>NC_082736.1:18064168-18400799 GCF_030144855.1 Hypanus sabinus
TTTGCAGGGCCAGGACCTTTTCTAGGACACAGGGCCAGGATGCTTTCGCAGGGCAGGGACCCTTTCTAGGACAGGGCAGGGATGCTTTCAAAGTGCTGGGACCCTTTCTAGGACAGGGCAGGGACTCTTTCTAGGACACATGGCCAGAATGCATCCGCAGGGTCGGGAACCTTCCTTGGACACAGGGACAGGATGCTTTCACAGGGCTGGGAACCTTTGCACGACAGAGGACCAGGATGCTTTCGCAGTGCTGGGACCCTTTCTAGGACACAGGGCCAGGATGCTTTCGCAGGGCAGGGTCTCTTTCTAGAACAGGGCCAGGATGCCTTCACAGGGCCGGGACCCTCTCTAGGACACATGGCCAGGATTCATCTGCAGGGCCGGGCCCTTTCCTTGGTCACAGGGCCAGGATGCTTTCACAGGGCAATGACCCTTTCCAGGACAGACCCGGATGCTTTCACAGGGCAATGACTCTTTCTAGAACAGGTCCAGGAGGCTTTCACAGGGCCGGGACCGTTTCTAGGACACAGGGCCAGGATGCTTTCGCAGAGCCGGGACCCTTTCTAGGACACAAGGCCAGGATGCTTTCACAGGGCCGGCACCCTTCCTTTGACACAGGGCCAGGATGCTTCCGCAGGGCCGGGACCCTTTCTTGGACACAGGTCCAGGATGGTTTCACAGGGCCGGGACCCTTTCCAGGACACAGGGCCAGGATGCTCTCACAGCGCCGGGACCCTTCCTTGGACATAGGGCCAGGAACCTTTCACAGGGCCGGGACCCTTCCTTGGACACAGAACCAGGATGCTTTCGCAGGGCCTGGACCCTTCCTTGGACACAGGACCAGGATGCCTTCGCAGGGCAGGGTCTATTTCTAGGACAGGCCCAGGATGCTTTTACAGGGCCAGGACCCTTTCTAGGACACAGGGCCAGGATGCTATCGCAGGGCCGGGACCCTTCCTTGGACACAGAACCAGGATGCTTTCGCAGGGCCGGGACCCTTTCTAGGACACAGGGCCAGGATGCTGTCACAGGGCCGGGAACCTTCCTTGGACACAGGGCCATGGAACCTTTCACAGGGCCGGGACCTTTTCCAGGACACAGGGCCAGGAGGCTTTCACAGGGCCGTGACCCTTTCCAGGACAGGGCCAGGATGCTTTCACAGGGCCGGGACCCTATCTAGGACACAGGGCCAGAATGCTTTCGCAGGGCAGGGACCCTTTCTAGGACAGGGCAGGGATGCATTCAAAGGGCTGGGACACTTTCTAGGACAGGGCATGGATGCTATCGCAAGGCAGGAACTCTTTCTAGGACACATGGCCAGAATGCATCCGCAGGGTCGGGTCCCTGCCTTGGCCAGAGGGCCAGGATGCTTGCGCAGGGCAGGGACACTTTCTAGGACACATGGCCAGGATGCATCCGCAGGACCGTGACCCTTTCTAGGACACAAGGCCAGGATGCTTTGCAGGGCCGGGACCATTTCTAGGACGGGGCCAGGATGCTTTCACAGGGCCGGGACCCTTTCTTGGACACAGGACCAAGATGCTTTCGCAGGGCAGGGTCTCTTTCTAGGACACAAGGCCAGGATGCTTTCACAGGGCCGGCACCCTTCCTTGAACACAGGGCCAGGATGCTTCCTCAGGGCCGGGACACTTTCTTGGACACAGTGCCAGGATGCTATCGCAGGGCCGGGACCCTTCCTTGGACACAGAACCAGGATGCTTTCGCAGGGCCGGGACCCTTTCTAGGACACAGGGCCAGGATGCTCTCACAGGGCCGGGACCCTTCCTTGGACACAGGGCCAGGAACCTTTCACAGGGCTGGAACCGTTCCCTGGACACAGAACCAGGATGCTTTCGCAGGGCCGGGACCCTTTCTAGGACACAGGGCCAGGATGGTCTCACAGGGCCGGGACCCTTCCTTGGACACAGGGCCAGGAACCTTTCTCAGGGCCGGGACCCTTTCTAGGACACAGGGCCTGGATGCTTCCGCAGGGCCGGGACCCTTTCTTGGACACAGGGCCAGGATGCTTTCGCAGGGCAGGGACTCTTTCTAGGACAAATGGCCAGGATGCATCCGCAGGGTCGGGACCCTTCCTTGGACACAGGGCCAGGATGCTTTCGCAGGGCAGGGACTCTTTCTAGGACACATGGCCAGAATGCATCCGCAGGGTCGGGACCCTTCCTTGGACACAGGGCCAGGATGCTTTCGCAGGGCAGGGACTCTTTCTAGGACACATGGCCAGGATGCATCCGCAGTACCGTGACCCTTTCTAGGAGACAGGGCCAGGGTGCCTTCGCAGAGCCGTGACCCTTGCTAGGACAGTTCCAGGATGCATCCGCAGGGCCGGGCCCCTTCCTTGGACAAAGGGCCAGGAACATTTCACAGGGCCGGGACCCTTCCTTGGACACAGGGCCAGGATGCTTTCGCAGGGCCGCGATCCTTTCTATGACAGAGGGCCAGGATGCTTTAACAGAGCTGGGACCCTTTATACGACACAGGACCAGGATGCTTTCGCAGGGCTGGGACATTTCTAGGACACAGGTCCAGGAGGCTTTCACAGGGCCGGGACCGTTTCTAGGACACAGGGCCCGGAGGCTTTCGCAGGGCCATGTCCATTTCTAGGACACAGGGCCATGTATCTTTTGCAGGGCCGGCCCTTTTCTTGGACACATGGCCAGGATGCTTCCGCAGGTCCGGGAGCTTTCCTTGGATACGGGGACTGGATGCTACCGCAGGGCGGGTCCCCTCCTTGGACACAAGGCCAGGAACCTTTCACTGGTCCTGGACCGTTTCTAGGACACAGGGCCAGGATGCTTTCGCAGAGCCGGGACCCTTTCTAGGACACAAGGCCAGGATGCTTTCACAGGGCCGGCACCCTTCCTTTGACACAGGGCCAGGATGCTTCCGCAGGGCCGGGACCCTTTCTTTGACACAGGTCCAGGATGGTTTCACAGGGCCGGGACCCTTTCCAGGACACAGGGCCAGGATGCTCTCACAGCGCCGGGACCCTTCCTTGGACATAGGGCCAGGAAACTTTCACAGGGCCGGGACCCTTCCTTGGACACAGAACCAGGATGCTTTCGCAGGGCCTGGACCCTTCCTTGGACACAGGACCAGGATGCCTTCGCAGGGCAGGGTCTCTTTCTAGGACAGGCCCAGGATGCTTTCACAGGGCCGGGACCCTTTCTAGGACACAGGGCCAGGATGCTATCGCAGGGCCGGGACCCTTCCTTGGACACAGAACCAGGATGCTTTCGCAGGGCCGGGACCCTTTCTAGGACACAGGGCCAGGATGCTGTCACAGGGCCGGGACCCTTCCTTGGACACAGGGCCAGGAACCTTTCACAGGGCCGGGACCCTTTCTAGGACACAGGGCCAGGATGCTTTCGCAGGGCCGGGACCCTCTCTCGGACAGTGCCAGGATGCTTTCACAGGGCTGGGACCCTTTCAAGGACACATGGCCAGGATGCTTTTGCAGGGCCGGGACCTTTTCCAGGACACAGGGCCAGGAGGCTTTCACAGGGCCGGGACCCTTTCCAGGACAGGGCCAGGATGCTTTCACAGTGCCGGGTCCCTATCTAGGACACAGGGCCAGAATGCTTTCGCAGGGCCGGGACCCTTTCTAGGATAGGGCAGGGATGCTATCGCAAGGCAGGAACTCTTTCTAGGACACATGGCCAGAATGCATCCGCAGGGTCGGGATCCTGCCTTGGCCAGAGGGCCAGGATGCTTTCGCAGGGCAGGGACACTTTCTAGGACACATGGCCAGGATGCATCCGCAGGACCGAGATCCTTTCTAGGAGACAGGGCCAGGGTGTCTTCGCAGTGCCGTGACCCTTTCTAGGACAGTTCCAGGATGCTTCCGCAGGGCCGGGACTCTCGCTAGGACACATGGACTGGATGCATCCGCAGGGCCGGGCCCCTTCCTTGGACACAAGGCCAGGATGCTTTCGCAGGGCCGCGATCCTTTCTATGACAGAGGGCCAGGATGCTTTCACAGAGCTGGGACCCTTTATACGACACAGGACCAGGATGCTTTCGCAGGGCTGGGACATTTCTAGGACAGGTCCAGGAGGCTTTCACAGGGCCGGGACCGTTTCTAGGACACAGGGCCAGGATGCTTTCGCAGAGCCGGGACCCTTTCTAGGACACAAGGCCAGGATGCTTTCACAGGGCCGGCACCCTTCCTTTGACACAGGGCCAGGATGCTTCCGCAGGGCCGGGACCCTTTCTTGGACACAGGTCCAGGATGGTTTCACAGGGCCGGGACCCTTTCCAGGACACAGGGCCAGGATGCTCTCACAGCGCCGGGACCCTTCCTTGGACATAGGGCCAGGAACCTTTCACAGGGCCGGGACCCTTCCTTGGACACAGGACCAGGATGCCTTCGCAGGGCAGGGTCTATTTCTAGGACAGGCCCAGGATGCTTTCACAGGGCCGGGACCCTTTCTAGGACACAGGGCCAGGATGCTATCGCAGGGCCGGGACCCTTCCTTGGACACAGAACCAGGATGCTTTCGCAGGGCCGGGACCCTTTCTAGGACACAGGGCCAGGATGCTGTCACAGGGCCGGGAACCTTCCTTGGACACAGGGCCATGGAACCTTTCACAGGGCCGGGACCTTTTCCAGGACACAGGGCCAGGAGGCTTTCACAGGGCCGGGACCCTTTCCAGGACAGGGCCAGGATGCTTTCACAGGGCCGGGACCCTATCTAGGACACAGGGCCAGAATGCTTTCGCAGGGCAGGGACCCTTTCTAGGACAGGGCAGGGATGCTTTCAAAGGGCTGGGACACATTCTAGGACAGGGCATGGATGCTATCGCAAGGCAGGAACTCTTTCTAGGACACATGGCCAGAATGCATCCGCAGGGTCGGGACCCTGCCTTGGCCAGAGGGCCAGGATGCTTTCGCAGGGCAGGGACACTTTCTAGGACACATGGCCAGGATGCATCCGCAGGACCGTGACCCTTTCTAGGACACAAGGCCAGGATGCTTTGCAGGGCCGGGACCATTTCTAGGACGGGGCCAGGATGCTTTCACAGGGCCGGGACCCTTTCTTGGACACAGGACCAAGATGCTTTCGCAGGGCAGGGTCTCTTTCTAGGACACAAGGCCAGGATGCTTTCACAGGGCCGGCACCCTTCCTTGAACACAGGGCCAGGATGCTTCCACAGGGCCGGGACACTTTCTTGGACACAGGGCCAGGATGCTATCGCAGGGCCGGGACCCTTCCTTGGACACAGAACCAGGATGCTTTCGCAGGGCCGGGACCCTTTCTAGGACACAGGGCCAGGATGCTCTCACAGGGCCGGGACCCTTCCTTGGACACAGGGCCAGGAACCTTTCACAGGGCTGGAACCGTTCCCTGGACACAGAACCAGGATGCTTTCGCAGGGCCGGGACCCTTTCTAGGACACAGGGCCAGGATGGTCTCACAGGGCCGGGACCCTTCCTTGGACACAGGGCCAGGAACCTTTCTCAGGGCCGGGACCCTTTCTAGGACACAGGGCCAGGATGCTTCCGCAGGGCCGGGACCCTTTCTTGGACACAGGGCCAGGATGCTTTCGCAGGGCAGGGACTCTTTCTAGGACACATGGCCAGGATGCATCCGCAGGGTCGGGACCCTTCCTTGGACACAGGGCCAGGATGCTTTCGCAGGGCAGGGACTCTTTCTAGGACACATGGCCAGAATGCATCCGCAGGGTCGGGACCCTTCCTTGGACACAGGGCCAGGATGCTTTCGCAGGGCAGGGACTCTTTCTAGGACACATGGCCAGGATGCATCCGCAGTACCGTGACCCTTTCTAGGAGACAGGGCCAGGGTGCCTTCGCAGAGCCGTGACCCTTGCTAGGACAGTTCCAGGATGCATCCGCAGGGCCGGGCCCCTTCCTTGGACAAAGGGCCAGGAACCTTTCACAGGGCCGGGACCCTTTCTAGGACACAGGGCCAGGATGCTTTCGCAGTGCCGGGACCCTTTCTCGGACACTGCCAGGATGCGTTCACAGGGCTGGGACCCTTTCTAGGACACATGGCCAGGATGCTTTTACAGGGCCGGGACCTTTTCTAGGACACAGGGCCAGGAGGCTTTCACAGGCCGGGACCCTTTCCAGGACAGGGCCAGGAGGCTTTCACAGGGCCGGACCCTATCTAGGACAGAGGGCCAGGATGCTTTCACAGGGCAGGGACCCTTTCTAGGACAGGGCAGGGATGCTTTCAAAGGGCTGGGTCCCTTTCTAGGACAGGGCAGGGATGCTTGCGCAGGGCAGGGACTCTTTCTAGGACACATGGCCAGAATGCATCCGCAGGGTCGGGACCCTTCCTTGGATACAGGGCCAGGATGCTTTCGCAGGGCAGGGACTCTTTCTAGGACACATGGCCAGGATGCATCCGCAGGACCGTGACCCTTTCTAGGAGACAGGGCCAGGGTGCCTTCGCAGTGCCGTGACCCTTTCTAGGACAGTTCCAGGATGCTTCCGCAGGGCCGGGACTCTCGCTAGGACACATGGCCAGGATGCATCCGCAGGGCCGGGCCCCTTCCTTGGACACAGGGCCAGGATGCTTTCGCAGGGCCGCGATCCTTTCTATGACAGAGGGCCAGAATGCTTTTGCAGGGCCGGGACCTTTTCTAGGACACAGGGCCAGGATGCTTTCACAGCGCTGGGACACTTTCTGGGGCAGAGGGCCAGGATGCTTTTGCAGGGCCGGGAGCATTTCTAGGACACAGGGCCAGGAGGCTTTCACAGGGCCGGGACCGTTTCTAGGACACAGGGCCCGGAGGCTTAGGGCTGCGACTGTTTCTCGGAACAAGGAGGAAGAAGCGCAGGCAGCATCTGCAGAGAGGTTTAGGGCTGCGACTGTTTCTCGGGACAGGGAGGACGAAGCGCAGGCAGCATCTGCAGAGAGGTTTAGGGCTGCGACTGTTTCTCGGGACAGGGAGGAAGAAGCGCCAGGAATCTTTTGCAGGGCCGGCCCTTTTCTTGGACACATGTCCAGGATGCTTCCGCAGGTCCGGGAGCTTTCCTTGGATACAGGGACTGGATGCTTCCGCAGGGCGGGTCCCCTCCTTGGACACAGGGCCAGGAACCTTTCACTGGTCCTGGACCGTTTCTAGGACACAGGGCCAGAATGCTTTCGCAGGGCCGGGACCCTTTCTAGGACACAAGGCAAGGATGCTTTCACAGGTTCGGCACCCTTCCTTGGACACAGGGCCAGGATGCTTCCGCAGGGCCGGGACCCTTTCTTGGACACAGGTCCAGGATGCTTCCGCAGGGCCGGGACTCTCGCTAGGACACATGGACTGGATGCATCCGCAGGGCCGGGCCCCTTCCTTGGACACAGGGCCAGGATGCTTTCGCAGGGCCGCGATCCTTTCTATGACAGAGGGCCAGGATGCTTTAACAGAGCTGGGACCCTTTATACGACACAGGACCAGGATGCTTTCGCAGGGCTGGGACATTTCTAGGACACAGGTCCAGGAGGCTTTCACAGGGCCGGGACCGTTTCTAGGACACAGGGCCCGGAGGCTTTCGCAGGGCCATGTCCATTTCTAGGACACAGGGCCATGAATCTTTTGCAGGGCCGGGAGCTTTCCTTGGATACGGGGACTGGATGCTACCGCAGGGCGGGTCCCCTCCTTGGACACAAGGCCAGGAACCTTTCACTGGTCCTGGACCGTTTCTAGGACACAGGGCCAGGATGCTTTCGCAGAGCCGGGACCCTTTCTAGGACACAAGGCCAGGATGCTTTCACAGGGCCGGCACCCTTCCTTTGACACAGGGCCAGGATGCTTCCGCAGGGCCGGGACCCTTTCTTGGACACAGGTCCAGGATGGTTTCACAGGGCCGGGACCCTTCCTTGGACACAGAACCAGGATGCTTTCGCAGGGCCTGGACCCTTCCTTGGACACAGGACCAGGATGCCTTCGCAGGGCAGGGTCTCTTTCTAGGACAGGCCCAGGATGCTTTCACAGGGCCGGGACCCTTTCTAGGACACAGGGCCAGGATGCTATCGCAGGGCCGGGACCCTTCCTTGGACACAGAACCAGGATGCTTTCGCAGGGCCGGGACCCTTTCTAGGACACAGGGCCAGGATGCTGTCACAGGGCCGGGACCCTTCCTTGGACACAGGGCCAGGAACCTTTCACAGGGCCGGGACCCTTTCTAGGACACAGGGCCAGGATGCTTTCGCAGGGCTGGGACCCTTTCTCGGACAGTGCCAGGATGCTTTCACAGGGCTGGGACCCTTTCAAGGACACATGGCCAGGATGCTTTTGCAGGGCCGGGACCTTTTCCAGGACACAGGGCCAGGAGGCTTTCACAGGGCCGGGACACTTTCCAGGACAGGGCCAGGATGCTTTCACAGTGCCGGGTCCCTATCTAGGACACAGGGCCAGAATGCTTTCGCAGGGCCGGGACCCTTTCTAGGATAGGGCAGGGATGCTATCGCAAGGCAGGAACTCTTTCTAGGACACATGGCCAGAATGCATCCGCAGGGTCGGGACCCTGCCTTGGCCAGAGGGCCAGGATGCTTTCGCAGGGCAGGGACACTTTCTAGGACACATGGCCAGGATGCATCCGCAGGACCGAGATCCTTTCTAGGAGACAGGGCCAGGGTGTCTTCGCATTGCCGTGACCCTTTGTAGGACAGTTCCAGGATGCTTCCGCAGGGCCGGGACTCTCGCTAGGACACATGGACTGGATGCATCCGCAGGGCCGGGCCCCTTCCTTGGACACAAGGCCAGGATGCTTTCGCAGGGCCGCGATCCTTTCTATGACAGAGGGCCAGGATGCTTTCACAGAGCTGGGACCCTTTATACGACACAGGACCAGGATGCTTTCGCAGGGCTGGGACATTTCTAGGACAGGTCCAGGAGGCTTTCACAGGGCCGGGACCGTTTCTAGGACACAGGGCCAGGATGCTTTCGCAGAGCCGGGACCCTTTCTAGGACACAAGGCCAGGATGCTTTCACAGGGCCGGCACCCTTCCTTTGACACAGGGCCAGGATGCTTCCGCAGGGCCGGGACCCTTTCTTGGACACAGGTCCAGGATGGTTTCACAGGGCCGGGACCCTTTCCAGGACACAGGGCCAGGATGCTCTCACAGCGCCGGGACCCTTCCTTGGACATAGGGCCAGGAACATTTCGCAGGGCCGGGACCCTTCCTTGGACACAGAACCAGGATGCTTTCGCAGGGCCTGGACCCTTCCTTGGACACAGGACCAGGATGCCTTCGCAGGGCAGGGTCTATTTCTAGGACAGGCCCAGGATGCTTTCACAGGGCCGGGACCCTTTCTAGGACACAGGGCCAGGATGCTATCGCAGGGCCGGGACCCTTCCTTGGACACAGAACCAGGATGCTTTCGCAGGGCCGGGACCCTTTCTAGGACACAGGGCCAGGATGCTGTCACAGGGCCGGGACCCTTCCTTGGACACAGAGCCAGGAACCTTTCACAGGGCCGGGACCCTTTCTAGGACACAGGGCCAGGATGCTTTCGCAGGGCCGGGACCCTTTCTCGGACAGTGCCAGGATGCTTTCACAGGGCTGGGACCCTTTCAAGGACACATGGCCAGGATGCTTTTGCAGGGCCGGGACCTTTTCCAGGACACAGGGCCAGGAGGCTTTCACAGGGCCGGGACCCTTTCCAGGACAGGGCCAGGATGCTTTCACAGTGCCGGGTACCTATCTAGGACACAGGGCCAGAATGCTTTCGCAGGGCCGGGAACCTTTCTAGGATAGGGCAGGGATGCTATCGCAAGGCAGGAACTCTTTCTAGGACACATGGCCAGAATGCATCCGCAGGGTCGGGACCCTGCCTTGGCCAGAGGGCCAGGATGCTTTCGCAGGGCAGGGACACTTTCTAGGACACATGGCCAGGATGCATCCGCAGGACCGAGATCCTTTCTAGGAGACAGGGCCAGGGTGTCTTCGCAGTGCCGTGACCCTTTGTAGGACAGTTCCAGTATGCTTCCGCAGGGCCGGGACTCTCGCTAGGACACATGGACTGGATGCATCCGCAGGGCCGGGCCCCTTCCTTGGACACAAGGCCAGGATGCTTTCGCAGGGCCGCGATCCTTTCTATGACAGAGGGCCAGGATGCTTTCACAGAGCTGGGACCCTTTATACGACACAGGACCAGGATGCTTTCGCAGGGCTGGGACATTTCTAGGACAGGTCCAGGAGGCTTTCACAGGGCCGGGACCGTTTCTAGGACACAGGGCCAGGATGCTTTCGCAGAGCCGGGACCCTTTCTAGGACACAAGGCCAGGATGCTTTCACAGGGCCGGCACCCTTCCTTTGACACAGGGCCAGGATGCTTCCGCAGGGCCGGGACCCTTTCTTGGACACAGGTCCAGGATGGTTTCACAGGGCCGGGACCCTTTCCAGGACACAGGGCCAGGATGCTCTCACAGCGCCGGGACCCTTCCTTGGACATAGGGCCAGGAACCTTTCACAGGGCCGGGACCCTTCCTTGGACACAGAACCAGGATGCTTTCGCAGGGCCTGGACCCTTCCTTGGACACAGGACCAGGATGCCTTCGCAGGGCAGGGTCTATTTCTAGGACAGGCCCAGGATGCTTTCACAGGGCCGGGACCCTTTCTAGGACACAGGGCCAGGATGCTATCGCAGGGCCGGGACCCTTCCTTGGACACAGAACCAGGATGCTTTCGCAGGGCCGGGACCCTTTCTAGGACACAGGGCCAGGATGCTGTCACAGTGCCGGGAACCTTCCTTGGACACAGGGCCATGGAACCTTTCACAGGGCCGGGACCTTTTCCAGGACACAGGGCCAGGAGGCTTTCACAGGGCCGGGACCCTTTCCAGGACAGGGGCAGGATGCTTTCACAGGGCAGGGACCCTTTCTAGGACAGGGCAGGGATGCTTTCAAAGGGCTGGGACACTTTCTAGGACAGGGCAGGGATGCTATCGCAAGGCAGGAACTCTTTCTAGGACACATGGCCAGAATGCATCCGCAGGGTCGGGACCCTGCCTTGGCCAGAGGGCCAGGATGCTTTCGCAGGGCAGGGACACTTTCTAGGACACATGGCCAGGATGCATCCGCAGGACCGTGACCCTTTCTAGGACACAAGGCCAGGATGCTTTCGCAGGGCCGGGACCATTTCTAGGACGGGGCCAGGATGCTTTCACAGGGCCGGGACCCTTTCTTGGACACAGGACCAAGATGCTTTCGCAGGGCAGGGTCTCTTTCTAGGACACAAGGCCAGGATGCTTTCACAGGGCCGGCACCCTTCCTTGAACACAGGGCCAGGATGCTTCCTCAGGGCCGGGACCCTTTCTTGGACACAGGGCCAGGATGCTATCGCAGGGCCGGGACCCTTCCTTGGACACAGAACCAGGATGCTTTCGCAGGGCCGGGACCCTTTCTAGGACACAGGGTCAGAATGCTCTCACAGGGCCGGGACCCTTCCTTGGACACAGGGCCAGGAACCTTTCACAGGGCTGGAACCCTTCCCTGGACACAGAACCAGGATGCTTTCGCAGGGCCGGGACCCTTTCTAGGACACAGGGCCAGGATGGTCTCACAGGGCCGGGACCCTTCCTTGGACACAGGGCCAGGAACCTTTCTCAGGGCCGGGACCCTTTCTAGGACACAGGGCCAGGATGCTTCCGCAGGGCCGGGACCCTTTCTTGGACACAGGGCCAGGATGCTTTCGCAGGGCAGGGACTCTTTCTAGTATACATGGCCAGGATGCATCCGCAGGGTCGGGACCCTTCCTTGGACACAGGGCCAGGATGCTTTCGCAGGGCAGGGACTCTTTCTAGGACACATGGCCAGAATGCATCCGCAGGGTCGGGACCCTTCCTTGGACACAGGGCCAGGATGCTTTCGCAGGGCAGGGACTCTTTCTAGGACACATGGCCAGGATGCATCCGCAGGACCGTGACCCTTTCTAGGAGACAGGGCCAGGGTGCCTTCGCAGTGCCGTGACCCTTGCTAGGACAGTTCCAGGATGCATCCGCAGGGCCGGGCCCCTTCCTTGGCCAAAGGGCCAGGAACCTTTCACAGGGCCGGGACCCTTTCTAGGACACAGGGCCAGGATGCTTTCGCAGGGCCGGGACCCTTTCTCGGACAGTGCCAGGATGCGTTCACAGGGCTGGGACCCTTTCTAGGACACATGGCCAGGATGCTTTTACAGGGCCGGGACCTTTTCTAGGACACAGGGCAAGGAGGCTTTCACAGGCCGGGACCCTTTCCAGGACAGGGCCAGGAGGCTTTCACAGGGCCGGACCCTATCTAGGACAGAGGGCCAGGATGCTTTCACAGGGCAGGGACCCTTTCTAGGACAGGGCAGGGATGCTTTCAAAGGGCTGGGTCTCTTCCTTGGACAGGGCCAGGATGCTTTCGCAGGGCCGTGACCCTTTCTAGGACAGTTCCAGGATGCTTTCACAGGGCCGGAACCCTTCCATGGACACAGGGCCAGGATGCTTTCGCAGGGCTGGGACCCTTTCTAGGACACAGTGCCAGGATGCTTTCACACGGCTGGGACCCTTTCTGGGACACAGTGCCAGGATGCCTTTGCAGGGCCGGGACCTTTTCTAGGACACAGGGCCCGGAGGCTTTCGCAGGGCCATGACCATTTCTAGGACACAGGGCGAGGATTCTTTTGCAGGGCTGGGACCCTTTCTAGGACAGGGCCAGGATGCATCCGCAGGGCCGGGCCCCTTCCTTGGACACAGTGTCAGGATGCTTTCACAGGGCCGGGCCCCTTTCTAGGACACAGGGACAGGATGCTTTCACAGGGCTGGGAACCTTTGCACGACAGAGGACCAGGATGCTTTCGCAGTGCTGGGACCCTTTCTAGGACACAGGGCCAGGATGCTTTCACAGTGCCGGGACTCTTTCTAGGACACATGGCCAAGATGCTTTCGCAGGGCCGTGACCCTTTCTAGGACACAGTGCCAGGATGCTTTCGCAGGGCAGGGTCTCTTTCTAGGACAGGGCCAGGATGCCTTCACAGGGCCGGGACCCTCTCTAGGACACATGGCCAGGATTCATCTGCAGGGCCGGGCCCTTTCCTTGGTCACAGGGCCAGGATGCTTTCACAGGGCAATGACCCTTTCCAGGACAGACCCGGATGCTTTCACAGGGCAATGACTCTTTCTAGAACAGGACCAGGATGCTTTCGCAGGGCTGGGACCCTTCCTTGGACACAGGGCCTGGATGCTTTCGCAGGGCCGTGACCCTTTCTAGGATAGGGCCAGGATGATTTCGCAGGTCCGTGACCCTTTCTAGGATACAGGGCCAGGATGGTTTCGCAGGGCCGGGACCCTTCCTTGGTCACAGGGCCAGTATGCTTTCGCAGTGCCGTGCCCCTTTCTAGGACACAGGGCCAAGAATGTTTTGCAGGGCAGGGACCCGTCCTTGGACACAGGGCCAGGATGCTTTCGCAGGGCAGGGCCTCTTTCTAGGACAGGGCCAGGATGCTTTCACAGGGCCTGGACACATTCTGGGACACAGGACCAGGATGATTTCGCTGGGCCGGGCCCCTTCCTTGGACACAGGGACAGGATGATTTCGCAGGGCCGGGACACTATCTAGGACAGGGCCCGGGTGCTTTTGCAGGGCTGGGACACTTCCTTGGACACAGGGCCTGAATGCTTTCGCAGGGCCATGACCCTTTCTAGGACACAGGGCTAGGATGCTTTCACAGGGCTGGGACCCTTTATAGGACACAGGGCCAGGATGCTTTCAGACGGCTGGGACCCTTTCTGGGACACAGGGCCAGGATGCTTTTGCAGTGCCGGTACCTTTTCTAGGACACAGGGCCAGGACGTTTTCGCAGGGCCGGGACCCTTTCTAGTGCACAGGGCCAGGATGCATTCACAGGGCCGGGACCCGTCCTTGGACACAGGGCCAGGATGCTTTCGCAGGGCAAGGATCCTTCCTTGGACACAGGGCCAGTATGCTTTCGCAGGGCCGTGCCCCTTTCTAGGACACAGGGCCAAGATGGTTTTGCAGGGCCGGGACCCGTCCTTGGACACAGGGCCAGGATGCTTTCGCAGGGCAGGGTCTCTTTCTAGGACACAGGACCAGGAATCTTCCGCAGGGCCTGGACCATTTCTTGGACACAAGGCCAGGATGCTTTCACAGGGCCGGGACCCTTTCTAGGACACAGGGCCAGGAAGCTATCGCAGGGCCGGGACCCTTTCTTGGTCTCAGGACCAGGATGCTTTCGCAGGGCCGGGACCCTTTCTTTGATAGTGCCAGGATGCTTTCGCAGGTCCGTGACCATTTCTAGGACACAGGGCCAGGATGGTTTCGCAGGGCCGGGACCCTTCCTTGGACACTGGGCCAGGATGCTTCTGCAGGGCCGGGACCCTTCTTTGGATAGGGCCAGGATGCTTTCACAGGGCCGGGCCCCTTCCTTGGACACAGGGACAGGATGCATTCGCAGTGCCATGACCCTTTCTAGGACAGGGCCCGGGTGCTTTCTCAGGGCTAGGACACTTCCTTGGACACATGGCCAGGATGCTTCCGCATGTCCGGGAGCTTTCCTTGGATATAGGGCCTGGATGCTTCCGCAGGGCCTGGTCCCCTCCTTGGACACAGGGCCAGGAACCTTTCACAGGGCCTGGACCGTTTCTAGTACACAGGCCAAGGATGCTTTCGCAGGGCCTGGACCCTTTCTAGGACACAAGGTCAGGATGCTTTCACAGGGCCGGAACCCTTCCTTGGACGCAGGGCCAGGATGCTTTCGCAAGGCAAGGACCCTTCCTTGGACACAGGGCCAGTATGCTTTCGCAGGGCCGTGCCCCTTTCTAGGACACAGGGCCAAGATGGTTTTGCAGGGCAGGGACCATTCCTTGGAAACAGGACCAAAATGCTTTCGCAGGGCTGGGCCCCTTTCTAGGACAGGGTCAGGATGCCTTCGCAGGGCCGTGACCCTTTCTAGGACAGTTCCAGGATGCTTTCACAGGGCCGGAACCCTTCCTTGGACAGGGCCAGGATGCTTTCGCAGGGCCGTGACCCTTTCTAGGACAGTTCCAGGATGCTTTCACAGGGCCGGAACCCTTCCTTGGACACAGGGCCAGGATGCTTTCGCAGGGCAAGGATCCTTCCTTGGACACAGGGCCAGTATGCTTTCGCAGTGCCGTGCCCCTTTCTAGGACACAGGGCCAAGATGGTTTTGCAGGGCCGGGACCCGTCCTTGGACACAGGGCCAGGATGCTTTAGCAGGGCAGGGTCTCTTTCTAGGACAGGGCCAGGATGCTTTCACAGGGCCTGGACCCTTTCTGGGACACAGGGCCAGGATGCTTTCACAGGGCTGGGACCCTTTCTAGGACACAGGGCCAGGATGCATTCACAGGGCCGGGACCCTTTGTAGGTCACAGGACCTGGATGCTTTCGCAGGGCTGGGACCCTTTCTAGGACACAGTGCCAGGATGCTTTCACACGGCTGGGACCCTTTCTGGGACACAGTGCCAGGATGCCTTTGCAGGGCCGGGACCTTTTCTAGGACACAGGGCCCGGAGGCTTTCGCAGGGCCATGACCCTTTCTAGGACACAGGGCGAGGATTCTTTTGCAGGGCTGGGACCCTTTCTAGGACAGGGCCAGGATGCATCCGCAGGGCCGGGCCCCTTCCTTGGACACAGTGTCAGGATGCTTTCACAGGGCCGGGCCCCTTTCTAGGACACAGGGACAGGATGCTTTCACAGGGCTGGGAACCTTTCTAGGACACAGGGCCAGGATGCTTTCACAGTGCCGGGACTCTTTCTAGGACACATGGCCAAGATGCTTTCGCAGGGCCGTGACCCTTTCTAGGACACAGTGCCAGGATGCTTTCGCAGGGCAGGGTCTCTTTCTAGAACAGGGCCAGGATGCCTTCACAGGGCCGGGACCCTCTCTAGGACACATGGCCAGGATTCATCTGCAGGGCCGGGCCCTTTCCTTGGTCACAGGGCCAGGATGCTTTCACAGGGCAATGACCCTTTCCAGGACAGACCCGGATGCTTTCACAGGGCAATGACTCTTTCTAGAACAGGACCAGGATGCTTTCGCAGGGCTGGGACCCTTCCTTGGACACAGGGCCTGGATGCTTTCGCAGGGCCGTGACCCTTTCTAGGATAGGGCCAGGATGATTTCGCAGGTCCGTGACCCTTTCTAGGATACAGGGCCAGGATGGTTTCGCAGGGCCGGGACCCTTCCTTGGTCACAGGGCCAGTATGCTTTCGCAGTGCCGTGCCCCTTTCTAGGACACAGGGCCAAGAATGTTTTGCAGGGCAGGGACCCGTCCTTGGACACAGGGCCAGGATGCTTTCGCAGGGCAGGGCCTCTTTCTAGGACAGGGCCAGGATGCTTTCACAGGGCCTGGACACATTCTGGGACACAGGACCAGGATGATTTCGCTGGGCCGGGCCCCTTCCTTGGACACAGGGACAGGATGATTTCGCAGGGCCGGGACACTATCTAGGACAGGGCCCGGGTGCTTTTGCAGGGCTGGGACACTTCCTTGGACACAGGGCCTGAATGCTTTCGCAGGGCCATGACCCTTTCTAGGACACAGGGCTAGGATGCTTTCACAGGGCTGGGACCCTTTATAGGACACAGGGCCAGGATGCTTTCAGACGGCTGGGACCCTTTCTGGGACACAGGGCCAGGATGCTTTTGCAGTGCCGGTACCTTTTCTAGGACACAGGGCCAGGACGTTTTCGCAGGGCCGGGACCCTTTCTAGTGCACAGGGCCAGGATGCATTCACAGGGCCGGGACCCGTCCTTGGACACAGGGCCAGGATGCTTTCGCAGGGCAAGGATCCTTCCTTGGACACAGGGCCAGTATGCTTTCGCAGGGCAGTGCCCCTTTCTAGGACACAGGGCCAAGATGGTTTTGCAGGGCCGGGACCCGTCCTTGGACACAGGGCCAGGATGCTTTCGCAGGGCAGGGTCTCTTTCTACGACAGGGCCAGGATGCTTTCACAGGGCCGGGACCCGTTGTAGGTCACATGGCCAGGATGCTTTTGCAGGGCCAGGACCTTTTCTAGGACACAGGGCTAGGATGCTTTCACAGGGCTGGGACCCTTTATAGGACACAGGGCCAGGATGCTTTCAGACGGCTGGGACCCTTTCTGGGACACAGGGCCAGGATGCTTTTGCAGTGCCGGTACCTTTTCTAGGACACAGGGCCAGGACGTTTTCGCAGGGCCGGGACCCTTTCTAGTGCACAGGGCCAGGATGCATTCACAGGGCCGGGACCCGTCCTTGGACACAGGGCCAGGATGCTTTCGCAGGGCAAGGATCCTTCCTTGGACACAGGGCCAGTATGCTTTCGCAGGGCCGTGCCCCTTTCTAGGACACAGGGCCAAGATGGTTTTGCAGGGCCGGGACCCGTCCTTGGACACAGGGCCAGGATGCTTTCGCAGGGCAGGGTCTCTTTCTACGACAGGGCCAGGATGCTTTCACAGGGCCGGGACCCTTTGTAGGTCACATGGCCAGGATGCTTTTGCAGGGCCAGGACCTTTTCTAGGACACAGGGCCAGGATGCTTTCGCAGGGCAGGGACCCTTTCTAGGACAGGGCAGGGATGCTTTCAAAGTGCTGGGACCCTTTCTAGGACAGGGCAGGGACTCTTTCTAGGACACATGGCCAGAATGCATCCGCAGGGTCGGGAACCTTCCTTGGACACAGGGACAGGATGCTTTCACAGGGCTGGGAACCTTTGCACGACAGAGGACCAGGATGCTTTCGCAGTGCTGGGACCCTTTCTAGGACACAGGGCCAGGATGCTTTCACAGTGCCGGGACTCTTTCTAGGACACATGGCCAAGATGCTTTCGCAGGGCCGTGACCCTTTCTAGGACACAGTGCCAGGATGCTTTCGCAGGGCAGGGTCTCTTTCTAGAACAGGGCCAGGATGCCTTCACAGGGCCGGGACCCTCTCTAGGACACATGGCCAGGATTCATCTGCAGGGCCGGGCCCTTTCCTTGGTCACAGGGCCAGGATGCTTTCACAGGGCAATGACCCTTTCCAGGACAGACCCGGATGCTTTCACAGGGCAATGACTCTTTCTAGAACAGGACCAGGATGCTTTCGCAGGGCTGGGACCCTTCCTTGGACACAGGGCCTGGATGCTTTCGCAGGGCCGTGACCCTTTCTAGGATAGGGCCAGGATGATTTCGCAGGTCCGTGACCCTTTCTAGGATACAGGGCCAGGATGGTTTCGCAGGGCCGGGACCCTTCCTTGGTCACAGGGCCAGTATGCTTTCGCAGTGCCGTGCCCCTTTCTAGGACACAGGGCCAAGAATGTTTTGCAGGGCAGGGACCCGTCCTTGGACACAGGGCCAGGATGCTTTCGCAGGGCAGGGCCTCTTTCTAGGACAGGGCCAGGATGCTTTCACAGGGCCTGGACACATTCTGGGACACAGGACCAGGATGATTTCGCTGGGCCGGGCCCCTTCCTTGGACACAGGGACAGGATGATTTCGCAGGGCCGGGACACTATCTAGGACAGGGCCCGGGTGCTTTTGCAGGGCTGGGACACTTCCTTGGACACAGGGCCTGAATGCTTTCGCAGGGCCATGACCCTTTCTAGGACACAGGGCTAGGATGCTTTCACAGGGCTGGGACCCTTTATAGGACACAGGGCCAGGATGCTTTCAGACGGCTGGGACCCTTTCTGGGACACAGGGCCAGGATGCTTTTGCAGTGCCGGTACCTTTTCTAGGACACAGGGCCAGGACGTTTTCGCAGGGCCGGGACCCTTTCTAGTGCACAGGGCCAGGATGCATTCACAGGGCCGGGACCCGTCCTTGGACACAGGGCCAGGATGCTTTCGCAGGGCAAGGATCCTTCCTTGGACACAGGGCCAGTATGCTTTCGCAGGGCAGTGCCCCTTTCTAGGACACAGGGCCAAGATGGTTTTGCAGGGCCGGGACCCGTCCTTGGACACAGGGCCAGGATGCTTTCGCAGGGCAGGGTCTCTTTCTACGACAGGGCCAGGATGCTTTCACAGGGCCGGGACCCTTTGTAGGTCACATGGCCAGGATGCTTTTGCAGGGCCAGGACCTTTTCTAGGACACAGGGCCAGGATGCTTTCGCAGGGCAGGGACCCTTTCTAGGACAGGGCAGGGATGCTTTCAAAGTGCTGGGACCCTTTCTAGGACAGGGCAGGGACTCTTTCTAGGACACATGGCCAGAATGCATCCGCAGGGTCGGGAACCTTCCTTGGACACAGGGCCAGGATGCTTTCGCAGGGCAGGGACTCTTTCTAGGACACATGGCCAGGATGTATCCGCAGGACCGTGACCCTTTCTAGGAGACAGGGCCAGGGTGCCTTCGCAGTGCCCTGACCCTTTCTAGGACAGTTCCAGGATGCATCCGCAGGGCCGGGCCCCTTCCTTGGACACAGGGCCAGGATGCTTTCGCAGGACCGCGATCCATTCTATGACAGAGGGCCAGGATGCTTTCACAGGGCTGGGTCCCTTTCTAGGACACAGGGCCCGGAGGCTTTCGCAGGGCCATGGCCATTTCTAAGACACAGGGCCATGAATCTTTTGCAGGGCCGGCCCTTTTCTTGGACACATGGCCAGGATGCTTCCGCAGGTCCGGGAGCTTTCCTTGGATACAGGGCCTGGATGCTTACGCAGGGCGGGTCCCCTCCTTGGACACAGGGCCAGGAACCTTTCACTGGTCCTGGACCGTTTCTAGGACACAGGGCCAGGTTGCTTTCGCAGGGCCGGGACCCTTTCGAGGACACAAGGCCAGGATGGTTTCACAGGGCCGGCACACTTCCTTGGACACAGGGCCAGGATGCTTTCAGAGGGCCTGGACCCTTTCCAGGACACAGGGCCAGGATGCTATCGCAGGGCCTGGACCCTTCCTTGGACACTGGACCAGGATGCTTTCGCAGGACAGGGTCTCTTTCTAGGACAGGCCCAGGATGCTTTCACAGGGCCGGGACCCTAACTAGGACACAGGGCCAGGATGCTTTCGCAGGGCTGGGACCCTTTCTAGGACAGGGCAGGGATGCTTTCAAAGGGCTGGGACTCTTTCTAGGACAGGGCAGGGATGCTTTCGCAGGGCAGGGACTCTTTCTAGGACACATGGCCAGAATGCATCCGCAGGGTCGGGACCCTTCCTTGGACACTGGACCAGGATGCTTTCGCAGGGCAGGGTCTCTTTCTAGGACAGGCCCAGGATGCTTTCACAGGGTCGGGACCCTAACTAGGTCACAGGGCCAGGATGCTTTCGCAGGGCAGGGACACTTTCTAGGACAGGGCAGGGATGCTTTCAAAGGGCTGGGACTCTTTCTAGGACAGGGCAGGGATGCTTTCACAGGGCAGGGACTCTTTCTAGGACACATGGCCAGGATGCATCCGCAGGACCGTGATCCTTTCTACGAGACAGGGCCAGGGTGTCTTCGCAGTGCCGTGACCCTTTCTAGGACAGTTCCAGGATGCTTCCGCAGTGCCGGGACTCTCGCTAGGACACATGGCCAGGATGCATCCGCAGGGCCGGGCCCCTTCCTTGGACACAGGGCCTGGATGCTTTCGCAGGGCCGCGATCCTTTCTATGACAGAGGGCCAGGATGCTTCCACAGAGCTGGGACCCTTTATACGACACAGGACCAGGATGCTTTCGCAGGGCTGGGACATTTCTAGGACACAGGTTCCGGAGGCTTTCACAGGGCCGGGACCGTTTCTAGGACACAGGACCCGGAGGCTTTCGCAGGGCCATGGCCATTTCTAGGACACAGGGCCATGAATCTTTTGCAGGGCCGGCCCTTTTCTTGGACACATGGCCAGGATGCTTCCGCAGGTCCGGGAGCTTTCCTTGGATACAGGGACTGGATGCTACCGCAGGGCGGGTCCCCTCATTGGACACAAGGCCAGGAACCTTTCACTGGTCCTGGACCGTTTCTAGGACACAGGGCCAGGATGCTTTCGCAGAGCCGGGACCATTTCTAGGACACAAGGCCAGGATGCTTTCACAGGGCCGGCACCCTTCCTTGGACACAGGGCCAGGATGCTTCCGCAGGGCCGGGACCCTTTCTTGGACACAGGTCCAGGATGCTTTCACAGGGCCGGGACCCTTTCCAGGACACAGGGCCAGGATGCTCTCACAGCGCAGGGACCCTTCCTTGGACACAGGGCCAGGAACCTTTCACAGGGGCGGGACCCTTCCTTGGACACAGAACTAGGATGCTTTCGCAGGGCCGGGACCCTTCCTTGGACACAGGACCAGGATGCCTTCGCAGGACAGGTTCTCTTTTTAGGACAGGCCCAGGATGCTTTCACAGGGCCGGGACCCTTTCTAGGACACAGGGCCAGGATGCTATCGCAGGGCCGGGACCCTTCCTTGGACACAGAACCAGGATGCTTTCGCAGGGCCGGGACCCTTTCTAGGACACAGGGCCAGGATGCTGTCGCAGGGCCGGGACCCTTCCTTGGACACAGGGCCAGGAACCTTTCACAGGGCCGGGACCCTTTCTAGGACACAGGGCCAGGATGCTTTCGCAGGGCCGGGACCCTTTCTCGGACAGTGCCAGGATGCTTTCACAGGGCTGGGACCCTTTCAAGGACACATGGCCAGGATGCTTTTGCAGGGCCGGGACCTTTTCCAGGACACAGGGCCAGGAGGCTTTCACAGGGCCGGGACCCTTTCCAGGACAGGGCCAGGATGCATTCACAGGGCCGGGACCCTATCTAGGACACAGGGCCAGAATGCTTTCGCAGGGCAGGGACCCTTTCTAGGACAGGGCAGGGATGCTTTCAAAGGGCTGGGACCCTTTCTAGGACAGGGCAGGGATGCTTTCGCAGGGCAGGGACACTTTCTAGGACACATGGCCAGAATGCATCCGCAGGGTCGGGACCCTTCCTTGGACACAGGGCCAGGATGCTTTCGCAGGGCAGGGACACTTTCTAGGACACATGGCCAGGATGCATCCGCAGGACAGTGATCCTTTCTAGGAGAGGGCCAGGGTGTCTTCGCAGTGCCGTGACCCTTTCTAGGACAGTTCCAGGATGCTTCCGCAGGGCCGGGACTCTCGCTAGGACACATGGACTGGATGCATCCGCAGGGCCGGGCCCCTTCCTTGGACACAGGGCCAGGATGCTTTCGCAGGGCCGCGATCCTTTCTATGACAGAGGGCCAGGATGCTTTAACAGAGCTGGGACCCTTTATACGACACAGGACCAGGATGCTTTCGCAGGGCTGGGACATTTCTAGGACACAGGTCCAGGAGGCTTTCACAGGGCCGGGACCGTTTCTAGGACACAGGGCCCGGAGGCTTTCGCAGGGCCATGTCCATTTCTAGGACACAGGGCCATGAATCTTTTGCAGGGCCGGCCCTTTTCTTGGACACATGGCCAGGATGCTTCCGCAGGTCCGGGAGCTTTCCTTGGATACGGGGACTGGATGCTACCGCAGGGCGGGTCCCCTCCTTGGACACAAGGCCAGGAACCTTTCACTGGTCCTGGACCGTTTCTAGGACACAGGGCCAGGATGCTTTCGCAGAGCCGGGACCCTTTCTAGGACACAAGGCCAGGATGCTTTCACAGGGCCGGCACCCTTCCTTTGACACAGGGCCAGGATGCTTCCGCAGAGCCGGGACCCTTTCTTGGACACAGGTCCAGGATGGTTTCACAGGGCCGGGACCCTTTCCAGGACACAGGGCCAGGATGCTCTCACAGCGCCGGGACCCTTCCTTGGACATAGGGCCAGGAAACTTTCACAGGGCCGGGACCCTTCCTTGGACACAGAACCAGGATGCTTTCGCAGGGCCTGGACCCTTCCTTGGACACAGGACCAGGATGCCTTCGCAGGGCAGGGTCTCTTTCTAGGACAGGCCCAGGATGCTTTCACAGGGCCGGGACCCTTTCTAGGACACAGGGCCAGGATGCTATCGCAGGGCCGGGACCCTTCCTTGGACACAGAACCAGGATGCTTTCGCAGGGCCGGGACCCTTTCTAGGACACAGGGCCAGGATGCTGTCACAGGGCCGGGACCCTTCCTTGGACACAGGGCCAGGAACCTTTCACAGGGCCGGGACCCTTTCTAGGACACAGGGCCAGGATGCTTTCGCAGGGCCGGGACCCTCTCTCGGACAGTGCCAGGATGCTTTCACAGGGCTGGGACCCTTTCAAGGACACATGGCCAGGATGCTTTTGCAGGGCCGGGACCTTTTCCAGGACACAGGGCCAGGAGGCTTTCACAGGGCCGGGACCCTTTCCAGGACAGGGCCAGGATGCTTTCACAGTGCCGGGTCCCTATCTAGGACACAGGGCCAGAATGCTTTCGCAGGGCCGGGACCCTTTCTAGGATAGGGCAGGGATGCTATCGCAAGGCAGGAACTCTTTCTAGGACACATGGCCAGAATGCATCCGCAGGGTCGGGACCCTGCCTTGGCCAGAGGGCCAGGATGCTTTCGCAGGGCAGGGACACTTTCTAGGACACATGGCCAGGATGCATCCGCAGGACCGAGATCCTTTCTAGGAGACAGGGCCAGGGTGTCTTCGCAGTGCCGTGACCCTTTCTAGGACAGTTCCAGGATGCTTCCGCAGGGCCGGGACTCTCGCTAGGACACATGGACTGGATGCATCCGCAGGGCCGGGCCCCTTCCTTGGACACAAGGCCAGGATGCTTTCGCAGGGCCGCGATCCTTTCTATGACAGAGGGCCAGGATGCTTTCACAGAGCTGGGACCCTTTATACGACACAGGACCAGGATGCTTTCGCAGGGCTGGGACATTTCTAGGACAGGTCCAGGAGGCTTTCACAGGGCCGGGACCGTTTCTAGGACACAGGGCCAGGATGCTTTCGCAGAGCCGGGACCCTTTCTAGGACACAAGGCCAGGATGCTTTCACAGGGCCGGCACCCTTCCTTTGACACAGGGCCAGGATGCTTCCGCAGGGCCGGGACCCTTTCTTGGACACAGGTCCAGGATGCTTTCACAGGGCCGGGACCCTTTCCAGGACACAGGGCCAGGATGCTCTCACAGCGCCGGGACCCTTCCTTGGACATAGGGCCAGGAACCTTTCACAGGGCCGGGACCCTTCCTTGGACACAGAACCAGGATGCTTTCGCAGGGCCTGGACCCTTCCTTGGACACAGGACCAGGATGCCTTCGCAGGGCAGGGTCTATTTCTAGGACAGGCCCAGGATGCTTTCACAGGGCCGGGACCCTTTCTAGGACACAGGGCCAGGATGCTATCGCAGGGCCGGGACCCTTCCTTGGACACAGAACCAGGATGCTTTCGCAGGGCCGGGACCCTTTCTAGGACACAGGGCCAGGATGCTGTCACAGGGCCGGGAACCTTCCTTGGACACAGGGCCATGGAACCTTTCACAGGGCCGGGACCTTTTCCAGGACACAGGGCCAGGAGGCTTTCACAGGGCCGGGACCCTTTCCAGGACAGGGCCAGGATGCTTTCACAGGGCCGGGACCCTATCTAGGACACAGGGCCAGAATGCTTTCGCAGGGCAGGGACCCTTTCTAGGACAGGGCAGGGATGCTTTCAAAGGGCTGGGACACTTTCTAGGACAGGGCATGGATGCTATCGCAAGGCAGGAACTCTTTCTAGGACACATGGCCAGAATGCATCCGCAGGGTCGGGTCCCTGCCTTGGCCAGAGGGCCAGGATGCTTTCGCAGGGCAGGGACACTTTCTAGGACACATGGCCAGGATGCATCCGCAGGACCGTGACCCTTTCTAGGACACAAGGCCAGGATGCTTTGCAGGGCCGGGACCATTTCTAGGACGGGGCCAGGATGCTTTCACAGGGCCGGGACCCTTTCTTAGACACAGGACCAAGATGCTTTCGCAGGGCAGGGTCTCTTTCTAGGACACAAGGCCAGGATGCTTTCACAGGGCCGGCACCCTTCCTTGAACACAGGGCCAGGATGCTTCCACAGGGCCGGGACACTTTCTTGGACACAGGGCCAGGATGCTATCGCAGGGCCTGGACCCTTCCTTGGACACAGGACCAGGATGCCTTCGCAGGGCAGGGTCTCTTTCTAGGACAGGCCCAGGATGCTTTCACAGGGCCGGGACCCTTTCTAGGACACAGGGCCAGGATGCTATCGCAGGGCCGGGACCCTTCCTTGGACACAGAACCAGGATGCTTTCGCAGGGCCGGGACCCTTTCTAGGACACAGGGCCAGGATGCTGTCACAGGGCCGGGACCCTTCCTTGGACACAGGGCCAGGAACCTTTCACAGGGCCGGGACCCTTTCTAGGACACAGGGCCAGGATGCTTTCGCAGGGCCGGGACCCTCTCTCGGACAGTGCCAGGATGCTTTCACAGGGCTGGGACCCTTTCAAGGACACATGGCCAGGATGCTTTTGCAGGGCCGGGACCTTTTCCAGGACACAGGGCCAGGAGGCTTTCACAGGGCCGGGACCCTTTCCAGGACAGGGCCAGGATGCTTTCACAGTGCCGGGTCCCTATCTAGGACACAGGGCCAGAATGCTTTCGCAGGGCCGGGACCCTTTCTAGGATAGGGCAGGGATGCTATCGCAAGGCAGGAACTCTTTCTAGGACACATGGCCAGAATGCATCCGCAGGGTCGGGACCCTGCCTTGGCCAGAGGGCCAGGATGCTTTCGCAGGGCAGGGACACTTTCTAGGACACATGGCCAGGATGCATCCGCAGGACCGAGATCCTTTCTAGGAGACAGGGCCAGGGTGTCTTCGCAGTGCCGTGACCCTTTCTAGGACAGTTCCAGGATGCTTCCGCAGGGCCGGGACTCTCGCTAGGACACATGGACTGGATGCATCCGCAGGGCCGGGCCCCTTCCTTGGACACAAGGCCAGGATGCTTTCGCAGGGCCGCGATCCTTTCTATGACAGAGGGCCAGGATGCTTTCACAGAGCTGGGACCCTTTATACGACACAGGACCAGGATGCTTTCGCAGGGCTGGGACATTTCTAGGACAGGTCCAGGAGGCTTTCACAGGGCCGGGACCGTTTCTAGGACACAGGGCCAGGATGCTTTCGCAGAGCCGGGACCCTTTCTAGGACACAAGGCCAGGATGCTTTCACAGGGCCGGCACCCTTCCTTTGACACAGGGCCAGGATGCTTCCGCAGGGCCGGGACCCTTTCTTGGACACAGGTCCAGGATGCTTTCACAGGGCCGGGACCCTTTCCAGGACACAGGGCCAGGATGCTCTCACAGCGCCGGGACCCTTCCTTGGACATAGGGCCAGGAACCTTTCACAGGGCCGGGACCCTTCCTTGGACACAGAACCAGGATGCTTTCGCAGGGCCTGGACCCTTCCTTGGACACAGGACCAGGATGCCTTCGCAGGGCAGGGTCTATTTCTAGGACAGGCCCAGGATGCTTTCGCAGAGCCGGGACCCTTTCTAGGACACAAGGCCAGGATGCTTTCACAGGGCCGGCACCCTTCCTTTGACACAGGGCCAGGATGCTTCCGCAGGGCCGGGACCCTTTCTTGGACACAGGTCCAGGATGCTTTCACAGGGCCGGGACCCTTTCTAGGACACAGGGCCAGGATGCTATCGCAGGGCCGGGACCCTTCCTTGGACACAGAACCAGGATGCTTTCGCAGGGCCGGGACCCTTTCTAGGACACAGGGCCAGGATGCTGTCACAGGGCCGGGAACCTTCCTTGGACACAGGGCCATGGAACCTTTCACAGGGCCGGGACCTTTTCCAGGACACAGGGCCAGGAGGCTTTCACAGGGCCGGGACCCTTTCCAGGACAGGGCCAGGATGCTTTCACAGGGCCGGGACCCTATCTAGGACACAGGGCCAGAATGCTTTCGCAGGGCAGGGACCCTTTCTAGGACAGGGCAGGGATGCTTTCAAAGGGCTGGGACACTTTCTAGGACAGGGCATGGATGCTATCGCAAGGCAGGAACTCTTTCTAGGACACATGGCCAGAATGCATCCGCAGGGTCGGGTCCCTGCCTTGGCCAGAGGGCCAGGATGCTTTCGCAGGGCAGGGACACTTTCTAGGACACATGGCCAGGATGCATCCGCAGGACCGTGACCCTTTCTAGGACACAAGGCCAGGATGCTTTGCAGGGCCGGGACCATTTCTAGGACGGGGCCAGGATGCTTTCACAGGGCCGGGACCCTTTCTTGGACACAGGACCAAGATGCTTTCGCAGGGCAGGGTCTCTTTCTAGGACACAAGGCCAGGATGCTTTCACAGGGCCGGCACCCTTCCTTGAACACAGGGCCAGGATGCTTCCTCAGGGCCGGGACACTTTCTTGGACACAGGGCCAGGATGCTATCGCAGGGCCGGGACCCTTCCTTGGACACAGAACCAGGATGCTTTCGCAGGGCCGGGACCCTTTCTAGGACACAGGGCCAGGATGCTCTCACAGGGCCGGGACCCTTCCTTGGACACAGGGCCAGGAACCTTTCACAGGGCTGGAACCGTTCCCTGGACACAGAACCAGGATGCTTTCGCAGGGCCGGGACCCTTTCTAGGACACAGGGCCAGGATGGTCTCACAGGGCCGGGACCCTTCCTTGGACACAGGGCCAGGAACCTTTCTCAGGGCCGGGACCCTTTCTAGGACACAGGGCCAGGATGCTTCCGCAGGGCCGGGACCCTTTCTTGGACACAGGGCCAGGATGCTTTCGCAGGGCAGGGACTCTTTCTAGGACACATGGCCAGGATGCATCCGCAGGGTCGGGACCCTTCCTTGGACACAGGGCCAGGATGCTTTCGCAGGGCAGGGACTCTTTCTAGGACACATGGCCAGGATGTATCCGCAGGACCGTGACCCTTTCTAGGAGACAGGGCCAGGGTGCCTTCGCAGAGCCGTGACCCTTGCTAGGACAGTTCCAGGATGCATCCGCAGGGCCGGGCCCCTTCCTTGGACAAAGGGCCAGGAACCTTTCACAGGGCCGGGACCCTTCCTTGGACACAGGGCCAGGATGCTTTCGCAGGGCCGCGATCCTTTCTATGACAGAGGGCCAGGATGCTTTAACAGAGCTGGGACCCTTTATACGACACAGGACCAGGATGCTTTCGCAGGGCTGGGACATTTCTAGGACACAGGTCCAGGAGGCTTTCACAGGGCCGGGACCGTTTCTAGGACACAGGGCCCGGAGGCTTTCGCAGGGCCATGTCCATTTCTAGGACACAGGGCCATGAATCTTTTGCAGGGCCGGCCCTTTTCTTGGACACATGGCCAGGATGCTTCCGCAGGTCCGGGAGCTTTCCTTGGATACAGGGACTGGATGCTACCGCAGGGCGGGTCCCCTCCTTGGACACAAGGCCAGGAACCTTTCACTGGTCCTGGACCGTTTCTAGGACACAGGGCCAGGATGCTTTCGCAGAGCCGGGACCCTTTCTAGGACACAAGGCCAGGATGCTTTCACAGGGCCGGCACCCTTCCTTTGACACAGGGCCAGGATGCTTCCGCAGGGCCGGGACCCTTTCTTGGACACAGGTCCAGGATGGTTTCACAGGGCCGGGACCCTTTCCAGGACACAGGGCCAGGATGCTCTCACAGCGCCGGGACCCTTCCTTGGACATAGGGCCAGGAAACTTTCACAGGGCCGGGACCCTTCCTTGGACACAGAACCAGGATGCTTTCGCAGGGCCTGGACCCTTCCTTGGACACAGGACCAGGATGCCTTCGCAGGGCAGGGTCTCTTTCTAGGACAGGCCCAGGATGCTTTCACAGGGCCGGGACCCTTTCTAGGACACAGGGCCAGGATGCTATCGCAGGGCCGGGACCCTTCCTTGGACACAGAACCAGGATGCTTTCGCAGGGCCGGGACCCTTTCTAGGACACAGGGCCAGGATGCTGTCACAGGGCCGGGACCCTTCCTTGGACACAGGGCCAGGAACCTTTCACAGGGCCGGGACCCTTTCTAGGACACAGGGCCAGGATGCTTTCGCAGGGCCGGGACCCTTTCTCGGACAGTGCCAGGATGCTTTCACAGGGCTGGGACCCTTTCAAGGACACATGGCCAGGATGCTTTTGCAGGGCCGGGACCTTTTCCAGGACACAGGGCCAGGAGGCTTTCACAGGGCCGGGACCCTTTCCAGGACAGGGCCAGGATGCTTTCACAGTGCCGGGTCCCTATCTAGGACACAGGGCCAGAATGCTTTCGCAGGGCCGGGACCCTTTCTAGGATAGGGCAGGGATGCTATCGCAAGGCAGGAACTCTTTCTAGGACACATGGCCAGAATGCATCCGCAGGGTCGGGACCCTGCCTTGGCCAGAGGGCCAGGATGCTTTCGCAGGGCAGGGACACTTTCTAGGACACATGGCCAGGATGCATCCGCAGGACCGAGATCCTTTCTAGGAGACAGGGCCAGGGTGTCTTCGCAGTGCCGTGACCCTTTCTAGGACAGTTCCAGGATGCTTCCGCAGGGCCGGGACTCTCGCTAGGACACATGGACTGGATGCATCCGCAGGGCCGGGCCCCTTCCTTGGACACAAGGCCAGGATGCTTTCGCAGGGCCGCGATCCTTTCTATGACAGAGGGCCAGGATGCTTTCACAGAGCTGGGACCCTTTATACGACACAGGACCAGGATGCTTTCGCAGGGCTGGGACATTTCTAGGACAGGTCCAGGAGGCTTTCACAGGGCCGGGACCGTTTCTAGGACACAGGGCCAGGATGCTTTCGCAGAGCCGGGACCCTTTCTAGGACACAAGGCCAGGATGCTTTCACAGGGCCGGCACCCTTCCTTTGACACAGGGCCAGGATGCTTCCGCAGGGCCGGGACCCTTTCTTGGACACAGGTCCAGGATGCTTTCACAGGGCCGGGACCCTTTCCAGGACACAGGGCCAGGATGCTCTCACAGCGCCGGGACCCTTCCTTGGACATAGGGCCAGGAACCTTTCACAGGGCCGGGACCCTTCCTTGGACACAGAACCAGGATGCTTTCGCAGGGCCTGGACCCTTCCTTGGACACAGGACCAGGATGCCTTCGCAGGGCAGGGTCTATTTCTAGGACAGGCCCAGGATGCTTTCGCAGAGCCGGGACCCTTTCTAGGACACAAGGCCAGGATGCTTTCACAGGGCCGGCACCCTTCCTTTGACACAGGGCCAGGATGCTTCCGCAGGGCCGGGACCCTTTCTTGGACACAGGTCCAGGATGCTTTCACAGGGCCGGGACCCTTTCTAGGACACAGGGCCAGGATGCTATCGCAGGGCCGGGACCCTTCCTTGGACACAGAACCAGGATGCTTTCGCAGGGCCGGGACCCTTTCTAGGACACAGGGCCAGGATGCTGTCACAGGGCCGGGAACCTTCCTTGGACACAGGGCCATGGAACCTTTCACAGGGCCGGGACCTTTTCCAGGACACAGGGCCAGGAGGCTTTCACAGGGCCGGGACCCTTTCCAGGACAGGGCCAGGATGCTTTCACAGGGCCGGGACCCTATCTAGGACACAGGGCCAGAATGCTTTCGCAGGGCAGGGACCCTTTCTAGGACAGGGCAGGGATGCTTTCAAAGGGCTGGGACACTTTCTAGGACAGGGCATGGATGCTATCGCAAGGCAGGAACTCTTTCTAGGACACATGGCCAGAATGCATCCGCAGGGTCGGGTCCCTGCCTTGGCCAGAGGGCCAGGATGCTTTCGCAGGGCAGGGACACTTTCTAGGACACATGGCCAGGATGCATCCGCAGGACCGTGACCCTTTCTAGGACACAAGGCCAGGATGCTTTGCAGGGCCGGGACCATTTCTAGGACGGGGCCAGGATGCTTTCACAGGGCCGGGACCCTTTCTTGGACACAGGACCAAGATGCTTTCGCAGGGCAGGGTCTCTTTCTAGGACACAAGGCCAGGATGCTTTCACAGGGCCGGCACCCTTCCTTGAACACAGGGCCAGGATGCTTCCTCAGGGCCGGGACACTTTCTTGGACACAGGGCCAGGATGCTATCGCAGGGCCGGGACCCTTCCTTGGACACAGAACCAGGATGCTTTCGCAGGGCCGGGACCCTTCCTTGGACACAGGGCCAGGATGCTTTCGCAGGGCAGGGACTCTTTCTAGGACACATGGCCAGGATGTATCCGCAGGACCGTGACCCTTTCTAGGAGACAGGGCCAGGGTGCCTTCGCAGAGCCGTGACCCTTGCTAGGACAGTTCCAGGATGCATCCGCAGGGCCGGGCCCCTTCCTTGGACAAAGGGCCAGGAACCTTTCACAGGGCCGGGACCCTTCCTTGGACACAGGGCCAGGATGCTTTCGCAGGGCCGCGATCCTTTCTATGACAGAGGGCCAGGATGCTTTAACAGAGCTGGGACCCTTTATACGACACAGGACCAGGATGCTTTCGCAGGGCTGGGACATTTCTAGGACACAGGTCCAGGAGGCTTTCACAGGGCCGGGACCGTTTCTAGGACACAGGGCCCGGAGGCTTTCGCAGGGCCATGTCCATTTCTAGGACACAGGGCCATGAATCTTTTGCAGGGCCGGCCCTTTTCTTGGACACATGGCCAGGATGCTTCCGCAGGTCCGGGAGCTTTCCTTGGATACAGGGACTGGATGCTACCGCAGGGCGGGTCCCCTCCTTGGACACAAGGCCAGGAACCTTTCACTGGTCCTGGACCGTTTCTAGGACACAGGGCCAGGATGCTTTCGCAGAGCCGGGACCCTTTCTAGGACACAAGGCCAGGATGCTTTCACAGGGCCGGCACCCTTCCTTTGACACAGGGCCAGGATGCTTCCGCAGGGCCGGGACCCTTTCTTGGACACAGGTCCAGGATGGTTTCACAGGGCCGGGACCCTTTCCAGGACACAGGGCCAGGATGCTCTCACAGCGCCGGGACCCTTCCTTGGACATAGGGCCAGGAAACTTTCACAGGGCCGGGACCCTTCCTTGGACACAGAACCAGGATGCTTTCGCAGGGCCTGGACCCTTCCTTGGACACAGGACCAGGATGCCTTCGCAGGGCAGGGTCTCTTTCTAGGACAGGCCCAGGATGCTTTCACAGGGCCGGGACCCTTTCTAGGACACAGGGCCAGGATGCTATCGCAGGGCCGGGACCCTTCCTTGGACACAGAACCAGGATGCTTTCGCAGGGCCGGGACCCTTTCTAGGACACAGGGCCAGGATGCTGTCACAGGGCCGGGACCCTTCCTTGGACACAGGGCCAGGAACCTTTCACAGGGCCGGGACCCTTTCTAGGACACAGGGCCAGGATGCTTTCGCAGGGCCGGGACCCTTTCTCGGACAGTGCCAGGATGCTTTCACAGGGCTGGGACCCTTTCAAGGACACATGGCCAGGATGCTTTTGCAGGGCCGGGACCTTTTCCAGGACACAGGGCCAGGAGGCTTTCACAGGGCCGGGACCCTTTCCAGGACAGGGCCAGGATGCTTTCACAGTGCCGGGTCCCTATCTAGGACACAGGGCCAGAATGCTTTCGCAGGGCCGGGACCCTTTCTAGGATAGGGCAGGGATGCTATCGCAAGGCAGGAACTCTTTCTAGGACACATGGCCAGAATGCATCCGCAGGGTCGGGACCCTGCCTTGGCCAGAGGGCCAGGATGCTTTCGCAGGGCAGGGACACTTTCTAGGACACATGGCCAGGATGCATCCGCAGGACCGAGATCCTTTCTAGGAGACAGGGCCAGGGTGTCTTCGCAGTGCCGTGACCCTTTCTAGGACAGTTCCAGGATGCTTCCGCAGGGCCGGGACTCTCGCTAGGACACATGGACTGGATGCATCCGCAGGGCCGGGCCCCTTCCTTGGACACAAGGCCAGGATGCTTTCGCAGGGCCGCGATCCTTTCTATGACAGAGGGCCAGGATGCTTTCACAGAGCTGGGACCCTTTATACGACACAGGACCAGGATGCTTTCGCAGGGCTGGGACATTTCTAGGACAGGTCCAGGAGGCTTTCACAGGGCCGGGACCGTTTCTAGGACACAGGGCCAGGATGCTTTCGCAGAGCCGGGACCCTTTCTAGGACACAAGGCCAGGATGCTTTCACAGGGCCGGCACCCTTCCTTTGACACAGGGCCAGGATGCTTCCGCAGGGCCGGGACCCTTTCTTGGACACAGGTCCAGGATGCTTTCACAGGGCCGGGACCCTTTCCAGGACACAGGGCCAGGATGCTCTCACAGCGCCGGGACCCTTCCTTGGACATAGGGCCAGGAACCTTTCACAGGGCCGGGACCCTTCCTTGGACACAGAACCAGGATGCTTTCGCAGGGCCTGGACCCTTCCTTGGACACAGGACCAGGATGCCTTCGCAGGGCAGGGTCTATTTCTAGGACAGGCCCAGGATGCTTTCGCAGAGCCGGGACCCTTTCTAGGACACAAGGCCAGGATGCTTTCACAGGGCCGGCACCCTTCCTTTGACACAGGGCCAGGATGCTTCCGCAGGGCCGGGACCCTTTCTTGGACACAGGTCCAGGATGCTTTCACAGGGCCGGGACCCTTTCTAGGACACAGGGCCAGGATGCTATCGCAGGGCCGGGACCCTTCCTTGGACACAGAACCAGGATGCTTTCGCAGGGCCGGGACCCTTTCTAGGACACAGGGCCAGGATGCTGTCACAGGGCCGGGAACCTTCCTTGGACACAGGGCCATGGAACCTTTCACAGGGCCGGGACCTTTTCCAGGACACAGGGCCAGGAGGCTTTCACAGGGCCGGGACCCTTTCCAGGACAGGGCCAGGATGCTTTCACAGGGCCGGGACCCTATCTAGGACACAGGGCCAGAATGCTTTCGCAGGGCAGGGACCCTTTCTAGGACAGGGCAGGGATGCTTTCAAAGGGCTGGGACACTTTCTAGGACAGGGCATGGATGCTATCGCAAGGCAGGAACTCTTTCTAGGACACATGGCCAGAATGCATCCGCAGGGTCGGGTCCCTGCCTTGGCCAGAGGGCCAGGATGCTTTCGCAGGGCAGGGACACTTTCTAGGACACATGGCCAGGATGCATCCGCAGGACCGTGACCCTTTCTAGGACACAAGGCCAGGATGCTTTGCAGGGCCGGGACCATTTCTAGGACGGGGCCAGGATGCTTTCACAGGGCCGGGACCCTTTCTTGGACACAGGACCAAGATGCTTTCGCAGGGCAGGGTCTCTTTCTAGGACACAAGGCCAGGATGCTTTCACAGGGCCGGCACCCTTCCTTGAACACAGGGCCAGGATGCTTCCTCAGGGCCGGGACACTTTCTTGGACACAGGGCCAGGATGCTATCGCAGGGCCGGGACCCTTCCTTGGACACAGAACCAGGATGCTTTCGCAGGGCCGGGACCCTTTCTAGGACACAGGGCCAGGATGCTCTCACAGGGCCGGGACCCTTCCTTGGACACAGGGCCAGGAACCTTTCACAGGGCTGGAACCGTTCCCTGGACACAGAACCAGGATGCTTTCGCAGGGCCGGGACCCTTTCTAGGACACAGGGCCAGGATGGTCTCACAGGGCCGGGACCCTTCCTTGGACACAGGGCCAGGAACCTTTCTCAGGGCCGGGACCCTTTCTAGGACACAGGGCCAGGATGCTTCCGCAGGGCCGGGACCCTTTCTTGGACACAGGGCCAGGATGCTTTCGCAGGGCAGGGACTCTTTCTAGGACACATGGCCAGGATGCATCCGCAGGGTCGGGACCCTTCCTTGGACACAGGGCCAGGATGCTTTCGCAGGGCAGGGACTCTTTCTAGGACACATGGCCAGGATGTATCCGCAGGACCGTGACCCTTTCTAGGAGACAGGGCCAGGGTGCCTTCGCAGAGCCGTGACCCTTGCTAGGACAGTTCCAGGATGCATCCGCAGGGCCGGGCCCCTTCCTTGGACAAAGGGCCAGGAACCTTTCACAGGGCCGGGACCCTTCCTTGGACACAGGGCCAGGATGCTTTCGCAGGGCCGCGATCCTTTCTATGACAGAGGGCCAGGATGCTTTAACAGAGCTGGGACCCTTTATACGACACAGGACCAGGATGCTTTCGCAGGGCTGGGACATTTCTAGGACACAGGTCCAGGAGGCTTTCACAGGGCCGGGACCGTTTCTAGGACACAGGGCCCGGAGGCTTTCGCAGGGCCATGTCCATTTCTAGGACACAGGGCCATGAATCTTTTGCAGGGCCGGCCCTTTTCTTGGACACATGGCCAGGATGCTTCCGCAGGTCCGGGAGCTTTCCTTGGATACGGGGACTGGATGCTACCGCAGGGCGGGTCCCCTCCTTGGACACAAGGCCAGGAACCTTTCACTGGTCCTGGACCGTTTCTAGGACACAGGGCCAGGATGCTTTCGCAGAGCCGGGACCCTTTCTAGGACACAAGGCCAGGATGCTTTCACAGGGCCGGCACCCTTCCTTTGACACAGGGCCAGGATGCTTCCGCAGGGCCGGGACCCTTTCTTGGACACAGGTCCAGGATGGTTTCACAGGGCCGGGACCCTTTCCAGGACACAGGGCCAGGATGCTCTCACAGCGCCGGGACCCTTCCTTGGACATAGGGCCAGGAAACTTTCACAGGGCCGGGACCCTTCCTTGGACACAGAACCAGGATGCTTTCGCAGGGCCTGGACCCTTCCTTGGACACAGGACCAGGATGCCTTCGCAGGGCAGGGTCTCTTTCTAGGACAGGCCCAGGATGCTTTCACAGGGCCGGGACCCTTTCTAGGACACAGGGCCAGGATGCTATCGCAGGGCCGGGACCCTTCCTTGGACACAGAACCAGGATGCTTTCGCAGGGCCGGGACCCTTTCTAGGACACAGGGCCAGGATGCTGTCACAGGGCCGGGACCCTTCCTTGGACACAGGGCCAGGAACCTTTCACAGGGCCGGGACCCTTTCTAGGACACAGGGCCAGGATGCTTTCGCAGGGCCGGGACCCTTTCTCGGACAGTGCCAGGATGCTTTCACAGGGCTGGGACCCTTTCAAGGACACATGGCCAGGATGCTTTTGCAGGGCCGGGACCTTTTCCAGGACACAGGGCCAGGAGGCTTTCACAGGGCCGGGACCCTTTCCAGGACAGGGCCAGGATGCTTTCACAGTGCCGGGTCCCTATCTAGGACACAGGGCCAGAATGCTTTCGCAGGGCCGGGACCCTTTCTAGGATAGGGCAGGGATGCTATCGCAAGGCAGGAACTCTTTCTAGGACACATGGCCAGAATGCATCCGCAGGGTCGGGACCCTGCCTTGGCCAGAGGGCCAGGATGCTTTCGCAGGGCAGGGACACTTTCTAGGACACATGGCCAGGATGCATCCGCAGGACCGAGATCCTTTCTAGGAGACAGGGCCAGGGTGTCTTCGCAGTGCCGTGACCCTTTCTAGGACAGTTCCAGGATGCTTCCGCAGGGCCGGGACTCTCGCTAGGACACATGGACTGGATGCATCCGCAGGGCCGGGCCCCTTCCTTGGACACAAGGCCAGGATGCTTTCGCAGGGCCGCGATCCTTTCTATGACAGAGGGCCAGGATGCTTTCACAGAGCTGGGACCCTTTATACGACACAGGACCAGGATGCTTTCGCAGGGCTGGGACATTTCTAGGACAGGTCCAGGAGGCTTTCACAGGGCCGGGACCGTTTCTAGGACACAGGGCCAGGATGCTTTCGCAGAGCCGGGACCCTTTCTAGGACACAAGGCCAGGATGCTTTCACAGGGCCGGCACCCTTCCTTTGACACAGGGCCAGGATGCTTCCGCAGGGCCGGGACCCTTTCTTGGGCACAGGTCCAGGATGGTTTCACAGGGCCGGGACCCTTTCCAGGACACAGGGCCAGGATGCTCTCACAGCGCCGGGACCCTTCCTTGGACATAGGGCCAGGAACCTTTCACAGGGCCGGGACCCTTCCTTGGACACAGAACCAGGATGCTTTCGCAGGGCCTGGATCCTTCCTTGGACACAGGACCAGGATGCCTTCGCAGGGCAGGGTCTATTTCTAGGACAGGCCCAGGATGCTTTCACAGGGCCGGGACCCTTTCTAGGACACAGGGCCAGGATGCTATCGCAGGGCCGGGACCCTTCCTTGGACACAGAACCAGGATGCTTTCGCAGGGCCGGGACCCTTTCTAGGACACAGGGCCAGGATGCTGTCACAGGGCCGGGAACCTTCCTTGGACACAGGGCCATGGAACCTTTCACAGGGCCGGGACCTTTTCCAGGACACAGGGCCAGGAGGCTTTCACAGGGCCGGGACCCTTTCCAGGACAGGGCCAGGATGCTTTCACAGGGCCGGGACCCTATCTAGGACACAGGGCCAGAATGCTTTCGCAGGGCAGGGACCCTTTCTAGGACAGGGCAGGGATGCTTTCAAAGGGCTGGGACACATTCTAGGACAGGGCATGGATGCTATCGCAAGGCAGGAACTCTTTCTAGGACACATGGCCAGAATGCATCCGCAGGGTCGGGACCCTGCCTTGGCCAGAGGGCCAGGATGCTTTCGCAGGGCAGGGACACTTTCTAGGACACATGGCCAGGATGCATCCGCAGGACCGTGACCCTTTCTAGGACACAAGGCCAGGATGCTTTGCAGGGCCGGGACCATTTCTAGGACGGGGCCAGGATGCTTTCACAGGGCCGGGACCCTTTCTTGGACACAGGACCAAGATGCTTTCGCAGGGCAGGGTCTCTTTCTAGGACACAAGGCCAGGATGCTTTCACAGGGCCGGCACCCTTCCTTGAACACAGGGCCAGGATGCTTCCTCAGGGCCGGGACACTTTCTTGGACACAGGGCCAGGATGCTATCGCAGGGCCGGGACCCTTCCTTGGACACAGAACCAGGATGCTTTCGCAGGGCCGGGACCCTTTCTAGGACACAGGGCCAGGATGCTCTCACAGGGCCGGGACCCTTCCTTGGACACAGGGCCAGGAACCTTTCACAGGGCTGGAACCGTTCCCTGGACACAGAACCAGGATGCTTTCGCAGGGCCGGGACCCTTTCTAGGACACAGGGCCAGGATGGTCTCACAGGGCCGGGACCCTTCCTTGGACACAGGGCCAGGAACCTTTCTCAGGGCCGGGACCCTTTCTCGGACACAGGGCCAGGATGCTTCCGCAGGGCCGGGACCCTTTCTTGGACACAGGGCCAGGATGCTTTCGCAGGGCAGGGACTCTTTCTAGGACACATGGCCAGGATGCATCCGCAGGGTCGGGACCCTTCCTTGGACACAGGGCCAGGATGCTTTCGCAGGGTCGGGACCCTTCCTTGGACACAGGGCCAGGATGCTTTCGCAGGGCAGGGACTCTTTCTAGGACACATGGCCAGGATGCATCCGCAGTACCGTGACCCTTTCTAGGAGACAGGGCCAGGGTGCCTTCGCAGAGCCGTGACCCTTGCTAGGACAGTTCCAGGATGCATCCGCAGGGCCGGGCCCCTTCCTTGGACAAAGGGCCAGGAACCTTTCACAGGGCCGGGACCCTTTCTAGGACACAGGGCCAGGATGCTTTCGCAGGGCCGGGACCCTTTCTCGGACAGTGCCAGGATGCGTTCACAGGGCTGGGACCCTTTCTAGGACACATGGCCAGGATGCTTTTACAGGGCCGGGACCTTTTCTAGGACACAGGGCCAGGAGGCTTTCACAGGCCGGGACCCTTTCCAGGACAGGGCCAGGAGGCTTTCACAGGGCCGGACCCTATCTAGGACAGAGGGCCAGGATGCTTTCACAGGGCAGGGACCCTTTCTAGGACAGGGCAGGGATGCTTTCAAAGGGCTGGGTCCCTTTCTAGGACAGGGCAGGGATGCTTGCGCAGGGCAGGGACTCTTTCTAGGACACATGGCCAGAATGCATCCGCAGGGTCGGGACCCTTCCTTGGATACAGGGCCAGGATGCTTTCGCAGGGCAGGGACTCTTTCTAGGACACATGGCCAGGATGTATCCGCAGGACCGTGACCCTTTCTAGGAGACAGGGCCAGGGTGCCTTCGCAGTGCCGTGACCCTTTCTAGGACAGTTCCAGGATGCTTCCGCAGGGCCGGGACTCTCGCTAGGACACATGGCCAGGATGCATCCGCAGGGCCGGGCCCCTTCCTTGGACACAGGGCCAGGATGCTTTCGCAGGGCCGCGATCCTTTCTATGACAGAGGGCCAGAATGCTTTTGCAGGGCCGGGACCTTTTCTAGGACACAGGGCCAGGATGCTTTCACAGCGCTGGGACACTTTCTGGGGCAGAGGGCCAGGATGCTTTTGCAGGGCCGGGAGCTTTTCTAGGACACAGGGCCAGGAGGCTTTCACAGGGCCGGGACCGTTTCTAGGACACAGGGCCCGGAGGCTTTCGCAGCGCCATGGCCATTTCTAGGACACTGGGCCAGGAATCTTTTGCAGGGCCGGCCCTTTTCTTGGACACATGTCCAGGATGCTTCCGCAGGTCCGGGAGCTTTCCTTGGATACAGGGACTGGATGCTTCCGCAGGGCGGGTCCCCTCCTTGGACACAGGGCCAGGAACCTTTCACTGGTCCTGGACCGTTTCTAGGACACAGGGCCAGAATGCTTTCGCAGGGCCGGGACCCTTTCTAGGACACAAGGCAAGGATGCTTTCACAGGTTCGGCACCCTTCCTTGGACACAGGTCCAGGATGCTTCCGCAGGGCCGGGACCCTTTCTTGGACACAGGTCCAGGATGCTTCCGCAGGGCCGGGACTCTCGCTAGGACACATGGACTGGATGCATCCGCAGTGCCGGGCCCCTTCCTTGGACACAGGGCCAGGATGCTTTCGCAGGGCCGCGATCCTTTCTATGACAGAGGGCCAGGATGCTTTAACAGAGCTGGGACCCTTTATACGACACAGGACCAGGATGCTTTCGCAGGGCTGGGACATTTCTCGGACACAGGTCCAGGAGGCTTTCACAGGGCCGGGACCGTTTCTAGGACACAGGGCCCGGAGGCTTTCGCAGGGCCATGTCCATTTCTAGGACACAGGGCCATGAATCTTTTGCAGGGCCGGCCCTTTTCTTGGACACATGGCCAGGATGCTTCCGCAGGTCCGGGAGCTTTCCTTGGATACGGGGACTGGATGCTACCGCAGGGCGGGTCCCCTCCTTGGACACAAGGCCAGGAACCTTTCACTGGTCCTGGACCGTTTCTAGGACACAGGGCCAGGATGCTTTCGCAGAGCCGGGACCCTTTCTAGGACACAAGGCCAGGATGCTTTCACAGGGCCGGCACCCGTCCTTTGACACAGGGCCAGGATGCTTCCGCAGGGCCGGGACCCTTTCTTGGACACAGGTCCAGGATGGTTTCACAGGGCCGGGACCCTTCCTTGGACACAGAACCAGGATGCTTTCGCAGGGCCTGGACCCTTCCTTGGACACAGGACCAGGATGCCTTCGCAGGGCAGGGTCTCTTTCTAGGACAGGCCCAGGATGCTTTCACAGGGCCGGGACCCTTTCTAGGACACAGGGCCAGGATGCTATCGCAGGGCCGGGACCCTTCCTTGGACACAGAACCAGGATGCTTTCGCAGGGCCGGGACCCTTTCTAGGACACAGGGCCAGGATGCTGTCACAGGGCCGGGACCCTTCCTTGGACACAGGGCCAGGAACCTTTCACAGGGCCGGGACCCTTTCTAGGACACAGGGCCAGGATGCTTTCGCAGGGCCGGGACCCTTTCTCGGACAGTGCCAGGATGCTTTCACAGGGCTGGGACCCTTTCAAGGACACATGGCCAGGATGCTTTTGCAGGGCCGGGACCTTTTCCAGGACACAGGGCCAGGAGGCTTTCACAGGGCCGGGACACTTTCCAGGACAGGGCCAGGATGCTTTCACAGTGCCGGGTCCCTATCTAGGACACAGGGCCAGAATGCTTTCGCAGGGCCGGGACCCTTTCTAGGATAGGGCAGGGATGCTATCGCAAGGCAGGAACTCTTTCTAGGACACATGGCCAGAATGCATCCGCAGGGTCGGGACCCTGCCTTGGCCAGAGGGCCAGGATGCTTTCGCAGGGCAGGGACACTTTCTAGGACACATGGCCAGGATGCATCCGCAGGACCGAGATCCTTTCTAGGAGACAGGGCCAGGGTGTCTTCGCAGTGCCGTGACCCTTTCTAGGACAGTTCCAGGATGCTTCCGCAGGGCCGGGACTCTCGCTAGGACACATGGACTGGATGCATCCGCAGGGCCGGGCCCCTTCCTTGGACACAAGGCCAGGATGCTTTCGCAGGGCCGCGATCCTTTCTATGACAGAGGGCCAGGATGCTTTCACAGAGCTGGGACCCTTTATACGACACAGGACCAGGATGCTTTCGCAGGGCTGGGACATTTCTAGGACAGGTCCAGGAGGCTTTCACAGGGCCGGGACCGTTTCTAGGACACAGGGCCAGGATGCTTTCGCAGAGCCGGGACCCTTTCTAGGACACAAGGCCAGGATGCTTTCACAGGGCCGGCACCCTTCCTTTGACACAGGGCCAGGATGCTTCCGCAGGGCCGGGACCCTTTCTTGGACACAGGTCCAGGATGGTTTCACAGGGCCGGGACCCTTTCCAGGACACAGGGCCAGGATGCTCTCACAGCGCCGGGACCCTTCCTTGGACATAGGGCCAGGAACCTTTCACAGGGCCGGGACCCTTCCTTGGACACAGAACCAGGATGCTTTCGCAGGGCCTGGACCCTTCCTTGGACACAGGACCAGGATGCCTTCGCAGGGCAGGGTCTCTTTCTAGGACAGGCCCAGGATGCTTTCACAGGGCCTGGACCCTTTCTAGGACACAGGGCCAGGATGCTATCGCAGGGCCGGGACCCTTCCTTGGACACAGAACCAGGATGCTTTCGCAGGGCCGTGACCCTTTCTAGGACACAGGGCCAGGATGCTGTCACAGGGCCGGGACCCTTCCTTGGACACAGGGCCAGGAACCTTTCACAGGGCCGGGACCCTTTCTAGGACACAGGGCCAGGATGCTTTCGCAGGGCCGGGACCCTTTCTCGGACAGTGCCAGGATGCTTTCACAGGGCTGGGACCCTTTCAAGGACACATGGCCAGGATGCTTTTGCAGGGCCGGGACCTTTTCCAGGACACAGGGCCAGGAGGCTTTCACAGGGCCGGGACACTTTCCAGGACAGGGCCAGGATGCTTTCACAGTGCCGGGTCCCTATCTAGGACACAGGGCCAGAATGCTTTCGCAGGGCCGGGACCCTTTCTAGGATAGGGCAGGGATGCTATCGCAAGGCAGGAACTCTTTCTAGGACACATGGCCAGAATGCATCCGCAGGGTCGGGACCCTGCCTTGGCCAGAGGGCCAGGATGCTTTCGCAGGGCAGGGACACTTTCTAGGACACATGGCCAGGATGCATCCGCAGGACCGAGATCCTTTCTAGGAGACAGGGCCAGGGTGTCTTCGCAGTGCCGTGACCCTTTCTAGGACAGTTCCAGGATGCTTCCGCAGGGCCGGGACTCTCGCTAGGACACATGGACTGGATGCATCCGCAGGGCCGGGCCCCTTCCTTGGACACAAGGCCAGGATGCTTTCGCAGGGCCGCGATCCTTTCTATGACAGAGGGCCAGGATGCTTTCACAGAGCTGGGACCCTTTATACGACACAGGACCAGGATGCTTTCGCAGGGCTGGGACATTTCTAGGACAGGTCCAGGAGGCTTTCACAGGGCCGGGACCGTTTCTAGGACACAGGGCCAGGATGCTTTCGCAGAGCCGGGACCCTTTCTAGGACACAAGGCCAGGATGCTTTCACAGGGCCGGCACCCTTCCTTTGACACAGGGCCAGGATGCTTCCGCAGGGCCGGGACCCTTTCTTGGACACAGGTCCAGGATGGTTTCACAGGGCCGGGACCCTTTCCAGGACACAGGGCCAGGATGCTCTCACAGCGACTGGACCCTTCCTTGGACATAGGGCCAGGAACCTTTCACAGGGCCGGGACCCTTCCTTGGACACAGAACCAGGATGCTTTCGCAGGGCCTGGACCCTTCCTTGGACACAGGACCAGGATGCCTTCGCAGGGCATGGTCTATTTCTAGGACAGGCCCAGGATGCTTTCACAGGGCCGGGACCCTTTCTAGGACACAGGGCCAGGATGCTATCGCAGGGCCGGGACCCTTCCTTGGACACAGAACCAGGATGCTTTCGCAGGGCCGGGACCCTTTCTAGGACACAGGGCCAGGATGCTGTCACAGTGCCGGGAACCTTCCTTGGACACAGGGCCATGGAACCTTTCACAGGGCCGGGACCTTTTCCAGGACACAGGGCCAGGAGGCTTTCACAGGGCCGGGACCCTTTCCAGGACAGGGGCAGGAAGCTTTCACAGGGCCGGGACCCTATCTAGGACACAGGGCCAGAATGCTTTCGCAGGGCAGGGACCCTTTCCAGGACAGGGCAGGGATGCTTTCAAAGGGCTGGGACACTTTCTAGGACAGGGCAGGGATGCTATCGCAAGGCAGGAACTCTTTCTAGGACACATGGCCAGAATGCATCCGCAGGGTCGGGACCCTGCCTTGGCCAGAGGGCCAGGATGCTTTCGCAGGGCAGGGACACTTTCTAGGACACATGGCCAGGATGCTCTCACAGGGCCGGGACCCTTCCTTGGACACAGGGCCAGGAACCTTTCACAGGGCTGGAACCCTTCCCTGGACACAGAACCAGGATGCTTTCGCAGGGCCGGGACCCTTTCTAGGACACAGGGCCAGGATGGTCTCACAGGGCCGGGACCCTTCCTTGGACACAGGGCCAGGATGCTTTCGCAGGGCAGGGACTCTTTCTAGGACACATGGCCAGAATGCATCCGCAGGGTCGGGACCCTTCCTTGGACACAGGGCCAGGATGCTTTCGCAGGGCAGGGACTCTTTCTAGGACACATGGCCAGGATGCATCCGCAGGACCGTGACCCTTTCTAGGAGACAGGGCCAGGGTGCCTGCGCAGTGCCGTGACCCTTGCTAGGACAGTTCCAGGATGCATCCGCAGGGCCGGGCCCCTTCCTTGGCCAAAGGGCCAGGAACCTTTCACAGGGCCGGGACCCTTTCTAGGACACAGGGCCAGGATGCTTTCGCAGGGCCGGGACCCTTTCTCGGACAGTGCCAGGATGCGTTCACAGGGCTGGGACCCTTTCTAGGACACATGGCCAGGATGCTTTTACAGGGCCGGGACCTTTTCTAGGACACAGGGCCAGGAGGCTTTCACAGGCCGGGACCCTTTCCAGGACAGGGCCAGGAGGCTTTCACAGGGCCGGACCCTATCTAGGACAGAGGGCCAGGATGCTTTCACAGGGCAGGGACCCTTTCTAGGACAGGGCAGGGATGCTTTCAAAGGGCTGGGTCCCTTTCTAGGACAGGGCAGGGATGCTTGCGCAGGGCAGGGACTCTTTCTAGGACACATGGCCAGAATGCATCCGCAGGGTCGGGACCCTTCCTTGGATACAGGGCCAGGATGCTTTCGCAGGGCAGGGACTCTTTCTAGGACACATGGCCAGGATGCATCCGCAGGACCGTGACCCTTTCTAGGAGACAGGGCCAGGGTGCCTTCGCAGTGCCGTGACCCTTTCTAGTACAGTTCCAGGATGCTTCCGCAGGGCCGGGACTCTCGCTAGGACACATGGCCAGGATGCATCCGCAGGGCCGGGCCCCTTCCTTGGACACAGGGCCAGGATGCTTTCGCAGGGCCGCGATCCTTTCTATGACAGAGGGCCAGAATGCTTTTGCAGGGCCGGGACCTTTTCTAGGACACAGGGCCAGGATGCTTTCAGGCGCTGGGACACTTTCTGGGGCAGAGGGCCAGGATGCTTTTGCAGGGCCGGGAGCTTTTCTAGGACACAGTGCCAGGAGGCTTTCACAGGGCCGGGACCGTTTCTAGGACACAGGGCCCGGAGGCTTTCGCAGGGCCATGGCCATTTCTAGGAGACTGGGCCAGGAATCTTTTGCAGGGCCGGCCCTTTTCTTGGACACATGTCCAGGATGCTTCCGCAGGTCCGGGAGCTTTCCTTGGATACAGGGACTGGATGCTTCCGCAGGGCGGGTCCCCTCCTTGGACACAGGGCCAGGAACCTTTCACTGGTCCTGGACCGTTTCTAGGACACAGGGCCAGAATGCTTTCGCAGGGCCGGGACCCTTTCTAGGACACAAGGCAAGGATGCTTTCACAGGTTCGGCACCCTTCCTTGGACACAGGGCCAGGATGCTTCCGCAGGGCCGGGACCCTTTCTTGGACACAGGTCCAGGATGCTTTCACAGGGCCGGGACCCTTTCCAGGACACAGGGCCAGGATGCTTTCTCAGGGCCGGGACCCTTTCTAGGGCACAGGGCCAGAATGCTATCGCCGGGCCGGAACCCTTCCTTGGACACAGGACAAGGATGCTTTCGCAGGGCCCTGACCCTTTCTAGGACAATGGACCAGGATGCTCTCACAGGGCCGGGACCCTTCCTTGGACACAGGGCCAGTATTCTTTCACAGGGTCGAGACCCTTCCTTGGACACAGGACCATGATGCTTTCGCAGGTCCGTGACCCTTTCTAGGGCAGAGGGCCAGGATGCTTTTGCAGGGCCGGGACCTTTTCTAGGACACAGGGCCAGGATGCTTTCAGGCGCTGGGACACTTTCTGGGGCAGAGGGCCAGGATGCTTTTGCAGGGCCGGGAGCTTTTCTAGGACACAGTGCCAGGAGGCTTTCACAGGGCCGGGACCGTTTCTAGGACACAGGGCCCGGAGGCTTTCGCAGGGCCATGGCCATTTCTAGGAGACTGGGCCAGGAATCTTTTGCAGGGCCGGCCCTTTTCTTGGACACATGTCCAGGATGCTTCCGCAGGTCCGGGAGCTTTCCTTGGATACAGGGACTGGATGCTTCCGCAGGGCGGGTCCCCTCCTTGGACACAGGGCCAGGAACCTTTCACTGGTCCTGGACCGTTTCTAGGACACAGGGCCAGAATGCTTTCGCAGGGCCGGGACCCTTTCTAGGACACAAGGCAAGGATGCTTTCACAGGTTCGGCACCCTTCCTTGGACACAGGGCCAGGATGCTTCCGCAGGGCCGGGACCCTTTCTTGGACACAGGTCCAGGATGCTTTCACAGGGCCGGGACCCTTTCCAGGACACAGGGCCAGGATGCTTTCTCAGGGCCGGGACCCTTTCTAGGGCACAGGGCCAGAATGCTATCGCCGGGCCGGAACCCTTCCTTGGACACAGGACAAGGATGCTTTCGCAGGGCCCTGACCCTTTCTAGGACAATGGACCAGGATGCTCTCACAGGGCCGGGACCCTTCCTTGGACACAGGGCCAGTATTCTTTCACAGGGTCGAGACCCTTCCTTGGACACAGGACCATGATGCTTTCGCAGGTCCGTGACCCTTTCTAGGGCAGAGGGCCAGGATGCTTTTGCAGGGCCTGGACCTTTTCTAGGACACAGGGCCAGGAGGCTTTCACAGGGCCGGGACCCTAACTAGGACACAGGGCCAGGTTGCTTTCGCAGGGCAGGGACCCTTTCTCGGACAGGGCAGGGATGCTTTCAAAGGGCTGGGACCCTTTCTAGGACAGGGCAGGAATGCTTTCGCAGGGCAGGGACTCTTTCTAGGACACATGGCCAGAATGCATCCGCAGGGTCGGGACCCTTCCTTGGACACAGGGCCAGGATGCTATCGCAGGGCCGGGACCCATCCTTGGACACAGGACCAGGATGCTTTCGCAGGGCAGGGTCTCTTTCTAGGACAGGCCCAGGATGCTTTCACAGGGCCGGGACCCTTCCTTGGACACAGAACCAGGATGCTTTCGCAGGGCCGGGACCCTTTCTAGGACACAGGGCCAGGATGCTCTCACAGGGCCGGGACACTTCCTTGGACACAGGGCCAGGAACCTTTCACAGGGCCGGGACCCTTTCTAGGACACAGGGTCAGGATGCTTTCGCAGGGCCGGGACCCTTTCTCGGACAGTGCCAGGATGCTTTCACAGGGCTGGGACCCTTTCTAGGACACATGGCCAGGATGCTTTTACAGGGCCGGGTCCTTTTCTAGGACACAGGGCCAGGAGGCTTTCACAGGCAGGGACCCTTTCTAGGACAGGGCAGGGATGCTTTCAAAGGGCTGGGTCCCTTTCTAGGACAGGGCAGGGATGCTTGCGCAGGGCAGGGACTCTTTCTAGGACACATGGCCAGAATGCATCCGCAGGGTCGGGACCCTTCCTTGGATACAGGGCCAGGATGCTTTCGCAGGGCAGGGACTCTTTCTAGGACACATGGCCAGGATGCATCCGCAGGACCGTGACCCTTTCTAGGAGACAGGGCCAGGGTTCCTTCGCAGTGCCGTGACCCTTTCTAGTACAGTTCCAGGATGCTTCCGCAGGGCCGGGACTCTCGCTAGGACACATGGCCAGGATGCATCCGCAGGGCCGGGCCCCTTCCTTGGACACAGGGCCAGGATGCTTTCGCAGGGCCGCGATCCTTTCTATGACAGAGGGCCAGAATGCTTTTGCAGGGCCGGGACCTTTTCTAGGACACAGGGCCAGGATGCTTTCAGGCGCTGGGACACTTTCTGGGGCAGAGGGCCAGGATGCTTTTGCAGGGCCGGGAGCTTTTCTAGGACACAGTGCCAGGAGGCTTTCACAGGGCCGGGACCGTTTCTAGGACACAGGGCCCGGAGGCTTTCGCAGGGCCATGGCCATTTCTAGGAGACTGGGCCAGGAATCTTTTGCAGGGCCGGCCCTTTTCTTGGACACATGTCCAGGATGCTTCCGCAGGTCCGGGAGCTTTCCTTGGATACAGGGACTGGATGCTTCCGCAGGGCGGGTCCCCTCCTTGGACACAGGGCCAGGAACCTTTCACTGGTCCTGGACCGTTTCTAGGACACAGGGCCAGAATGCTTTCGCAGGGCCGGGACCCTTTCTAGGACACAAGGCAAGGATGCTTTCACAGGTTCGGCACCCTTCCTTGGACACAGGGCCAGGATGCTTCCGCAGGGCCGGGACCCTTTCTTGGACACAGGTCCAGGATGCTTTCACAGGGCCGGGACCCTTTCCAGGACACAGGGCCAGGATGCTTTCTCAGGGCCGGGACCCTTTCTAGGGCACAGGGCCAGAATGCTATCGCCGGGCCGGAACCCTTCCTTGGACACAGGACAAGGATGCTTTCGCAGGGCCCTGACCCTTTCTAGGACAATGGACCAGGATGCTCTCACAGGGCCGGGACCCTTCCTTGGACACAGGGCCAGTATTCTTTCACAGGGTCGAGACCCTTCCTTGGACACAGGACCATGATGCTTTCGCAGGTCCGTGACCCTTTCTAGGGCAGAGGGCCAGGATGCTTTTGCAGGGCCTGGACCTTTTCTAGGACACAGGGCCAGGAGGCTTTCACAGGGCCGGGACCCTAACTAGGACACAGGGCCAGGTTGCTTTCGCAGGGCAGGGACCCTTTCTCGGACAGGGCAGGGATGCTTTCAAAGGGCTGGGACCCTTTCTAGGACAGGGCAGGAATGCTTTCGCAGGGCAGGGACTCTTTCTAGGACACATGGCCAGAATGCATCCGCAGGGTCGGGACCCTTCCTTGGACACAGGGCCAGGATGCTATCGCAGGGCCGGGACCCATCCTTGGACACAGGACCAGGATGCTTTCGCAGGGCAGGGTCTCTTTCTAGGACAGGCCCAGGATGCTTTCACAGGGCCGGGACCCTTCCTTGGACACAGAACCAGGATGCTTTCGCAGGGCCGGGACCCTTTCTAGGACACAGGGCCAGGATGCTCTCACAGGGCCGGGACACTTCCTCGGACACAGGGCCAGGAACCTTTCACAGGGCCGGGACCCTTTCTAGGACACAGGGCCAGGATGCTTTCGCAGGGCCGGGACCCTTTCTCGGACAGTGCCAGGATGCTTTCACAGGGCTGGGACCCTTTCTAGGACACATGGCCAGGATGCTTTTACAGGGCCGGGTCCTTTTCTAGGACACAGGGCCAGGAGGCTTTCACAGGCCGGGACCCTTTCCAGGACAGGGCCAGGATGCTTTCACAGTGCCGGACCCTATCCAGGACAGAGGGCCAGGATGCTTTCACAGGGCAGGAACCCTTTCTAGGACAGGGCAGGGATGCTTTCAAAGGGCTGGGTCCCTTTCTAGGACAGGGCAGGGATGCTTGCGCAGGGCAGGGACTCTTTCTAGGACACATGGCCAGAATGCATCCGCAGGGTCGGGACCCTTCCTTGGACACAGGGCCAGGATGCTCTCACAGGGCCGGGACCCTTCTTGGACACAGGGCCAGGAACCTTTCACAGGGCTGGAACCCTTCCCTGGACACAGAACCAGGATGCTTTCGCAGGGCCGGGACCCTTTCTAGGACACAGGGCCAGGATGGTCTCACAGGGCCGGGACCCTTCCTTGGACACAGGGCCAGGAACCTTTCTCAGGGCCGGGACCCTTTCTAGGACACAGGGCAGGGATGCTTTCGCAGGGCAGGGACTCTTTCCAGGACACATGGCCAGAATGCATCCGCAGGGTCGGGACCCTTCCTTGGACACAGGGCCAGGATGCTTTCGCAGGGCAGGGACTCTTTCTAGGACACATGGCCAGGATGCATCCGCAGGACCGTGACCCTTTCTAGGAGACAGGGCCAGGGTGCCTTCGCAGTGCCGTGACCCTTGCTAGGACAGTTCCAGGATGCATCCGCAGGGCCGGGCCCCTTCCTTGGACAAAGGGCCAGGAACCTTTCACAGGGCCGGGACCCTTTCTAGGACACAGGGCCAGGATGCTTTCGCAGGGCCGGGACCCTTTCTCGGACAGTGCCAGGATGCGTTCACAGGGCTGGGACCCTTTCTAGGACACATGGCCAGGATGCTTTTACAGGGCCGGGACCTTTTCTAGGACACAGGGCCAGGAGGCTTTCACAGGCCGGGACCCTTTCCAGGACAGGGCCAGGATGCTTTCACAGTGCCGGACCCTATCTAGGACAGAGGGCCAGGATGCTTTCACAGGGCAGGGACCCTTTCTAGGACAGGGCAGGGATGCTTTCAAAGGGCTGGGTCCCTTTCTAGGACAGGGCAGGGATGCTTGCGCAGGGCAGGGACTCTTTCTAGGACACATGGCCAGAATGCATCCGCAGGGTCGGGACCCTTCCTTGGACACAGGGCCAGGATGCTCTCACAGGGCCGGGACCCTTCTTGGACACAGGGCCAGGAAACTTTCACAGGGCTGGAACCCTTCCCTGGACACAGAACCAGGATGCTTTCGCAGGGCCGGGACCCTTTCTAGGACACAGGGCCAGGATGGTCTCACAGGGCCGGGACCCTTCCTTGGACACAGGGCCAGGAACCTTTCTCAGGGCCGGGACCCTTTCTAGGACACAGGGCAGGGATGCTTTCGCAGGGCAGGGACTCTTTCCAGGACACATGGCCAGAATGCATCCGCAGGGTCGGGACCCTTCCTTGGACACATGGCCAGGATGCTTTCGCAGGGCAGGGACTCTTTCTAGGACACATGGCCAGGATGCATCCGCAGGACCGTGACCCTTTCTAGGAGACAGGGCCAGGGTGCCTTCGCAGTGCCGTGACCCTTGCTAGGACAGTTCCAGGATGCATCCGCAGGGCCGGGCCCCTTCCTTGGACAAAGGGCCAGGAACCTTTCACAGGGCCGGGACCCTTTCTAGGACACAGGGCCAGGATGCTTTCGCAGGGCCGGGACCCTTTCTCGGACAGTGCCAGGATGCGTTCACAGGGCTGGGACCCTTTCTAGGACACATGGCCAGGATGCTTTTACAGGGCCGGGACCTTTTCTAGGACACAGGGCCAGGAGGCTTTCACAGGCCGGGACCCTTTCCAGGACAGGGCCAGGATGCTTTCACAGTGCCGGACCCTATCTAGGACAGAGGGCCAGGATGCTTTCACAGGGCAGGGACCCTTTCTAGGACAGGGCAGGGATGCTTGCGCAGGGCAGGGACTCTTTCTAGGACACATGGCCAGAATGCATCCGCAGGGTCGGGACCCTTCCTTGGATACAGTGCCAGGATGCTTTCGCAGGGCAGGGACTCTTTCTAGGACACATGGCCAGGATGCATCCGCAGGACCGTGACCCGTTCTAGGAGACAGGGCCAGGGTGCCTTCGCAGTGCCGTGACCCTTTCTAGGACAGTTCCAGGATGCTTCCGCAGGGCCGGGACTCTCGCTAGGACACAGGGCAAGGATGCTTTCGCAGGGCCGCGATCCTTTCTATGACAGAGGGCCAGAATGCTTTTTCATGGCCGGGACCTTTTCTAGGACACAGGGCCAGGATGCTTTCACAGCGCTGGGACACCTTCTGGGGCAGAGGGCCAGAATGCTTTTGCAGGGCCGGGAGCTTTTCTAGGACACAGGGCCAGGAGGCTTTCACAGGGCCGGGACCGTTTCTAGGACACAGGGCCCGGAGGCTTTCGCAGGGCCATGGCCATTTCTAGGACACTGGGCCAGGAATCTTTTGCAGGGCCGGCCCTTTTCTTGGACACATGTCCAGGATGCTTCCGCAGGTCCGGGAGCTTTCCTTGGATACAGGGACTGGATGCTTCCGCAGGGCGGGTCCCCTCCTTGGACACAGGGCCAGGAACCTTTCACTGGTCCTGGACCGTTTCTAGGACACAGGGCCAGAATGTTTTCGCAGGGCCGGGACCCTTTCTAGGACACAAGGCAAGGATGCTTTCACAGGTTCGGCACCCTTCCTTGGACACAGGGCCAGGATGCTTCCGCAGGGCCGGGACCCTTTCTTGGACACAGGTCCAGGATGCTTTCACAGGGCCGGGACCCTTTCCAGGACACAGGGCCAGGATGCTTTCGCAGGGCCGGGACCCTTTCTAGGGCACAGGGCCAGAATGCTGTCACAGGGCCGGGACCCTTCCTTGGACACAGGGCCAGGAACCTTTCACAGGGCCGGGACCCTTTCTAGGACACAGGGCCAGGATGCTTTCGCAGGGCCGGGACCCTTTCTCGGACAGTGCCAGGATGCTTTCACAGGGCTGGGACCCTTTCAAGGACACATGGCCAGGATGCTTTTGCAGGGCCGGGACCTTTTCCAGGACACAGGGCCAGGAGGCTTTCACAGGGCCGGGACACTTTCCAGGACAGGGCCAGGATGCTTTCACAGTGCCGGGTCCCTATCTAGGACACAGGGCCAGAATGCTTTCGCAGGGCCGGGACCCTTTCTAGGATAGGGCAGGGATGCTATCGCAAGGCAGGAACTCTTTCTAGGACACATGGCCAGAATGCATCCGCAGGGTCGGGACCCTGCCTTGGCCAGAGGGCCAGGATGCTTTCGCAGGGCAGGGACACTTTCTAGGACACATGGCCAGGATGCATCCGCAGGACCGAGATCCTTTCTAGGAGACAGGGCCAGGGTGTCTTCGCAGTGCCGTGACCCTTTCTAGGACAGTTCCAGGATGCTTCCGCAGGGCCGGGACTCTCGCTAGGACACATGGACTGGATGCATCCGCAGGGCCGGGCCCCTTCCTTGGACACAAGGCCAGGATGCTTTCGCAGGGCCGCGATCCTTTCTATGACAGAGGGCCAGGATGCTTTCACAGAGCTGGGACCCTTTATACGACACAGGACCAGGATGCTTTCGCAGGGCTGGGACATTTCTAGGACAGGTCCAGGAGGCTTTCACAGGGCCGGGACCGTTTCTAGGACACAGGGCCAGGATGCTTTCGCAGAGCCGGGACCCTTTCTAGGACACAAGGCCAGGATGCTTTCACAGGGCCGGCACCCTTCCTTTGACACAGGGCCAGGATGCTTCCGCAGGGCCGGGACCCTTTCTTGGACACAGGTCCAGGATGGTTTCACAGGGCCGGGACCCTTTCCAGGACACAGGGCCAGGATGCTCTCACAGCGCCGGGACCCTTCCTTGGACATAGGGCCAGGAACCTTTCACAGGGCCGGGACCCTTCCTTGGACACAGAACCAGGATGCTTTCGCAGGGCCTGGACCCTTCCTTGGACACAGGACCAGGATGCCTTCGCAGGGCATGGTCTATTTCTAGGACAGGCCCAGGATGCTTTCACAGGGCCGGGACCCTTTCTAGGACACAGGGCCAGGATGCTATCGCAGGGCCGGGACCCTTCCTTGGACACAGAACCAGGATGCTTTCGCAGGGCCGGGACCCTTTCTAGGACACAGGGCCAGGATGCTGCCACAGTGCCGGGAACCTTCCTTGGACACAGGGCCATGGAACCTTTCACAGGGCCGGGACCTTTTCCAGGACACAGGGCCAGGAGGCTTTCACAGGGCCGGGACCCTTTCCAGGACAGGGGCAGGATGCTTTCACAGGGCCGGGACCCTTTCCAGGACAGGGGCAGGATGCTTTCGCAGGGCCGGGACCCTTTCTAGGACACAGGGCCAGGATGCTGCCACAGTGCCGGGAACCTTCCTTGGACACAGGGCCATGGAACCTTTCACAGGGCCGGGACCTTTTCCAGGACACAGGGCCAGGAGGCTTTCACAGGGCCGGGACCCTTTCCAGGACAGGGGCAGGATGCTTTCGCAGGGCAGGGACCCTTTCTAGGACAGGGCAGGGATGCTTTCAAAGGGCTGGGACACTTTCTAGGACAGGGCAGGGATGCTATCGCAAGGCAGGAACACTTTCTAGGACACATGGCCAGAATGCATCCGCAGGGTCGGGACCCTGCCTTGGCCAGAGGGCCAGGATGCTTTCGCAGGGCAGGGACACTTTCTAGGACACATGGCCAGGATGCATCCGCAGGACCGTGACCCTTTCTAGGACACAAGGCCAGGATGCTTTCGCAGGGCCGGGACCATTTCTAGGACGGGGCCACGATGCTTTCACAGGGCCGGGACCCTTTCTTGGACACAGGACCAAGATGCTTTCGCAGGGCAGGGTCTCTTTCTAGGACACAAGGCCAGGATGCATTCACAGGGCCGGCACCCTTCCTTGAACACAGGGCCAGGATGCTTCCTCAGGGCCGGGACCCTTTCTTGGACACAGGTCCAGGATGCTATCGCAGGGCCGGGACCCTTCCTTGGACACAGAACCAGGATGCTTTCGCAGGGCCGGGACCCTTTCTAGGACACAGGGTCAGAATGCTCTCACAGGGCCGGGACCCTTCCTTGGACACAGGGCCAGGAACCTTTCACAGGGCTGGAACCCTTCCCTGGACACAGAACCAGGATGCTTTCGCAGGGCCGGGACCCTTTCTAGGACACAGGGCCAGGATGGTCTCACAGGGCCGGGACCCTTCCTTGGACACAGGGCCAGGAACCTTTCTCAGGGCCGGGACCCTTTCTAGGACACAGGGCCAGGATGCTTCCGCAGGGCCGGGACCCTTTCTTGGACACAGGGCCAGGATGCTTTCGCAGGGCAGGGACTCTTTCTAGGATACATGGCCAGGATGCATCCGCAGGGTCGGGACCCTTCCTTGGACACAGGGCCAGGATGCTTTCGCAGGGCAGGGACTCTTTCTAGGACACATGGCCAGAATGCATCCGCAGGGTCGGGACCCTTCCTTGGACACAGGGCCAGGATGCTTTCGCAGGGCAGGGACTCTTTCTAGGACACATGGCCAGGATGCATCCGCAGGACCGTGACCCTTTCTAGGAGACAGGGCCAGGGTGCCTTCGCAGTGCCGTGACCCTTGCTAGGACAGTTCCAGGATGCATCCGCAGGGCCGGGCCCCTTCCTTGGCCAAAGGGCCAGGAACCTTTCACAGGGCCGGGACCCTTTCTAGGACACAGGGCCAGGATGCTTTCGCAGGGCCGGGACCCTTTCTCGGACAGTGCCAGGATGCGTTCACAGGGCTGGGACCCTTTCTAGGACACATGGCCAGGATGCTTTTACAGGGCCGGGACCTTTTCTAGGACACAGGGCCAGGAGGCTTTCACAGGCCGGGACCCTTTCCAGGACAGGGCCAGGAGGCTTTCACAGGGCCGGACCCTATCTAGGACAGAGGGCCAGGATGCTTTCACAGGGCAGGGACCCTTTCTAGGACAGGGCAGGGATGCTTTCAAAGGGCTGGGTCCCTTTCTAGGACAGGGCAGGGATGCTTGCGCAGGGCAGGGACTCTTTCTAGGACACATGGCCAGAATGCATCCGCAGGGTCGGGACCCTTCCTTGGATACAGGGCCAGGATGCTTTCGCAGGGCAGGGACTCTTTCTAGGACACATGGCCAGGATGCATCCGCAGGACCGTGACCCTTTCTAGGAGACAGGGCCAGGGTGCCTTCGCAGTGCCGTGACCCTTTCTAGGACAGTTCCAGGATGCTTCCGCAGGGCCGGGACTCTCGCTAGGACACATGGCCAGGATGCATCCGCAGGGCCGGGCCCCTTCCTTGGACACAGGGCCAGGATGCTTTCGCAGGGCCGCGATCCTTTCTATGACAGAGGGCCAGAATGCTTTTGCAGGGCCGGGACCTTTTCTAGGACACAGGGCCAGGATGCTTTCAGGCGCTGGGACACTTTCTGGGGCAGAGGGCCAGGATGCTTTTGCAGGGCCGGGAGCTTTTCTAGGACACAGTGCCAGGAGGCTTTCACAGGGCCGGGACCGTTTCTAGGACACAGGGCCCGGAGGCTTTCGCAGGGCCATGGCCATTTCTAGGACACTGGGCCAGGAATCTTTTGCAGGGCCGGCCCTTTTCTTGGACACATGTCCAGGATGCTTCCGCAGGTCCGGGAGCTTTCCTTGGATACAGGGACTGGATGCTTCCGCAGGGCGGGTCCCCTCCTTGGACACAGGGCCAGGAACCTTTCACTGGTCCTGGACCGTTTCTAGGACACAGGGCCAGAATGCTTTCGCAGGGCCGGGACCCTTTCTAGGACACAAGGCAAGGATGCTTTCACAGGTTCGGCACCCTTCCTTGGACACAGGGCCAGGATGCTTCCGCAGGGCCGGGACCCTTTCTTGGACACAGGTCCAGGATGCTTTCACAGGGCCGGGACCCTTTCCAGGACACAGGGCCAGGATGCTTTCTCAGGGCCGGGACCCTTTCTAGGGCAAAGGGCCAGAATGCTATCGCCGGGCCGGAACCCTTCCTTGGACACAGGACAAGGATGCTTTCGCAGGGCCCTGACCCTTTCTAGGACAATGGACCAGGATGCTCTCACAGGGCCGGGACCCTTCCTTGGACACAGGGCCAGTATTCTTTCACAGTGTCGAGACCCTTCCTTGGACACAGGACCATGATGCTTTCGCAGGTCCGTGACCCTTTCTAGGGCAGAGGACCAGGATGCTTTTGCAGGGCCTGGACCTTTTCTAGGACACAGGGCCAGGAGGCTTTCACAGGGCCGGGACCCTAACTAGGACACAGGGCCAGGTTGCTTTCGCAGGGCAGGGACCCTTTCTCGGACAGGGCAGGGATGCTTTCAAAGGGCTGGGACCCTTTCTAGGACAGGGCAGGAATGCTTTCGCAGGGCAGGGACTCTTTCTAGGACACATGGCCAGAATGCATCCGCAGGGTCGGGACCCTTCCTTGGACACAGGGCCAGGATGCTATCGCAGGGCCGGGACCCATCCTTGGACACAGGACCAGGATGCTTTCGCAGGGCAGGGTCTCTTTCTAGGACAGGCCCAGGATGCTTTCACAGGGCCGGGACCCTTCCTTGGACACAGAACCAGGATGCTTTCGCAGGGCCGGGACCCTTTCTAGGACACAGGGCCAGGATGCTCTCACAGGGCCGGGACCCTTCCTTGGACACAGGGCCAGGAACCTTTCACAGGGCCGGGACCCTTTCTAGGACACAGGGCCAGGATGCTTTCGCAGGGCCGGGACCCTTTCTCGGACAGTGCCAGGATGCTTTCACAGGGCTGGGACCCTTTCTAGGACACATGGCCAGGATGCTTTTACAGGGCCGGGTCCTTTTCTAGGACACAGGGCCAGGAGGCTTTCACAGGCCGGGACCCTTTCCAGGAGAGGGCCAGGATGCTTTCACAGTGCCGGACCCTATCCAGGACAGAGGGCCAGGATGCTTTCACAGGGCAGGAACCCTTTCTAGGACAGGGCAGGGATGCTTTCAAAGGGCTGGGTCCCTTTCTAGGACAGGGCAGGGATGCTTGCGCAGGGCAGGGACTCTTTCTAGGACACATGGCCAGAATGCATCCGCAGGGTCGGGACCCTTCCTTGGACACAGGGCCAGGATGCTCTCACAGGGCCGGGACCCTTCTTGGACACAGGGCCAGGAACCTTTCACAGGGCTGGAACCCTTCCCTGGACACAGAACCAGGATGCTTTCGCAGGGCCGGGACCCTTTCTAGGACACAGGGCCAGGATGGTCTCACAGGGCCGGGACCCTTCCTTGGACACAGGGCCAGGAACCTTTCTCAGGGCCGGGACCCTTTCTAGGACACAGGGCAGGGATGCTTTCGCAGGGCAGGGACTCTTTCCAGGACACATGGCCAGAATGCATCCGCAGGGTCGGGACCCTTCCTTGGACACAGGGCCAGGATGCTTTCGCAGGGCAGGGACTCTTTCTAGGACACATGGCCAGGATGCATCCGCAGGACCGTGACCCTTTCTAGGAGACAGGGCCAGGGTGCCTTCGCAGTGCCGTGACCCTTGCTAGGACAGTTCCAGGATGCATCCGCAGGGCCGGGCCCCTTCCTTGGACAAAGGGCCAGGAACCTTTCACAGGGCCGGGACCCTTTCTAGGACACAGGGCCAGGATGCTTTCGCAGGGCCGGGACCCTTTCTCGGACAGTGCCAGGATGCGTTCACAGGGCTGGGACCCTTTCTAGGACACATGGCCAGGATGCTTTTACAGGGCCGGGACCTTTTCTAGGACACAGGGCCAGGAGGCTTTCACAGGCCGGGACCCTTTCCAGGACAGGGCCAGGATGCTTTCACAGTGCCGGACCCTATCTAGGACAGAGGGCCAGGATGCTTTCACAGGACAGGGACCCTTTCTAGGACAGGGCAGGGATGCTTTCAAAGGGCTGGGTCCCTTTCTAGGACAGGGCAGGGATGCTTGCGCAGGGCAGGGACTCTTTCTAGGACACATGGCCAGAATGCATCCGCAGGGTCGGGACCCTTCCTTGGACACAGGGCCAGGATGCTCTCACAGGGCCGGGACCCTTCTTGGACACAGGGCCAGGAACCTTTCACAGGGCTGGAACCCTTCCCTGGACACAGAACCAGGATGCTTTCGCAGGGCCGGGACCCTTTCTAGGACACAGGGCCAGGATGGTCTCACAGGGCCGGGACCCTTCCTTGGACACAGGGCCAGGAACCTTTCTCAGGGCCGGGACCCTTTCTAGGACACAGGGCAGGGATGCTTTCGCAGGGCAGGGACTCTTTCCAGGACACATGGCCAGAATGCATCCGCAGGGTCGGGACCCTTCCTTGGACACATGGCCAGGATGCTTTCGCAGGGCAGGGACTCTTTCTAGGACACATGGCCAGGATGCATCCGCAGGACCGTGACCCTTTCTAGGAGACAGGGCCAGGGTGCCTTCGCAGTGCCGTGACCCTTGCTAGGACAGTTCCAGGATGCATCCGCTGGGCCGGGCCCCTTCCTTGGACAAAGGGCCAGGAACCTTTCACAGGGCCGGGACCCTTTCTAGGACACAGGGCCAGGATGCTTTCGCAGGGCCGGGACCCTTTCTCGGACAGTGCCAGGATGCGTTCACAGGGCTGGGACCCTTTCTAGGACACATGGCCAGGATGCTTTTACAGGGCCGGGACCTTTTCTAGGACACAGGGCCAGGAGGCTTTCACAGGCCGGGACCCTTTCCAGGACAGGGCCAGGATGCTTTCACAGTGCCGGACCCTATCTAGGACAGAGGGCCAGGATGCTTTCACAGGGCAGGGACCCTTTCTAGGACAGGGCAGGGATGCTTGCGCAGGGCAGGGACTCTTTCTAGGACACATGGCCAGAATGCATCCGCAGGGTCGGGACCCTTCCTTGGATACAGTGCCAGGATGCTTTCGCAGGGCAGGGACTCTTTCTAGGACACATGGCCAGGATGCATCCGCAGGACCGTGACCCGTTCTAGGAGACAGGGCCAGGGTGCCTTCGCAGTGCCGTGACCCTTTCTAGGACAGTTCCAGGATGCTTCCGCAGGGCCGGGACTCTCGCTAGGACACAGGGCAAGGATGCTTTCGCAGGGCCGCGATCCTTTCTATGACAGAGGGCCAGAATGCTTTTTCATGGCCGGGACCTTTTCTAGGACACAGGGCCAGGATGCTTTCACAGCGCTGGGACACCTTCTGGGGCAGAGGGCCAGAATGCTTTTGCAGGGCCGGGAGCTTTTCTAGGACACAGGGCCAGGAGGCTTTCACAGGGCCGGGACCGTTTCTAGGACACAGGGCCCGGAGGCTTTCGCAGGGCCATGGCCATTTCTAGGACACTGGGCCAGGAATCTTTTGCAGGGCCGGCCCTTTTCTTGGACACATGTCCAGGATGCTTCCGCAGGTCCGGGAGCTTTCCTTGGATACAGGGACTGGATGCTTCCGCAGGGCGGGTCCCCTCCTTGGACACAGGGCCAGGAACCTTTCACTGGTCCTGGACCGTTTCTAGGACACAGGGCCAGAATGTTTTCGCAGGGCCGGGACCCTTTCTAGGACACAAGGCAAGGATGCTTTCACAGGTTCGGCACCCTTCCTTGGACACAGGGCCAGGATGCTTCCGCAGGGCCGGGACCCTTTCTTGGACACAGGTCCAGGATGCTTTCACAGGGCCGGGACCCTTTCCAGGACACAGGGCCAGGATGCTTTCGCAGGGCCGGGACCCTTTCTAGGGCACAGGGCCAGAATGCTATCGCCGGGCCGGAACCCTTCCTTGGACACAGGACAAGGATGCTTTCGCAGGGCCCTGACTTTTTCTAGGACAATGGACCATGATGCTCTCAGAGGGCCGGGACCCTTCCTTGGACACAGGGCCAGTATGCTTTCACAGGGTCGAGACCCTTCCTTGGACACAGGACCATGTTGCTTTCGCAGGTCCGTGACCCTTTCTAGGGCAGAGGGCCAGGATGCTTTTGCAGGGCCTGGACCTTTTCTAGGACAGGGCAGGGATGCTTTCAAAGGGCTGGGACCCTTTCTAGGACAGGGCAGGAATGCTTTCGCAGGGCAGGGACTCTTTCTAGGACACATGGCCAGAATGCATCCGCAGGGTCGGGACCCTTCCTTGGACACAGGGCCAGGATGCTATCGCGGGGCCGGGACCCTTCCTTGGACACAGGACCAGGATGCTTTCGCAGGGCAGGGTCTCTTTCTAGGACTTAGGGCCAGGATGCTATCGCAGGGCCGGGACCCTTCCTTGGACACAGAACCAGGATGCTTTCGTAGGGCCGGTACCCTTTCTAGGACACAGGGCCAGGATGCTCTCACAGGGCCGGGACCCTTCCTTGGACACAGGGCCAGGAACCTTTCACAGGGCCGGGACCCTTTCTAGGACACAGGGCCAGGATGCTTTCGCAGGGCCGGGACCCTTTCTCGGACAGTGCCAGGATGCTTTCACAGGGCTGGGACCCTTTCTAGGACACATGGCCAGGATGCTTTTACAGGGCCGGGACCTTTTCTAGGACACAGGGCCAGGAGGCTTTCACAGGCCGGGACCCTTTCGAGGACAGGGCCAGGATGCTTTCACAGTGCCGGACCCTATCTAGGACAGAGGACCAGGATGCTTTCACAGGGCAGGAACCCTTTCTAGGGCAGGGCAGGGATGCTTTCAAAGGGCTGGGTCCCTTTCTAGGACAGGGCAGGGATGCTTGCGCAGGGCAGGGACTCTTTCTAGTACACATGGCCAGAATGCATCCGCAGGGTCGGGACCCTTCCTTGGACACAGGGCCAGGATGCTATCGCAGGGCCGGGACCCTTCCTTGGACACAGGACCAGGATGCCTTCGCAGGGCAGGGTCTCTTTCTAGGACAGGCCCAGGATGCTATCGCAGGGCCGGGACCCTTCCTTGGACACAGGGCCAGGAACCTTTCACAGGGCCGGGACCCTTTCTAGGACACAGGGCCAGGATGCTTTCGCAGGGCCGGGACCCTTTCTCGGACAGTGCCAGGATGCTTTCATAGGGCTGGGACCCTTTCTAGGACACATGGCCAGGATGCTTTTACAGGGCCGGGACCTTTTCTAGGACACAGGGCCAGGAGGCTTTCACAGGCCGGGACCCTTTCCAGGACAGGGCCAGGATGCTTTCACAGGGCCGGACCCTATCTAGGACAGAGGGCCAGGATGCTTTCACAGGGCAGGAACCCTTTCTAGGACAGGGCAGGGATGCTTTCAAAGGGCTGGGTCCCTTTCTAGGACAGGGCAGGGATGCTTGCGCAGGGCAGGGACTCTTTCTAGGACACATGGCCAGAATGCATCCGCAGGGTCGGGACCCTTCCTTGGATACAGGGCCAGGATGCTTTCGCAGGGCAGGGACTCTTTCTAGGACACATGGCTAGGATGCATCCGCAGGACCGTGACCCTTTCTAGGAGACAGGGCCAGGGTGCCTTCGCAGTGCCGTGACCGTTTCTAGGACAGTTCCAGGATGCTTCCGCAGGGCCGGGACTCTCGCTAGGACACATGGCCAGGATGCATCCGCTGGGCCGGGCCCCTTCCTTGGACACAGGGCCAGGATGCTTTCGCAGGGCCGCGATCCTTTCTATGACAGAGGGCCAGAATGCTTTTGCAGGGCCGGGACCTTTTCTAGGACACAGGGCCAGGATGCTTTCACAGCGCTTGGACACTTTCTGGGGCAGAGGGCCAGGATGCTTTTGCAGGGCCGGGAGCTTTTCTAGGACACAGGGCCAGGAGGCTTTCACAGGGCCGCGACCGTTTCTAGGACACAGGGCCCGGAGGCTTTCGCAGGGCCATGGCCATTTCTAGGACACAGGGCCAGGAATCTTTTGCAGGGCCGGCCCTTTTCTTGGACACATGTCCAGGATGCTTCCGCAGGTCCGGGAGCTTTCCTTGGATACAGGGACTGGATGCTTCCGCAGGGCGGGTCCCCTCCTTGGACACAGGGCCAGGAACCTTTCACTGGTCCTGGACCGTTTCTAGGACACAGGGCCAGAATGCTTTCGCAGGGCCGGGACCCTTTCTAGGACACAAGGCAAGGATGCTTTCACAGGTTCGGCACCCTTCCTTGGACACAGGGCCAGGATGCTTCCGCAGGGCCGGGACCCTTTCTTGGACACAGGTCCAGGATGCTTCCGCAGGGCCGGGACTCTCGCTAGGACACATGGACTGGATGCATCCGCAGGGCCGGGCCCCTTCCTTGGACACAGGGCCAGGATGCTTTCGCAGGGCCGCGATCCTTTCTATGACAGAGGGCCAGGATGCTTTAACAGAGCTGGGACCCTTTATACGACACAGGACCAGGATGCTTTCGCAGGGCTGGGACATTTCTCGGACACAGGTCCAGGAGGCTTTCACAGGGCCGGGACCGTTTCTAGGACACAGGGCCCGGAGGCTTTCGCAGGGCCATGTCCATTTCTAGGACACAGGGCCATGAATCTTTTGCAGGGCCGGCCCTTTTCTTGGACACATGGCCAGGATGCTTCCGCAGGTCCGGGAGCTTTCCTTGGATACGGGGACTGGATGCTACCGCAGGGCGGGTCCCCTCCTTGGACACAAGGCCAGGAACCTTTCACTGGTCCTGGACCGTTTCTAGGACACAGGGCCAGGATGCTTTCGCAGAGCCGGGACCCTTTCTAGGACACAAGGCCAGGATGCTTTCACAGGGCCGGCACCCTTCCTTTGACACAGGGCCAGGATGCTTCCGCAGGGCCGGGACCCTTTCTTGGACACAGGTCCAGGATGGTTTCACAGGGCCGGGACCCTTCCTTGGACACAGAACCAGGATGCTTTCGCAGGGCCTGGACCCTTCCTTGGACACAGGACCAGGATGCCTTCGCAGGGCAGGGTCTCTTTCTAGGACAGGCCCAGGATGCTTTCACAGGGCCGGGACCCTTTCTAGGACACAGGGCCAGGATGCTATCGCAGGGCCGGGACCCTTCCTTGGACACAGAACCAGGATGCTTTCGCAGGGCCGGGACCCTTTCTAGGACACAGGGCCAGGATGCTGTCACAGGGCCGGGACCCTTCCTTGGACACAGGGCCAGGAACCTTTCACAGGGCCGGGACCCTTTCTAGGACACAGGGCCAGGATGCTTTCGCAGGGCCGGGACCCTTTCTCGGACAGTGCCAGGATGCTTTCACAGGGCTGGGACCCTTTCAAGGACACATGGCCAGGATGCTTTTGCAGGGCCGGGACCTTTTCCAGGACACAGGGCCAGGAGGCTTTCACAGGGCCGGGACACTTTCCAGGACAGGGCCAGGATGCTTTCACAGTGCCGGGTCCCTATCTAGGACACAGGGCCAGAATGCTTTCGCAGGGCCGGGACCCTTTCTAGGATAGGGCAGGGATGCTATCGCAAGGCAGGAACTCTTTCTAGGACACATGGCCAGAATGCATCCGCAGGGTCGGGACCCTGCCTTGGCCAGAGGGCCAGGATGCTTTCGCAGGGCAGGGACACTTTCTAGGACACATGGCCAGGATGCATCCGCAGGACCGAGATCCTTTCTAGGAGACAGGGCCAGGGTGTCTTCGCAGTGCCGTGACCCTTTCTAGGACAGTTCCAGGATGCTTCCGCAGGGCCGGGACTCTCGCTAGGACACATGGACTGGATGCATCCGCAGGGCCGGGCCCCTTCCTTGGACACAAGGCCAGGATGCTTTCGCAGGGCCGCGATCCTTTCTATGACAGAGGGCCAGGATGCTTTCACAGAGCTGGGACCCTTTATACGACACAGGACCAGGATGCTTTCGCAGGGCTGGGACATTTCTAGGACAGGTCCAGGAGGCTTTCACAGGGCCGGGACCGTTTCTAGGACACAGGGCCAGGATGCTTTCGCAGAGCCGGGACCCTTTCTAGGACACAAGGCCAGGATGCTTTCACAGGGCCGGCACCCTTCCTTTGACACAGGGCCAGGATGCTTCCGCAGGGCCGGGACCCTTTCTTGGACACAGGTCCAGGATGGTTTCACAGGGCCGGGACCCTTTCCAGGACACAGGGCCAGGATGCTCTCACAGCGCCGGGACCCTTCCTTGGACATAGGGCCAGGAACCTTTCACAGGGCCGGGACCCTTCCTTGGACACAGAACCAGGATGCTTTCGCAGGGCCTGGACCCTTCCTTGGACACAGGACCAGGATGCCTTCGCAGGGCAGGGTCTCTTTCTAGGACAGGCCCAGGATGCTTTCACAGGGCCGGGACCCTTTCTAGGACACAGGGCCAGGATGCTATCGCAGGGCCGGGACCCTTCCTTGGACACAGAACCAGGATGCTTTCGTAGGGCCGGGACCCTTTCTAGGACACAGGGCCAGGATGCTGTCACAGGGCCGGGACCCTTCCTTGGACACAGGGCCAGGAACCTTTCACAGGGCCGGGACCCTTTCTAGGACACAGGGCCAGGATGCTTTCGCAGGGCCGGGACCCTTTCTCGGACAGTGCCAGGATGCTTTCACAGGGCTGGGACCCTTTCAAGGACACATGGCCAGGATGCTTTTGCAGGGCCGGGACCTTTTCCAGGACACAGGGCCAGGAGGCTTTCACAGGGCCGGGACCCTTTCCAGGACAGGGCCAGGATGCTTTCACAGTGCCGGGTACCTATCTAGGACACAGGGCCAGAATGCTTTCGCAGGGCCGGGACCCTTTCTAGGATAGGGCAGGGATGCTATCGCAAGGCAGGAACTCTTTCTAGGACACATGGCCAGAATGCATCCGCAGGGTCGGGACCCTGCCTTGGCCAGAGGGCCAGGATGCTTTCGCAGGGCAGGGACACTTTCTAGGACACATGGCCAGGATGCATCCGCAGGACCGAGATCCTTTCTAGGAGACAGGGCCAGGGTGTCTTCGCAGTGCCGTGACCCTTTGTAGGACAGTTCCAGGATGCTTCCGCAGGGCCGGGACTCTCGCTAGGACACATGGACTGGATGCATCCGCAGGGCCGGGCCCCTTCCTTGGACACAAGGCCAGGATGCTTTCGCAGGGCCGCGATCCTTTCTATGACAGAGGGCCAGGATGCTTTCACAGAGCTGGGACCCTTTATACGACACAGGACCAGGATGCTTTCGCAGGGCTGGGACATTTCTAGGACAGGTCCAGGAGGCTTTCACAGGGCCGGGACCGTTTCTAGGACACAGGGCCAGGATGCTTTCGCAGAGCCGGGACCCTTTCTAGGACACAAGGCCAGGATGCTTTCACAGGGCCGGCACCCTTCCTTTGACACAGGGCCAGGATGCTTCCGCAGGGCCGGGACCCTTTCTTGGACACAGGTCCAGGATGGTTTCACAGGGCCGGGACCCTTTCCAGGACACAGGGACAGGATGCTCTCACAGCGCCGGGACCCTTCCTTGGACATAGGGCCAGGAACCTTTCACAGGGCCGGGACCCTTCCTTGGACACAGAACCAGGATGCTTTCGCAGGGCCTGGACCCTTCCTTGGACACAGGACCAGGATGCCTTCGCAGGGCAGGGTCTCTTTCTAGGACAGGCCCAGGATGCTTTCACAGGGCCGGGACCCTTTCTAGGACACAGGGCCAGGATGCTATCGCAGGGCCGGGACCCTTCCTTGGACACAGAACCAGGATGCTTTCGCAGGGCCGGGACCCTTTCTAGGACACAGGGCCAGGATGCTGTCACAGTGCCGGGAACCTTCCTTGGACACAGGGCCATGGAACCTTTCACAGGGCCGGGACCTTTTCCAGGACACAGGGCCAGGAGGCTTTCACAGGGCCGGGACCCTTTCCAGGACAGGGGCAGGATGCTTTCACAGGGCCGGGACCCTATCTAGGACACAGGGCCAGAATGCTTTCGCAGGGCAGGGACCCTTTCTAGGACAGGGCAGGGATGCTTTCAAAGGGCTGGGACACTTTCTAGGACAGGGCAGGGATGCTATCGCAAGGCAGGAACTCTTTCTAGGACACATGGCCAGAATGCATCCGCAGGGTCGGGACCCTGCCTTGGCCAGAGGGCCAGGATGCTTTCGCAGGGCAGGGACACTTTCTAGGACACATGGCCAGGATGCATCCGCAGGACCGTGACCCTTTCTAGGACACAAGGCCAGGATGCTTTCGCAGGGCCGGGACCATTTCTAGGACGGGGCCAGGATGCTTTCAGAGGGCCGGGACCCTTTCTTGGACACAGGACCAAGATGCTTTCGCAGGGCAGGGTCTCTTTCTAGGACACAAGGCCAGGATGCTTTCACAGGGCCGGCACCCTTCCTTGAACACAGGGCCAGGATGCTTCCTCAGGGCCGGGACCCTTTCTTGGACACAGGGCCAGGATGCTATCGCAGGGCCGGGACCCTTCCTTGGACACAGAACCAGGATGCTTTCGCAGGGCCGGGACCCTTTCTAGGACACAGGGTCAGAATGCTCTCACAGGGCCGGGACCCTTCCTTGGACACAGGGCCAGGAACCTTTCACAGGGCTGGAACCCTTCCCTGGACACAGAACCAGGATGCTTTCGCAAGGCCGGGACCCTTTCTAGGACACAGGGCCAGGATGGTCTCACAGGGCCGGGACCCTTCCTTGGACACAGGGCCAGGAACCTTTCTCAGGGCCGGGACCCTTTCTAGGACACAGGGCCAGGATGCTTCCGCAGGGCCGGGACCCTTTCTTGGACACAGGGCCAGGATGCTTTCGCAGGGCAGGGACTCTTTCTAGGATACATGGCCAGGATGCATCCGCAGGGTCGGGACCCTTCCTTGGACACAGGGCCAGGATGCTTTCGCAGGGCAGGGACTCTTTCTAGGACACATGGCCAGAATGCATCCGCAGGGTCGGGACCCTTCCTTGGACACAGGGCCAGGATGCTTTCGCAGGGCAGGGACTCTTTCTAGGACACATGGCCAGGATGCATCCGCAGGACCGTGACCCTTTCTAGGAGACAGGGCCAGGGTGCCTTCGCAGTGCCGTGACCCTTGCTAGGACAGTTCCAGGATGCATCCGCAGGGCCGGGCCCCTTCCTTGGCCAAAGGGCCAGGAACCTTTCACAGGGCCGGGACCCTTTCTAGGACACAGGGCCAGGATGCTTTCGCAGGGCCGGGACCCTTTCTCGGACAGTGCCAGGATGCGTTCACAGGGCTGGGACCCTTTCTAGGACACATGGCCAGGATGCTTTTACAGGGCCGGGACCTTTTCTAGGACACAGGGCCAGGAGGCTTTCACAGGCCGGGACCCTTTCCAGGACAGGGCCATGAGGCTTTCACAGGGCCGGACCCTATCTAGGACAGAGGGCCAGGATGCTTTCACAGGGCAGGGACCCTTTCTAGGACAGGGCAGGGATGCTTTCAAAGGGCTGGGTCCCTTTCTAGGACAGGGCAGGGATGCTTGCGCAGGGCAGGGACTCTTTCTAGGACACATGGCCAGAATGCATCCGCAGGGTCGGGACCCTTCCTTGGATACAGGGCCAGGATGCTTTCGCAGGGCAGGGACTCTTTCTAGGACACATGGCCAGGATGCATCCGCAGGACCGTGACCCTTTCTAGGAGACAGGGCCAGGGTGCCTTCGCAGTGCCGTGACCCTTTCTAGGACAGTTCCAGGATGCTTCCGCAGGGCCGGGACTCTCGCTAGGACACATGGCCAGGATGCATCCGCAGGGCCGGGCCCCTTCCTTGGACACAGGGCCAGGATGCTTTCGCAGGGCCGCGATCCTTTCTATGACAGAGGGCCAGAATGCTTTTGCAGGGCCGGGACCTTTTCTAGGACACAGGGCCAGGATGCTTTCACAGCGCTGGGACACTTTCTGGGGCAGAGGGCCAGGATGCTTTTGCAGGGCCGGGAGCTTTTCTAGGACACAGTGCCAGGAGGCTTTCACAGGGCCGGGACCGTTTCTAGGACACAGGGCCCGGAGGCTTTCGCAGGGCCATGGCCATTTCTAGGACACTGGGCCAGGAATCTTTTGCAGGGCCGGCCCTTTTCTTGGACACATGTCCAGGATGCTTCCGCAGGTCCGGGAGCTTTCCTTGGATACAGGGACTGGATGCTTCCGCAGGGCGGGTCCCCTCCTTGGACACAGGGCCAGGAACCTTTCACTGGTCCTGGACCGTTTCTAGGACACAGGGCCAGAATGCTTTCGCAGGGCCGGGACCCTTTCTAGGACACAAGGCAAGGATGCTTTCACAGGTTCGGCACCCTTCCTTGGACACAGGGCCAGGATGCTTCCGCAGGGCCGGGACCCTTTCTTGGACACAGGTCCAGGATGCTTTCACAGGGCCGGGACCCTTTCCAGGACACAGGGCCAGGATGCTTTCTCAGGGCCGGGACCCTTTCTAGGGCACAGGGCCAGAATGCTATCGCCGGGCCGGAACCCTTCCTTGGACACAGGACAAGGATGCTTTCGCAGGGCCCTGACCCTTTCTAGGACAATGGACCAGGATGCTCTCACAGGGCCGGGACCCTTCCTTGGACACAGGGCCAGTATTCTTTCACAGGGTCGAGACCCTTCCTTGGACACAGGACCATGATGCTTTCGCAGGTCCGTGACCCTTTCTAGGGCAGAGGGCCAGGATGCTTTTGCAGGGCCTGGACCTTTTCTAGGACACAGGGCCAGGAGGCTTTCACAGGGCCGGGACCCTAACTAGGACACAGGGCCAGGTTGCTTTCGCTGGGCAGGGACCCTTTCTCGGACAGGGCAGGGATGCTTTCAAAGGGCTGGGACCCTTTCTAGGACAGGGCAGGAATGCTTTCGCAGGGCAGGGACTCTTTCTAGGACACATGGCCAGAATGCATCCGCAGGGTCGGGACCCTTCCTTGGACACAGGGCCAGGATGCTATCGCAGGGCCGGGACCCATCCTTGGACACAGGACCAGGATGCTTTCGCAGGGCAGGGTCTCTTTCTAGGACAGGCCCAGGATGCTTTCACAGGGCCGGGACCCTTCCTTGGACACAGAACCAGGATGCTTTCGCAGGGCCGGGACCCTTTCTAGGACACAGGGCCAGGATGCTCTCACAGGGCCGGGACCCTTCCTTGGACACAGGGCCAGGAACCTTTCACAGGGCCGGGACCCTTTCTAGGACACAGGGCCAGGATGCTTTCGCAGGGCCGGGACCCTTTCTCGGACAGTGCCAGGATGCTTTCACAGGGCTGGGACCCTTTCTAGGACACATGGCCAGGATGCTTTTACAGGGCCGGGTCCTTTTCTAGGACACAGGGCCAGGAGGCTTTCACAGGCCGGGACCCTTTCCAGGACAGGGCCAGGATGCTTTCACAGTGCCGGACCCTATCCAGGACAGAGGGCCAGGATGCTTTCACAGGGCAGGAACCCTTTCTAGGACAGGGCAGGGATGCTTTCAAAGGGCTGGGTCCCTTTCTAGGACAGGGCAGGGATGCTTGCGCAGGGCAGGGACTCTTTCTAGGACACATGGCCAGAATGCATCCGCAGGGTCGGGACCCTTCCTTGGACACAGGGCCAGGATGCTCTCACAGGGCCGGGACCCTTCTTGGACACAGGGCCAGGAACCTTTCACAGGGCTGGAACCCTTCCCTGGACACAGAACCAGGATGCTTTCGCAGGGCCGGGACCCTTTCTAGGACACAGGGCCAGGATGGTCTCACAGGGCCGGGACCCTTCCTTGGACACAGGGCCAGGAACCTTTCTCAGGGCCGGGACCCTTTCTAGGACACAGGGCAGGGATGCTTTCGCAGGGCAGGGACTCTTTCCAGGACACATGGCCAGAATGCATCCGCATGGTCGTGACCCTTCCTTGGACACAGGGCCAGGATGCTTTCGCAGGGCAGGGACTCTTTCTAGGACACATGGCCAGGATGCATCCGCAGGACCGTAACCCTTTCTAGGAGACAGGGCCAGGGTGCCTTCGCAGTGCCGTGACCCTTGCTAGGACAGTTCCAGGATGCATCCGCAGGGCCGGGCCCCTTCCTTGGACAAAGGGCCAGGAACCTTTCACAGGGCCGGGACCCTTTCTAGGACACAGGGCCAGGATGCTTTCGCAGGGCCGGGACCCTTTCTCGGACAGTGCCAGGATGCGTTCACAGGGCTGGGACCCTTTCCAGGACAGGGCCAGGATGCTTTCACAGTGCCGGACCCTATCTAGGACAGAGGGCCAGGATGCTTTCACAGGGCAGGGACCCTTTCTAGGACAGGGCAGGGATGCTTTCAAAGGGCTGGGTCCCTTTCTAGGACAGGGCAGGGATGCTTGCGCAGGGCAGGGACTCTTTCTAGGACACATGGCCAGAATGCATCCGCAGGGTCGGGACCCTTCCTTGGACACAGGGCCAGGATGCTTTCGCAGGGCCGGGACCGTTTCTAGGACACAGGGCCCGGAGGCTTTCGCAGGGCCATGGCCATTTCTAGGAGACAGGGCCAGGGTGCTTTCGCAGGGCAGGGACTCTTTCTAGGACACATGGCTAGGATGCATCCGCAGGACCGTGACCCTTTCTAGGAGACAGGGCCAGGGTGCCTTCGCAGTGCCGTGACCCTTTCTAGGACAGTTCCAGGATGCTTCCGCAGGGCCGGGACTCTCGCTAGGACACATGGCCAGGATGCATCCGCAGGGCCGGGCCCCTTCCTTGGACACAGGGCCAGGATGCTTTCGCAGGGCCGCGATCCTTTCTATGACAGAGGGCCAGAATGCTTTTGCAGGACCGGGACCTTTTCTAGGACACAGGGCCAGGATGCTTTCACAGCGCTGGGACACTTTCTGGGGCAGAGGGCCAGGATGCTTTTGCAGGGCCGGGAGCTTTTCTAGGACACAGTGCCAGGAGGCTTTCACAGGGCCGGGACCGTTTCTAGGACACAGGGCCCGGAGGCTTTCGCAGGGCCATGGCCATTTCTAGGACACTGGGCCAGGAATCTTTTGCAGGGCCGGCCCTTTTCTTGGACACATGTCCAGGATGCTTCCGCAGGTCCGGGAGCTTTCCTTGGATACAGGGACTGGATGCTTCCGCAGGGCGGGTCCCCTCCTTGGACACAGGGCCAGGAACCTTTCACTGGTCCTGGACCGTTTCTAGGACACAGGGCCAGAATGCTTTCGCAGGGCCGGGACCCTTTCTAGGACACAAGGCAAGGATGCTTTCACAGGTTCGGCACCCTTCCTTGGACACAGGGCCAGGATGCTTCCGCAGGGCCGGGACCCTTTCTTGGACACAGGTCCAGGATGCTTTCACAGGGCCGGGACCCTTTCCAGGACACAGGGCCAGGATGCTTTCTCAGGGCCGGGACCCTTTCTAGGGCACAGGGCCAGAATGCTATCGCCGGGCCGGAACCCTTCCTTGGACACAGGACAAGGATGCTTTCGCAGGGCCCTGACCCTTTCTAGGACAATGGACCAGGATGCTCTCACAGGGCCGGGACCCTTCCTTGGACACAGGGCCAGTATTCTTTCACAGGGTCGAGACCCTTCCTTGGACACAGGACCATGATGCTTTCGCAGGTCCGTGACCCTTTCTAGGGCAGAGGGCCAGGATGCTTTTGCAGGGCCTGGACCTTTTCTAGGACACAGGGCCAGGAGGCTTTCACAGGGCCGGGACCCTAACTAGGACACAGGGCCAGGTTGCTTTCGCAGGGCAGGGACCCTTTCTCGGACAGGGCAGGGATGCTTTCAAAGGGCTGGGACCCTTTCTAGGACAGGGCAGGAATGCTTTCGCAGGGCAGGGACTCTTTCTAGGACACATGGCCAGAATGCATCCGCAGGGTCGGGACCCTTCCTTGGACACAGGGCCAGGATGCTATCGCAGGGCCGGGACCCATCCTTGGACACAGGACCAGGATGCTTTCGCAGGGCAGGGTCTCTTTCTAGGACAGGCCCAGGATGCTTTCACAGGGCCGGGACCCTTCCTTGGACACAGAACCAGGATGCTTTCGCAGGGCCGGGACCCTTTCTAGGACACAGGGCCAGGATGCTCTCACAGGGCCGGGACCCTTCCTTGGACACAGGGCCAGGAACCTTTCACAGGGCCGGGACCCTTTCTAGGACACAGGGCCAGGATGCTTTCGCAGGGCCGGGACCCTTTCTCGGACAGTGCCAGGATGCTTTCACAGGGCTGGGACCCTTTCCAGGACACATGGCCAGGATGCTTTTACAGGGCCGGGTCCTTTTCCAGGACAGGGCCAGGATGCTTTCACAGTGCCGGACCCTATCCAGGACAGAGGGCCAGGATGCTTTCACAGGGCAGGAACCCTTTCTAGGACAGGGCAGGGATGCTTTCAAAGGGCTGGGTCCCTTTCTAGGACAGGGCAGGGATGCTTGCGCAGGGCAGGGACTCTTTCTAGGACACATGGCCAGAATGCATCCGCAGGGTCGGGACTCTTCCTTGGACACAGGGCCAGGATGCTCTCACAGGGCCGGGACCCTTCTTGGACACAGGGCCAGGAACCTTTCACAGGGCTGGAACCCTTCCCTGGACACAGAACCAGGATGCTTTCGCAGGGCCGGGACCCTTTCTAGGACACAGGGCCAGGATGGTCTCACAGGGCCGGGACCCTTCCTTGGACACAGGGCCAGGAACCTTTCTCAGGGCCGGGACCCTTTCTAGGACACAGGGCAGGGATGCTTTCGCAGGGCAGGGACTCTTTCCAGGACACATGGCCAGAATGCATCCGCAGGGTCGGGACCCTTCCTTGGACACAGGGCCAGGATGCTTTCGCAGGGCAGGGACTCTTTCTAGGACACATGGCCAGGATGCATCCGCAGGACCGTAACCCTTTCTAGGAGACAGGGCCAGGGTGCCTTCGCAGTGCCGTGACCCTTGCTAGGACAGTTCCAGGATGCATCCGCAGGGCCGGGCCCCTTCCTTGGACAAAGGGCCAGGAACCTTTCACAGGGCCGGGACCCTTTCTAGGACACAGGGCCAGGATGCTTTCGCAGGGCCGGGACCCTTTCTCGGACAGTGCCAGGATGCGTTCACAGGGCTGGGACCCTTTCTAGGACACATGGCCAGGATGCATCCGCAGGACCGTGACCCTTTCTAGGAGACAGGGCCAGGGTGCCTTCGCAGTGCCGTGACCCTTTCTAGGACAGTTCCAGGATGCTTCCGCAGGGCCGGGACTCTCGCTAGGACACATGGCCAGGATGCATCCGCAGGGCCGGGACCCTTTCTTGGACACAGGTCCAGGATGCTTTCACAGGGCCGGGACCCTTTCCAGGACACAGGGCCAGGATGCTTTCGCAGGGCCGGGACCCTTTCTAGGGCACAGGGCCAGAATGCTATCGCCGGGCCGGAACCCTTCCTTGGACACAGGACAAGGATGCTTTCGCAGGGCCCTGACTTTTTCTAGGACAATGGACCATGATGCTCTCAGAGGGCCGGGACCCTTCCTTGGACACAGGGCCAGTATGCTTTCACAGGGTCGAGACCCTTCCTTGGACACAGGACCATGTTGCTTTCGCAGGTCCGTGACCCTTTCTAGGGCAGAGGGCCAGGATGCTTTTGCAGGGCCTGGACCTTTTCTAGGACAGGGCAGGGATGCTTTCAAAGGGCTGGGACCCTTTCTAGGACAGGGCAGGAATGCTTTCGCAGGGCAGGGACTCTTTCTAGGACACATGGCCAGAATGCATCCGCAGGGTCGGGACCCTTCCTTGGACACAGGGCCAGGATGCTATCGCGGGGCCGGGACCCTTCCTTGGACACAGGACCAGGATGCTTTCGCAGGGCAGGGTCTCTTTCTAGGACTTAGGGCCAGGATGCTATCGCAGGGCCGGGACCCTTCCTTGGACACAGAACCAGGATGCTTTCGCAGGGCCGGGACCCTTTCTAGGACACAGGGCCAGGATGCTCTCACAGGGCCGGGACCCTTCCTTGGACACAGGGCCAGGAACCTTTCACAGGGCCGGGACCCTTTCTAGGACACAGGGCCAGGATGCTTTCGCAGGGCCGGGACCCTTTCTCGGACAGTGCCAGGATGCTTTCACAGGGCTGGGACCCTTTCTAGGACACATGGCCAGGATGCTTTTACAGGGCCGGGACCTTTTCTAGGACACAGGGCCAGGAGGCTTTCACAGGCCGGGACACTTTCCAGGACAGGGCCAGGATGCTTTCACAGTGCCGGACCCTATCTAGGACAGAGGACCAGGATGCTTTCACAGGGCAGGAACCCTTTCTAGGACAGGGCAGGGATGCTTTCAAAGGGCTGGGTCCCTTTCTAGGACAGGGCAGGGATGCTTGCGCAGGGCAGGGACTCTTTCTAGTACACATGGCCAGAATGCATCCGCAGGGTCGGGACCCTTCCTTGGACACAGGGCCAGGATGCTATCGCAGGGCCGGGACCCTTCCTTGGACACAGGACCAAGATGCCTTCGCAGGGCAGGGTCTCTTTCTAGGACAGGCCCAGGATGCTATCGCAGGGCCGGGACCCTTCCTTGGACACAGGGCCAGGAACCTTTCACAGGGCCGGGACCCTTTCTAGGACACAGGGCCAGGATGCTTTCGCAGGGCCGGGACCCTTTCTCGGACAGTGCCAGGATGCTTTCATAGGGCTGGGACCCTTTCTAGGACACATGGCCAGGATGCTTTTACAGGGCCGGGACCTTTTCTAGGACACAGGGCCAGGAGGCTTTCACAGGCCGGGACCCTTTCCAGGACAGGGCCAGGATGCTTTCACAGGGCCGGACCCTATCTAGGACAGAGGGCCAGGATGCTTTCACAGGGCAGGAACCCTTTCTAGGACAGGGCAGGGATGCTTTCAAAGGGCTGGGTCCCTTTCTAGGACAGGGCAGGGATGCTTGCGCAGGGCAGGGACTCTTTCTAGGACACATGGCCAGAATGCATCCGCAGGGTCGGGACCCTTCCTTGGATACAGGGCCAGGATGCTTTCGCAGGGCAGGGACTCTTTCTAGGACACATGGCTAGGATGCATCCGCAGGACCGTGACCCTTTCTAGGAGACAGGGCCAGGGTGCCTTCGCAGTGCCGTGACCCTTTCTAGGACAGTTCCAGGATGCTTCCGCAGGGCCGGGACTCTCGCTAGGACACATGGCCAGGATGCATCCGCTGGGCCGGGCCCCTTCCTTGGACACAGGGCCAGGATGCTTTCGCAGGGCCGCGATCCTTTCTATGACAGAGGGCCAGAATGCTTTTGCAGGGCCGGGACCTTTTCTAGGACACAGGGCCAGGATGCTTTCACAGCGCTGGGACACTTTCTGGGGCAGAGGGCCAGGATGCTTTTGCAGGGCCGGGAGCTTTTCTAGGACACAGGGCCAGGAGGCTTTCACAGGGCCGCGACCGTTTCTAGGACACAGGGCCCGGAGGCTTTCGCAGGGCCATGGCCATTTCTAGGACACAGGGCCAGGAATCTTTTGCAGGGCCGGCCCTTTTCTTGGACACATGTCCAGGATGCTTCCGCAGGTCCGGGAGCTTTCCTTGGATACAGGGACTGGATGCTTCCGCAGGGCGGGTCCCCTCCTTGGACACAGGGCCAGGAACCTTTCACTGGTCCTGGACCGTTTCTAGGACACAGGGCCAGAATGCTTTCGCAGGGCCGGGACCCTTTCTAGGACACAAGGCAAGGATGCTTTCACAGGGCCGGCACCCTTCCTTGGACACAGGGCCAGGATGCTTCCGCAGGGCCGGGACCCTTTCTTGGACACAGGTCCAGGATGCTTTCACAGGGCCGGGACCCTTTCCAGGGCACAGGGCCAGGATGCTTTCGCAGGGCCGGGACCCTTTCTAGGGCACAGGGCCAGAATGCTATCGCAGGGCCGGAACCCTTCCTTGGACACAGGACAAGGATGCTTTCGCAGGGCCGTGATCCTTTCTAGTACACAGGACCAGGATGCTCTCACAGGCCCGGGACCCTTCCTTGGACACAGGGCCAGTATGCTTTCACAGGGCCGGGACCCTTTCTAGGACACAGGGCCAGGATGCATTCGCAGGGTCGAGACCCTTCCTTGGACACAGGACCATGATGCTTTCGCAGGTCCGTGACCCTTTCTAGGGCAGAGGGCCAGGATGCTTACGCAGGGCAGGGTCTCTTTCTTGGTCACAGGTCCAGGATACTTTCACAGGGCCGGGACCCTTCCTTGGACACAGGGCTAGTATGCTTTCACAGGGCCGGGACCCTTTCTAGGACACAGGGCCAGGATGCTCTCACAGGGCCGGGACACTTCCTTGGACAGAGGGCCAGGAACCTTTCACAGGGCCGGGACCCTTTCTAGGACACAGGGCCAGGATGCTTTTGCAGGGCCTGGACCTTTTCTAGGACACAGGGCCAGGAGGCTTTCGCTGGGCAGTGACCCTTTCTCGGACAGGGCAGGGATGCTTTCAAAGGGCTGGGACCCTTTCTAGGACAGGGCAGGAATGCTTTCGCAGGGCAGGGACTCTTTCTAGGACACATGGCCAGAATGCATCCGCAGGGTCGGGACCCTTCCTTGGACACAGGGCCAGGATGCTATCGCAGGGCCGGGACCCTTCCTTGGACACAGGACCAGGATGCTTTCGCAGGGCAGGGACTCTTTCTAGGACAGGCCCAGGATGCTTTCACAGGGCCGGGTCCCTTTCTAGGACTTAGGGCCAGGATGCTATCGCAGGGCCGGGACCCTTCCTTGGACACAGAACCAGGATGCATCCGCAGGGTCGGGACCATTCCTTGGACACAGGGCCAGGATGCTATCGCAGGGCCGGGACCCTTCCTTGGACACAGGACCAGGATGCTTTCGCAGGGCAGGGACTCTTTCTAGGACAGGCCCAGGATGCTTTCACAGGGCCGGGTCCCTTTCTAGGACGTAGGGCCAGGATGCTATCGCAGGGCCGGGACCCTTCCTTGGACACAGAACCAGGATGCTTTCGCAGGGCCGGGACCCTTTCTAGGACACAGGGCCAGGATGCTCTCACAGGGCCGGGACCCTTCCTTGGACACAGGGCCAGGAACCTTTCACAGGGCCGGGACCCTTTCTAGGACACAGGGCCAGGATGCTTTCGCAGGGCCGGGACCCTTTCTCGGACAGTGCCAGGATGCTTTCACAGGGTTGGGACCCTTTCTAGGACACATGGCCAGGATGCTTTTACAGGGCCGGGACCTTTTCTAGGACACAGGGCCAGGGGGCTTTCACCGGCCGGGACCCTTTCCAGGACAGGGCCAGGATGCTTTCACAGGGCCGGACCCTATCTAGGACAGAGGGCCAGGATGCTTTCACAGGGCAGGGACCCTTTCTAGGACAGGGCAGGGATGCTTTCAAAGGGCTGGGTCCCTTTCTAGGACAGGGCAGGGATGCTTGCGCAGGGCAGGGACTCTTTCTAGGACACATGGCCAGAATGCATCCGCAGGGTCGGGGCCCTTCCTTGGATACAGGGCCAGGATGCTTTCGCAGGGCAGGGACTCTTTCTAGGACACATGGCCAGGATGCATCCGCAGGACCGTGACCCTTTCTAGGAGACAGGGCCAGGGTGCCTTCGCAGTGCCGTGACCCTTTCTAGGACAGTTCCAGGATGCTTCCGCAGGGCCGGGACTCTCGCTAGGACACATGGCCAGGATGCATCCGCAGGGCCGGGCCCCTTCCTTGGACACAGGGCCAGGATGCTTTTGCAGGGCCGGGAGCTTTTCTAGGACACAGGGCCAGGAGGCTTTCACAGGGCCGGGACCGTTTCTAGGACACAGGGCCCGGAGGCTTTCGCAGGGCCATGGCCATTTCTAGGACACAGGGCCAGGAATCTTTTGCAGGGCCGGCCCTTTTCTTGGACACATGTCCAGGATGCTTCCGCAGGTCCGGGTGCTTTCCTTGGATACAGGGACTGGATGCTTCCGCAGGGCGGGTCCCCTCCTTGGACACAGGGCCAGGAATCTTTCACTGGTCCTGGACCGTTTCTAGGACACAGGGCCAGAATGCTTTCGCAGGGCCGGGACCCTTTCTAGGACACAAGGCAAGGATGCTTTCACAGGGCCGGCACCCTTCCTTGGACACAGGGCCAGGATGCTTCCGCAGGGCCGGGACCCTTTCTTGGACACAGGTCCAGGATGCTTTCACAGGGCCGGGACCCTTTCCAGGACACAGGGCCAGGATGCTTTCGCAGGGCCGGGACCCTTTCTAGGGCACAGGGCCAGAATGCTATCGCAGGGCCGGAACCCTTCCTTGGACACAGGACAAGGATGCTTTAGCAGGGCCGTGACCCTTTCTAGGACACAGGACCAGGATGCTCTCACAGGCCCGGGACCCTTCCTTGGACACAGGGCCAGTATGCTTTCACAGGGCCGGGACCCTTTCGAGGACACAGGGCCAGGATGCATTCGCAGGGCCGGGACCCTTCCTTGGACACAGGGCTAGTATGCTTTCACAGGGCCGGGACCCTTTCTTGGACACAGGGACAGGATGCTCTCTCAGGGCCGGGACACTTCCTTGGACAGAGGGCCAGGAACCTTTCACAGGGCCGGGACCCTTTCTAGGACACAGGGCCAGGATGCTTTTGCAGGGCCTGGACCTTTTCTAGGACACAGGGCCAGGAGGCTTTCACAGGGCCGGGACCCTAACTAGGACACAGGGCCAGGTTGCTTTCGCTGGGCAGTGACCCTTTCTCGGACAGGGCAGGGATGCTTTCAAAGGGCTGGGACCCTTTCTAGGACAGGGCAGGAATGCTTTCGCAGGGCAGGGACTCTTTCTAGGACACATGGCCAGAATGCATCCGCAGGGTCGGGACCCTTCCTTGGACACAGGGCCAGGATGCTATCGCAGGGCCGGGACCCTTCCTTGGACACAGGACCAGGATGCTTTCGCAGGGCAGGGACTCTTTCTAGGACAGGCCCAGGATGCTTTCACAGGGCCGGGTCCCTTTCTAGGACTTAGGGCCAGGATGCTATCGCAGGGCCGGGACCCTTCCTTGGACACAGAACCAGGATGCTTTCGCAGGGCCGGGACCCTTTCTAGGACACAGGGCCAGGATGCTCTCACAGGGCCGGGACCCTTCCTTGGACACAGGGCCAGGAACCTTTCACAGGGCCGGGACCCTTTCTAGGACACAGGGCCAGGATGCTTTCGCAGGGCCGGGACCCTTTCTCAGACAGTGCCAGGATGCTTTCACAGGGTTGGGACCCTTTCTAGGACACATGGCCAGGATGCTTTTACAGGGCCGGGACCTTTTCTAGGACACAGGGCCAGGGGGCTTTCACAGGCCGGGACCCTTTCCAGGACAGGGCCAGGATGCTTTCACAGGGCCGGACCCTATCTAGGACAGAGGGCCAGGATGCTTTCACAGGGCAGGGACCCTTTCTAGGACAGGGCAGGGATGCTTTCAAAGGGCTGGGTCCCTTTCTAGGACAGGGCAGGGATGCTTGCGCAGGGCAGGGACTCTTTCTAGGACACATGGCCAGAATGCATCCGCAGGGTCGGGGCCCTTCCTTGGATACAGGGCCAGGATGCTTTCGCAGGGCAGGGACTCTTTCTAGGACACATGGCCAGGAGGCATCCGCAGGACCGTGACACTTTCTAGGAGACAGGGCCAGGGTGCCTTCGCAGTGCCGTGACCCTTTCTAGGACAGTTCCAGGATGCTTCCGCAGGGCCGGGACTCTCGCTAGGACACATGGCCAGGATGCATCCGCAGGGCCGGGCCCCTTCCTTGGACACAGGGCCAGGATGCTTTCGCAGGGCCGCGATCCTTTCTATGACAGAGGGCCAGAATGCTTTTGCAGGGCCGGGACCTTTTCTAGGACACAGGGCCAGGATGCTTTCACAGCGCTGGGACACTTTCTGGGGCAGAGGGCCAGGATGCTTTTGCAGGGCCGGGAGCTTTTCTAGGACACAGGGCCAGGAGGCTTTCACAGGGCCGGGACCGTTTCTAGGACACAGGGCCCGGAGGCTTTCGCAGGGCCATGGCCATTTCTAGGACACAGGGCCAGGAATCTTTTGCAGGGCCGGCCCCTTTCTTGGACACATGTCCAGGATGCTTCCGCAGGTCCGGGTGCTTTCCTTGGATACAGGGACTGGATGCTTCCGCAGGGCGGGTCCCCTCCTTGGACACAGGGCCAGGAACCTTTCACTGGTCCTGGACAGTTTCTAGGACACAGGGCCAGAATGCTTTCGCAGGGCCGGGACCCTTTCTAGGACACAAGGCAAGGATGCTTTCACAGGGCCGGCACCCTTCCTTGGACACAGGGCCAGGATGCTTCCGCAGGGCCGGGACCCTTTCTTGGACACAGGTCCAGGATGCTTTCACAGGGCCGGGACCCTTTCCAGGACACAGGGCCAGGATGCTTTCGCAGGGCCGGGACCCTTTCTAGGGCACAGGGCCAGAATGCTATCGCAGGGCCGGAACCCTTCCTTGGACACAGGACAAGGATGCTTTAGCAGGGCCGTGACCCTTTCTAGGACACAGGACCAGGATGCTCTCACAGGCCCGGGACCCTTCCTTGGACACAGGGCCAGTATGCTTTCACAGGGCCGGGACCCTTTCGAGGACACAGGGCCAGGATGCATTCGCAGGGCCGGGACCCATCCTTGGACACAGGGCTAGTATGCTTTCACAGGGCCGGGACCCTTTCTTGGACACAGGGACAGGATGCTCTCTCAGGGCCGGGACACTTCCTTGGACAGAGGGCCAGGAACCTTTCACAGGGCCGGGACCCTTTCTAGGACACAGGGCCAGGATGCTTTTGCAGGGCCTGGACCTTTTCTAGGACACAGGGCCAGGAGGCTTTCACAGGGCCGGGACCCTAACTAGGACACAGGGCCAGGTTGCTTTCGCTGGGCAGGGACCCTTTCTCGGACAGGGCAGGGATGCTTTCAAAGGGCTGGGACCCTTTCTAGGACAGGGCAGGAATGCTTTCGCAGGGCAGGGACTCTTTCTAGGACACATGGCCAGAATGCATCCGCAGGGTCGGGACCCTTCCTTGGACACAGGGCCAGGATGCTATCGCAGGGCCGGGACCCTTCCTTGGACACAGGACCAGGTTGCTTTCGCAGGGCAGGGTCTCTTTCTAGAACAGGCCCAGGATGCTTTCACAGGGCCGGGACCCTTTCTAGGACTTAGGGCCATGATGCTATCGCAGGGCCGGGACCCTTCCTTGGACACAGAACCAGGATGCTTTCGCAGGGCCGGGACCCTTTCTAGGACACAGGGCCAGGATGCTCTCACAGGGCCGGGACCCTTTCTTGGACACAGGGCCAGGAACCTTTCACAGGGCCGGGACCCTTTCTAGGACACAGGGCCAGGATGCTTTCGCAGGGCCGGGACCCTTTCTCGGACAGTGCCAGGATGCTTTCACAGGGCTGGGACCCTTTCTAGGACACATGGCCAGGATGCTTTTACAGGGCCGGGACCTTTTCTAGGACACAGGGCCAGGAGGCTTTCACAGGCCGGGACCCTTTCCAGGACAGGGCCAGGATGCTTTCACAGGGCCGGACCCTATCGAGGACAGAGGGCCAGGATGCTTTCACAGGGCAGGGACCCTTTCTAGGACAGGGCAGGGATGCTTTCAAAGGGCTGGGTCCCTTTCTAGGACAGGGCAGGGATGCTTGCGCAGGGCAGGGACTCTTTCTAGGACACATGGCCAGAATGCATCCGCAGGGTCGGGACCCTTCCTTGGATACAGGGCCAGGATGCTTTCGCAGGGCAGGGACTCTTTCTAGGACACATGGCCAGGATGCATCCGCAGGACCGTGACCCTTTCTAGGAGACAGGGCCAGGGTGCCTTCGCAGTGCCGTGACCCTTTCTAGGACAGTTCCAGGATGCTTCCGCAGGGCCGGGACTCTCGCTAGGACACATGGCCAGGATGCATCCGCAGGGCCGGGCCCCTTCCTTGGACACAGGGCCAGGATGCCTTCGCAGGGCCGCGATCCTTTCTATGACAGAGGGCCAGAATGCTTTTGCAGGGCCGGGACCTTTTCTAGGACACAGGGCCAGGATGCTTTCACAGCGCTGGGACACTTTCTGGGGCAGAGGGCCAGGATGCTTTTGCAGGGCCGGGAGCTTTTCTAGGACACAGGGCCAGGAGGCTTTCACAGGGCCGCGACCGTTTCTAGGACACAGGGCCCGGAGGCTTTCGCAGGGCCATGGCCATTTCTAGGACACAGGGCCAGGAATCTTTTGCAGGGCCGGCCCTTTTCTTGGACACATGTCCAGGATGCTTCCGCAGGTCCGGGAGCTTTCCTTGGATACAGGGACTGGATGCTTCCGCAGGGCGGGTCCCCTCCTTGGACACAGGGCCAGGAACCTTTCACTGGTCCTGGACCGTTTCTAGGACACAGGGCCAGAATGCTTTCGCAGGGCCGGGACCCTTTCTAGGACACAAGGCAAGGATGCTTTCACAGGGCCGGCACACTTCCTTGGACACAGGGCCAGGATGCTTCCGCAGGGCCGGGACCCTTTCTTGGACACAGGTCCAGGATGCTTTCACAGGGCCGGGACCCTTTCCAGGACACAGGGCCAGGATGCTTTCGCAGGGCCGGGACCCTTTCTAGGGCACAGGGCCAGAATGCTATCGCAGGGCCGGAACCCTTCCTTGGACACAGGACAAGGATGCTTTCGCAGGGCCGTGACCCTTTCTAGGACACAGGACCAGGATGCTCTCACAGGGCCGGGACCCTTCCTTGGACACAGGGCCAGTATGCTTTCACAGGGCCGGGACCCTTTCTAGGACACAGGGCCAGGATGCATTCGCAGGGTCGAGACCCTTCCTTGGACACAGGACCATGATGCTTTCGCAGGTCCGTGACCCTTTCTAGGGCAGAGGGCCAGGATGCTTTCGCAGGGCAGGGTCTCTTTCTTGGACACAGGTCCAGGATACTTTCACAGGGCCGGGACCCTTCCTTGGACACAGGGCTAGTATGCTTTCACAGGGCCGGGACCCTTTCTAGGACACAGGGCCAGGATGCATTCGCAGGGTCGAGACCCTTCCTTGGACACAGGACCATGATGCTTTCGCAGGTCCGTCACCCTTTCTAGGTCAGAGGGCCAGGATGCTTTCGCAGGGCAGGGTCTCTTTCTAGGACAGGCCCAGGATGCTTTCACAGGGCCGGGACACTTTCTAGGACTCAGGGCCAGGATGCTATCGCAGGGCCGGGACGCTTCCTTGGACACAGAACCAGGATGCTTTCGCAGGGCCGGGACCCTTTCTAGGACACAGGGCCAGGATGCTCTCACAGGGCCGGGACCCTTCCTTGGACACAGGGCCAGGAACCTTTCACAGGGCCGGGACCCTTTCTAGGACACAGGGCCAGGATGCTTTCGCAGGGCCGGGACCCTTTCTCGGACAGTGCCAGGATGCTTTCACAGGGCTGGGACCCTTTCTAGGACACATGGCCAGGATGCTTTTACAGGGCCGGGACCTTTTCTAGGACACAGGGCCAGGAGGGTTTCACAGGCCGGGACCCTTTCCAGGACAGGGCCAGGATGCTTTCACAGGGCTGGGACCCTTTCTAGGACACAGGGCCAGGATGCTTTTGCAGGGCCTGGACCTTTTCTAGGACACAGGGCCAGGAGGCTTTCACAGGGCCGGGACCCTAACTAGGACACAGGGCCAGGTTGCTTTCGCTGGGCAGGGACACTTTCTCGGACAGGGCAGGGATGCTTTCAAAGGGCTGGGACCCTTTCTAGGACAGGGCAGGAATGCTTTCGCAGGGCAGGGACTCTTTCTAGGACACATGGCCAGAATGCATCCGCAGGGTCGGGACCCTTCCTTGGACACAGGGCCAGGATGCTATCGCAGGGCCGGGACCTTTCCTTGGACACAGAACCAGGATGCTTTCGCAGGGCCGGGACCCTTTCTAGGACACAGGGCCAGGATGCTCTCACAGGGCCGGGACCCTTTCTTGGACACAGGGCCAGGAACCTTTCACAGGGCCGGGACCCTTTCTAGGACACAGGGCCAGGATGCTTTCGCAGGGCCGGGACCCTTTCTCGGACAGTGCCAGGATGCTTTCACAGGGCTGGGACCCTTTCTAGGACACATGGCCAGGATGCTTTTACAGGGCCGGGACCTTTTCTAGGACACAGGGCCAGGAGGCTTTCACAGGCCGGGACCCTTTCCAGGACAGGGCCAGGATGCTTTCACAGGGCCGGACCCTATCGAGGACAGAGGGCCAGGATGCTTTCACAGGGCAGGGACCCTTTCTAGGACAGGGCAGGGATGCTTTCAAAGGGCTGGGTCCCTTTCTAGGACAGGGCAGGGATGCTTGCGCAGGGCAGGGACTCTTTCTAGGACACATGGCCAGAATGCATCCGCAGGGTCGGGACCCTTCCTTGGATACAGGGCCAGGATGCTTTCGCAGGGCAGGGACTCTTTCTAGGACACATGGCCAGGATGCATCCGCAGGACCGTGACCCTTTCTAGGAGACAGGGCCAGGGTGCCTTCGCAGTGCCGTGACCCTTTCTAGGACAGTTCCAGGATGCTTCCGCAGGGCCGGGACTCTCGCTAGGACACATGGCCAGGATGCATCCGCAGGGCCGGGCCCCTTCCTTGGACACAGGGCCAGGATGCTTTCGCAGGGCCGCGATCCTTTCTATGACAGAGGGCCAGAATGCTTTTGCAGGGCCGGGACCTTTTCTAGGACACAGGGCCAGGATGCTTTCACAGCGCTGGGACACTTTCTGGGGCAGAGGGCCAGGATGCTTTTGCAGGGCCGGGAGCTTTTCTAGGACACAGGGCCAGGAGGCTTTCACAGGGCCGCGACCGTTTCTAGGACACAGGGCCCGGAGGCTTTCGCAGGGCCATGGCCATTTCTAGGACACAGGGCCAGGAATCTTTTGCAGGGCCGGCCCTTTTCTTGGACACATGTCCAGGATGCTTCCGCAGGTCCGGGAGCTTTCCTTGGATACAGGGACTGGATGCTTCCGCAGGGCGGGTCCCCTCCTTGGACACAGGGCCAGGAACCTTTCACTGGTCCTGGACCGTTTCTAGGACACAGGGCCAGAATGCTTTCGCAGGGCCGGGACCCTTTCTAGGACACAAGGCAAGGATGCTTTCACAGGGCCGGCACACTTCCTTGGACACAGGGCCAGGATGCTTCCGCAGGGCCGGGACCCTTTCTTGGACACAGGTCCAGGATGCTTTCACAGGGCCGGGACCCTTTCCAGGACACAGGGCCAGGATGCTTTCGCAGGGCCGGGACCCTTTCTAGGGCACGGGGCCAGAATGCTATCGCAGGGCCGGAACCCTTCCTTGGACACAGGACAAGGATGCTTTCGCAGGGCCGTGACCCTTTCTAGGACACAGGACCAGGATGCTCTCACAGGGCCGGGACCCTTCCTTGGACACAGGGCCAGTATGCTTTCACAGGGCCGGGACCCTTTCTAGGACACAGGGCCAGGATGCATTCGCAGGGTCGAGACCCTTCCTTGGACACAGGACCATGATGCTTTCGCAGGTCCGTGACCCTTTCTAGGGCAGAGGGCCAGGATGCTTTTACAGGGCCGGGACCTTTTCTAGGACACAGGGCCAGGAGGGTTTCACAGGCCGGGACCCTTTCCAGGACAGGGCCAGGATGCTTTCACAGGGCCGGACCCTATCTAGGACACAGGGCCAGGATGCATTCGCAGGGTCGAGACCCTTCCTTGGACACAGGACCATGATGCTTTCGCAGGTCCGTGACCCTTTCTAGGGCAGAGGGCCAGGATGCTTTCGCAGGGCAGGGTCTCTTTCTTGGACACAGGTCCAGGATACTTTCACAGGGCCGGGACCCTTCCTTGGACACAGGGCTAGTATGCTTTCACAGGGCCGGGACCCTTTCAAGGACACAGGGCCAGGATGCATTCGCAGGGTCGAGACCCTTCCTTGGACACAGGACCATGATGCTTTCGCAGGTCCGTCACCCTTTCTAGGTCAGAGGGCCAGGATGCTTTCGCAGGGCAGGGTCTCTTTCTAGGACAGGCCCAGGATGCTTTCACAGGGCCGGGACACTTTCTAGGACTCAGGGCCAGGATGCTATCGCAGGGCCGGGACGCTTCCTTGGACACAGAACCAGGATGCTTTCGCAGGGCCGGGACCCTTTCTAGGACACAGGGCCAGGATGCTCTCACAGGGCCGGGACCCTTCCTTGGACACAGGGCCAGGAACCTTTCACAGGGCCAGGACCCTTTCTAGGACACAGGGCCAGGATGCTTTCGCAGGGCCGGGACCCTTTCTCGGACAGTGCCAGGATGCTTTCACAGGGCTGGGACCCTTTCTAGGACACATGGCCAGGATGCTTTTACAGGGCCGGGACCTTTTCTAGGACACAGGGCCAGGAGGGTTTCACAGGCCGGGACCCTTTCCAGGACAGGGCCAGGATGCTTTCACAGGGCCGGACCCTATCTAGGACAGAGGGCCAGGATGCTTTCACAGGGCAGGGACCCTTTCTAGGACAGGGCAGGGATGCTTTCAAAGGGCTGGGTCCCTTTCTAGGACAGGGCAGGGATGCTTGCGCAGGGCAGGGACTCTTTCTAGGACACATGGCCAGAATACATCCGCAGGGTCGGGACCCTTCCTTGGATACAGGGCCAGGATGCTTTCGCAGTGCAGGGACTCTTTCTAGGACACATGGCCAGGATGCATCCGCAGGACCGTGACCCTTTCTAGGAGACAGGGCCAGGGTGCCTTCGCAGTGCCGTGACCCTTTCTAGGACAGTTCCAGGATGCTTCCGCAGGGCCGGGACTCTCGCTAGGACACATGGCCAGGATGCATCCGCAGGGCCGGGCCCCTTCCTTGGACACAGGGCCAGGATGCTTTCGCAGGGCCGCGATCCTTTCTATGACAGAGGGCCAGAATGCTTTTGCAGGGCCGGGACCTTTTCTAGGACACAGGGCCAGGATGCTTTCACAGCGCTGGGACACTTTCTGGGGCAGAGGGCCAGGATGCTTTTGCAGGGCCGGGAGCTTTTCTAGGACACAGGGCCAGGAGGCTTTCACAGGGCCGCGACCGTTTCTAGGACACAGGGCCCGGAGGCTTTCGCAGGGCCATGGCCATTTCTAGGACACAGGGCCAGGAATCTTTTGCAGGGCCGGCCCTTTTCTTGGACACATGTCCAGGATGCTTCCGCAGGTCCGGGAGCTTTCCTTGGATACAGGGACTGGATGCTTCCGCAGGGCGGGTCCCCTCCTTGGACACAGGGCCAGGAACCTTTCACTGGTCCTGGACCGTTTCTAGGACACAGGGCCAGAATGCTTTCGCAGGGCCGGGACCCTTTCTAGGACACAAGGCAAGGATGCTTTCACAGGGCCGGCACACTTCCTTGGACACAGGGCCAGGATGCTTCCGCAGGGCCGGGACCCTTTCTTGGACACAGGTCCAGGATGCTTTCACAGGGCCGGGACCCTTTCCAGGACACAGGGCCAGGATGCTTTCGCAGGGCCGGGACCCTTTCTAGGGCACAGGGCCAGAATGCTATCGCAGGGCCGGAACCCTTCCTTGGACACAGGACAAGGATGCTTTCGCAGGGCCGTGACCCTTTCTAGGACACAGGACCAGGATGCTCTCACAGGGCCGGGACCCTTCCTTGGACACAGGGCCAGTATGCTTTCACAGGGCCGGGACCCTTTCTAGGACACAGGGCCAGGATGCATTCGCAGGGTCGAGACCCTTCCTTGGACACAGGACCATGATGCTTTCGCAGGTCCGTGACCCTTTCTAGGGCAGAGGGCCAGGATGCTTTCGCAGGGCAGGGTCTCTTTCTTGGACACAGGTCCAGGATACTTTCACAGGGCCGGGACCCTTCCTTGGACACAGGGCTAGTATGCTTTCACAGGGCCGGGACCCTTTCTAGGACACAGGGCCAGGATGCATTCGCAGGGTCGAGACCCTTCCTTGGACACAGGACCATGATGCTTTCGCAGGTCCGTCACCCTTTCTAGGTCAGAGGGCCAGGATGCTTTCGCAGGGCAGGGTCTCTTTCTAGGACAGGCCCAGGATGCTTTCACAGGGCCGGGACACTTTCTAGGACTCAGGGCCAGGATGCTATCGCAGGGCCGGGACGCTTCCTTGGACACAGAACCAGGATGCTTTCGCAGGGCCGGGACCCTTTCTAGGACACAGGGCCAGGATGCTCTCACAGGGCCGGGACGCTTCCTTGGACATAGGGCCAGGAACCTTTCACAGGGCCAGGACCCTTTCTAGGACACAGGGCCAGGATGCTTTCGCAGGGCCGGGACCCTTTCTCGGACAGTGCCAGGATGCTTTCACAGGGCTGGGACCCTTTCTAGGACACATGGCCAGGATGCTTTTACAGGGCCGGGACCTTTTCTAGGACACAGGGCCAGGAGGGTTTCACAGGCCGGGACCCTTTCCAGGACAGGGCCAGGATGCTTTCACAGGGCCGGACCCTATCTAGGACAGAGGGCCAGGATGCTTTCACAGGGCAGGGACCCTTTCTAGGACAGGGCAGGGATGCTTTCAAAGGGCTGGGTCCCTTTCTAGGACAGGGCAGGGATGCTTGCGCAGGGCAGGGACTCTTTCTAGGACACATGGCCAGAATACATCCGCAGGGTCGGGACCCTTCCTTGGATACAGGGCCAGGATGCTTTCGCAGGGCAGGGACTCTTTCTAGGACACATGGCCAGGATGCATCCGCAGGACCGTGACCCTTTCTAGGAGACAGGGCCAGGGTGCCTTCGCAGTGCCGTGACCCTTTCTAGGACAGTTCCAGGATGCTTCCGCAGGGCCGGGACTCTCGCTAGGACACATGGCCAGGATGCATCCGCAGGGCCGGGCCCCTTCCTTGGACACAGGGCCAGGATGCTTTCGCAGGGCCGCGGTCCTTTCTATGACAGAGGGCCAGAATGCTTTTGCAGGGTCGGGACCTTTTCTAGGACACAGGGCCAGGATGCTTTCACAGCGCTGGGACACTTTCTGGGGCAGAGGGCCAGGATGCTTTTGCAGGGCCAGCCCTTTTCTTGGACACATGTCCAGGATGCTTCCGCAGGTCCGGGAGCTTTCCTTGGATACAGGGACTGGATGCTTCCGCAGGTCGGGTCCCCTCCTTGGTCAGAGGGCCAGGAACCTTTCACTGGTCCTGGACCGTTTCTAGGACACAGGGCCAGGATGCTTTCACAGCGCTGGGACACTTTCTGGGGCAGAGGGCCAGGAATCTTTTGCAGGGCCAGCCCTTTTCTTGGACACATGTCCAGGATGCTTCCGCAGGTCCGGGAGCTTTCCTTGGATACAGGGACTGGATGCTTCCGCAGGGCGGGTCCCCTCCTTGGTCAGAGGGCCAGGAACCTTTCACTGGTCCTGGACCTTTTCTAGGACACAGGGCCAGGATGCTTTCACAGCGCTGGGACACTTTCTGGGGCAGAGGGCCAGGATGCTTTTGCAGGGCCGGGAGCTTTTCTAGGACACAGGGCCAGGAGGCTTTCACAGGGCCGGGACCGTTTCTAGGATACAGGGCCCGGAGGCTTTCGCAGGGCCATGGCCATTTCTAGGACACAGGGCCAGGAATCTTTTGCAGGGCCAGCCCTTTTCTTGGACACATGTCCAGGATGCTTCCGCAGGTCCGGGAGCTTTCCTTGGATACAGGGACTGGATGCTTCCGCAGGGCGGGTCCCCTCCTTGGTCAGAGGGCCAGGAACCTTTCACTGGTCCTGGACCGTTTCTAGGACACAGGGCCAGAATGCTTTCGCAGGGCCGGGACCCTTTCTAGGACACAAGGCAAGGATGCTTTCACAGGGCCGGCACCCTTCCTTGGACACAGGGCCAGGATGCTTCCGCAGGGCCGGGACCCTTTCTTGGACACAGGTCCAGAATGCTTTCACAGGGCCGCGACCCTTTCCAGGACACAGTGCCAGGATGCTTTCGCAGGGCCGGGACCCTTTCTAGGTCACAGGGCCAGAATGCTATCGCAGGGCCGGAACCCTTCCTTGGACACAGGACAAGGATGCTTTCGCAGGGCCCTGACCCTTTCTACGACACAGGACCAGGATGCTCTCACAGGGCCGGGACCCTTCCTTGGACACAGGGCCAGTATGCTTTCACAGGGCCGGGACCCTTTCTAGGACACAGGGCCAGGATGCATTCGCAGGGTCGAGACCCTTCCTTGGACACAGGACCATGATGCTTTCGCAGGTCCGTGACCCTTTCTAGGGCAGAGGGCCAGGATGCTTTCGCAGGGCAGTGTCTCTTTCTAGGACAGGCTCAGGATGCTTTCACAGGGCCGGGACCCTTTCTAGGACACAGAGCCAGGATGCTATCGCAGGGCCGGAACCCTTCCTTGGACACAGGACATGGATGCATTCGTAGGGCCGGGACCCTTTCTAGGACACAGGGCCAAGATGCTATCACAGGGCCGGGACTCTTCCTTGGACAGAGGGCCAGGAACCTTTCACAGGGCCGGGACCCTTTCTAGGACACAGGGCCAGGATGCTTTTGCAGGGCCTGGACCTTTTCTAGGACACAGGGCCAGGAGGCTTTCACAGGGCCGGGACCCTAACTAGGACACTGGGCCAGGTTGCTTTCGCAGGGCAGGGACCCTTTCTCGGACAGGGCAGGGAAGCTTTCAAAGGGCTGGGACCTTTTCTAGGACAGGGCAGGAATGCTTTCGCAGGGCAGGGACTCTTTCTAGGACACATGGCCAGAATGCATCCGCAGGGTCGGGACCCTTCCTTGGACACAGGGCCAGGATCCTATCGCAGGGCCGGGACCCTTCCTTGGACACAGGACCAGGATTCTTTTGCAGGGCAGGGTCTCTTTCTAGGACAGGCCCCGGATGCTTTCACAGGGCCGGGACCCTTTCTAGGACACAGGGCCAGGATGCTATCGCAGGGCCGGGACCCTTCCTTGGACACAGAACCAGGATGCTTTCGCAGGGCCGGGACCCTTTCTAGGACACAGGGCCAGGATGCTCTCACAGGGCCGGGACCCTTCCTTGGACACAGGGCCAGGGACCTTTCACAGGGCCGGGACCCTTTCTAGGACACAGGGCCAGGATGCTTTCGCAGGGCCGGGACCCTTTCTCGGACAGTGCCAGGATGCTTTCACAGGGCTGGGACCCTTTCTAGGACACATGGCCAGGATGCTTTTACAGGGCCGGGACCTTTTCTAGGACACAGGGCCAGGAAGCTTTCACAGGCCGGGACCCTTTCCAGGACAGGGCCAGGATGCTTTCACAGGGCCGGACCCTATCTAGGACAGAGGGCCAGGATGCTTTCACAGGGCAGGGACCCTTTCTAGGACAGGGCAGGGATGCTTTCAAAGGGCTGGGTCCCTTTCTAGGACAGGGCAGGGATGCTTGCACAGGGCAGGGACTCTTTCTAGGACACATGGCCAGAATGCATCCGCAGGGTCGGGACCCTTCCTTGTATACAGGGCCAGGATGCTTTCGCAGGGCAGGGACTCTTTCTAGGACACATGGCCAGGATGCATCCGCAGGACCGTGACCCTTTCTAGGAGACAGGGCCAGGGTGCCTTCGCAGTGCCGTGACCCTTTCTAGGACAGTTCCAGGATGCTTCCGCAGGGCCGGGACTCTCGCTAGGACACATGGCCAGGATGCATCCGCTGGGCCGGGCCCCTTCCTTGGACACATGGCCAGGATGCTTTCGCAGGGCCGCGATCCTTTCTATGACAGAGGGCCAGAATGCTTTCACAGGGCCGGGAGCTTTTCTAGAACTCAGGGCCAGGAGGCTTTCACAGGGCCGGGACCGTTTCTAGGACACAGGGCCCGGAGGCTTTCGCAGGGCCATGACCATTTCTAGGACACAGGGCCAGGAATCTTTTGCAGGGCCGGCCCTTTTCTTGGACACATGTCCAGGATGCTTCCGCAGGTCCGGGAGCTTTCCTTGGATACAGGGATTGGATGCTTCCGCAGGGCGGGTCCCCTCCTTGGACACAGGGCCAGGAACCTTTCACTGGTCCTGGACCGTTTCTAGGACACAGGGCCAGGATGCTTCCGCAGGGCCGGGACCCTTTCTTGGACACAGGTCCAGGATGCTTTCACAGGGCCGGGACCCTTTCCAGGACACAGGGCCAGGATGCTTTCGCAGGGCCGGGACCCTTTCTAGGGCACAGGGCCAGAATGCTATCGCAGGGCCGGAACCCTTCCTTGGACACAGGACAAGGATGCTTTCGCAGGGCCGTGACCCTTTCTAGGACACAGGACCAGGATGCTCTCACAGGGCCGGGACCCTTCCTTGGACACCGGGCCAGTATGCTTTCACAGGGCCGGGACCCTTTCTAGGACACAGGGCCAGGATGCATTCGCAGGGTCGAGACCCTTCCTTGGACACAGGACCATGATGCTTTCGCAGGTCCGTGACCCTTTCTAGGGCAGAGGGCCAGGATGCTTTCGCAGGGCAGGGTCTCTTTCTAGGACAGGCCCAGGATGCTTTCACAGGGCCGGGACCCTTTCTAGGACACAGAGCCAGGATGCTATCGCAGGGCCGGAACCCTTCCTTGGACACAGGACAAGGATGCATTCGTAGGGCCGGGACCCGTTCTAGGACACAGGGCCAAGATGCTCTCACAGGGCCAGGACACTTCCTTGGACAGAGGGCCAGGAACCTTTCACAGGGCCGGGACCCTTTCTAGGACACAGGGCCAGGATGCTTTTGCAGGGCCTGGATCTTTTCTAGGACACAGGGCCAGGAGGCTTTCACAGGGCCGGGACCCTTTCTCGGACAGGGCAGGGATGCTTTCAAAGGGCTGGGACCCTTTCTAGGACAGGGCAGGAATGCTTTCGCAGGGCAGGGAGTCTTTCTAGGACACATGGCCAGAATGCATCCGCAGGGTCGGGACCCTTCCTTGGACACAGGGCCAGGATGCTTTCGCAGGGCCGCGATCCTTTCTATGACAGAGGGCCAGAATGCTTTTGCAGGGCCGGGACCTTTTCTAGGACACAGGGCCTGGATGCTTTCACAGCGCTGGGACACTTTCTGGGGCAGAGGGCCAGGATGCTTTTGCAGGGCCGGGAGCTTTTCTAGGACACAGGGCCAGGAGGCTTTCACAGGGCCGGGACCGTTTCTAGGACACAGGGCCCGGAGGCTTTCGCAGGGCCATGGCCATTTCTAGGACACAGGGCCAGGAATCTTTTGCAGGGCCGGCCCTTTTCTTGGACACATGTCCAGGATGCTTCCGCAGGTCCGGGTGCTTTCCTTGGATACAGGGACTGGATGCTTCCGCAGGGCGGGTCCCCTCCTTGGACACAGGGCCAGGAACCTTTCACTGGTCCTGGAACGTTTCTAGGACACAGGGCCAGAATGCTTTCGCAGGGCCGGGACCCTTTCTAGGACACAAGGCAAGGATGCTTTCACAGGGCCGGCACCCTTCCTTGGACACAGAGCCAGGATGCTTCCGCAGGGCCGGGACCCTTTCTTGGACACAGGTCCAGGATGCTTTCACAGGGCCGGGACCCTTTCCAGGACACAGGGCCAGGATGCTTTCGCAGGGCCGGGACCCTTTCTAGGGCACAGGGCCAGAATGCTATCGCAGGGCCGGAACCCTTCCTTGGACACAGGACAAGGATGCTTTAGCAGGGCCGTGACCCTTTCTAGGACACAGGACCAGGATGCTCTCACAGGCCCGGGACCCTTCCTTGGACACAGGGCCAGTATGCTTTCACAGGGCCGGGACCCTTTCGAGGACACAGGGCCAGGATGCATTCGCAGGGTCGAGACCCTTCCTTGGACACAGGACCATGATGCTTTCGCAGGTCCGTGACCCTTTCTAGGGCAGAGGGCCAGGATGCTTTCGCAGGGCAGGGTCTCTTTCTTGGACACAGGTCCAGGATACTTTCACAGGGCCGGGACCCTTCCTTGGACACAGGGCTAGTATGCTTTCACAGGGCCGGGACCCTTTCTTGGACACAGGGACAGGATGCTCTCTCAGGGCCGGGACACTTCCTTGGACAGAGGGCCAGGAACCTTTCACAGGGCCGGGACCCTTTCTAGGACACAGGGCCAGGATGCTTTTGCAGGGCCTGGACCTTTTCTAGGACACAGGGCCAGGAGGCTTTCACAGGGCCGGGACCCTAACTAGGACACAGGGCCAGGTTGCTTTCGCTGGGCAGGGACCCTTTCTCGGACAGGGCAGGGATGCTTTCAAAGGGCTGGGACCCTTTCTAGGACAGGGCAGGAATGCTTTCGCAGGGCAGGGACTCTTTCTAGGACACATGGCCAGAATGCATCCGCAGGGTCGGGACCCTTCCTTGGACACAGGGCCAGGATGCTATCGCAGGGCCGGGACCCTTCCTTGGACACAGGACCAGGATGCTTTCGCAGGGCAGGGTCTCTTTCTAGGACAGGCCCAGGATGCTTTCACAGGGCCGGGACCCTTTCTAGGACTTAGGGCCATGATGCTATCGCAGGGCCGGGACCCTTCCTTGGACACAGAACCAGGATGCTTTCGCAGGGCCGGGACCCTTTCTAGGACACAGGGCCAGGATGCTCTCACAGGGCCGGGACCCTTTCTTGGACACAGGGCCAGGAACCTTTCACAGGGCCGGGACCCTTTCTAGGACACAGGGCCAGGATGCTTTCGCAGGGCCGGTACCCTTTCTCGGACAGTGCCAGGATGCTTTCACAGGGCTGGGACCCTTTCTAGGACACATGGCCAGGATGCTTTTACAGGGCCGGGACCTTTTCTAGGACACAGGGCCAGGAGGGTTTCACAGGCCGGGACCCTTTCCAGGCAGGGCCAGGATGCTTTCACAGGGCCGGACCCTATCGAGGACAGAGGGCCAGGATGCTTTCACAGGGCAGGGACCCTTTCTAGGACAGGGCAGGGATGCTTTCAAAGGGCTGGGTCCCTTTCTAGGACAGGGCAGGGATGCTTGCGCAGGGCAGGGACTCTTTCTAGGACACATGGCCAGAATGCATCCGCAGGGTCGGGACCCTTCCTTGGATACAGGGCCAGGATGCTTTCGCAGGGCAGGGACTCTTTCTAGGACACATGGCCAGGATGCATCCGCAGGACCGTGACCCTTTCTAGGAGACAGGGCCAGGGTGCCTTCGCAGTGCCGTGACCCTTTCTAGGACAGTTCCAGGATGCTTCCGCAGGGCCGGGACTCTCGCTAGGACACATGGCCAGGATGCATCCGCAGGGCCGGGCCCCTTCCTTGGACACAGGGCCAGGATGCTTTCGCAGGGCCGCGATCCTTTCTATGACAGAGGGCCAGAATGCTTTTGCAGGGCCGGGACCTTTTCTAGGACACAGGGCCAGGATGCTTTCACAGCGCTGGGACACTTTCTGGGGCAGAGGGCCAGGATGCTTTTGCAGGGCCGGGAGCTTTTCTAGGACACAGGGCCAGGAGGCTTTCACAGGGCCGCGACCGTTTCTAGGACACAGGGCCCGGAGGCTTTCGCAGGGCCATGGCCATTTCTAGGACACAGGGCCAGGAATCTTTTGCAGGGCCGGCCCTTTTCTTGGACACATGTCCAGGATGCTTCCGCAGGTCCGGGAGCTTTCCTTGGATACAGGGACTGGATGCTTCCGCAGGGCGGGTCCCCTCCTTGGACACAGGGCCAGGAACCATTCACTGGTCCTGGACCGTTTCTAGGACACAGGGCCAGAATGCTTTCGCAGGGCCGGGACCCTTTCTAGGACACAAGGCAAGGATGCTTTCACAGGGCCGGCACACTTCCTTGGACACAGGGCCAGGATGCTTCCGCAGGGCCGGGACCCTTTCTTGGACACAGGTCCAGGATGCTTTCACAGGGCCGGGACCCTTTCCAGGACACAGGGCCAGGATGCTTTCGCAGGGCCGGGACCCATTCTAGGGCACAGGGCCAGAATGCTATCGCAGGGCCGGAACCCTTCCTTGGACACAGGACAAGGATGCTTTCGCAGGGCCGTGACCCTTTCTAGGACACAGGACCAGGATGCTCTCAAAGGGCCGGGACCCTTCCTTGGACACAGGGCCAGTATGCTTTCACAGGGCCGGGACCCTTTCTAGGACACAGGGCCAGGATGCATTCGCAGGGTCGAGACCCTTCCTTGGACACAGGACCATGATGCTTTCGCAGGTCCGTGACCCTTTCTAGGGCAGAGGGCCAGGATGCTTTCGCAGGGCAGGGTCTCTTTCTTGGACACAGGTCCAGGATACTTTCACAGGGCCGGGACCCTTCCTTGGACACAGGGCTAGTATGCTTTCACAGGGCCGGGACCCTTTCTAGGACACAGGGCCAGGATGCATTCGCAGGGTCGAGACCCTTCCTTGGACACAGGACCATGATGCTTTCGCAGGTCCGTCACCCTTTCTAGGTCAGAGGGCCAGGATGCTTTCGCAGGGCAGGGTCTCTTTCTAGGACAGGCCCAGGATGCTTTCACAGGGCCGGGACACTTTCTAGGACTCAGGGCCAGGATGCTATCGCAGGGCCGGGACGCTTCCTTGGACACAGAACCAGGATGCTTTCGCAGGGCCGGGACCCTTTCTAGGACACAGGGCCAGGATGCTCTCACAGGGCCGGGACCCTTCCTTGGACACAGGGCCAGGAACCTTTCACAGGGCCGGGACCCTTTCTAGGACACAGGTCCAGGATGCTTTCGCAGGGTCGGGACCCTTTCTCGGACAGTGCCAGAATGCTTTCACAGGGCTGGGACCCTTTCTAGGACACATGGCCAGGATGCTCTCACAGGGCCGGGACCCTTCCTTGGACACAGGGCCAGGAACCTTTCACAGGGCCGGGACCCTTTCTAGGACACAGGGCCAGGATGCTTTCGCAGGGTCGGGACCCTTTCTCGGACAGTGCCAGAATGCTTTCACAGGGCTGGGACCCTTTCTAGGACACATGGCCAGGATGCTTTTACAGGGCCGGGACCTTTTCTAGGACACAGGGCCAGGAGGGTTTCACAGGCCGGGACCCTTTCCAGGACAGGGCCAGGATGCTTTCACAGGGCCGGACCCTATCTAGGACAGAGGGCCAGGATGCTTTCACAGGGCAGGGACCATTTCTAGGACAGGGCAGGGATGCTTTCAAAGGGCTGGGTCCCTTTCTAGGACAGGGCAGGGATGCTTGCGCAGGGCAGGGACTCTTTCTAGGACACATGGCCAGAATACATCCGCAGGGTCGGGACCCTTCCTTGGATACAGGGCCAGGATGCTTTCGCAGGGCAGGGACTCTTTCTAGGACACATGGCCAGGATGCATCCGCAGGACCGTGACCCTTTCTAGGAGACAGGGCCAGGGTGCCTTCGCAGTGCCGTGACCCTTTCTAGGACAGTTCCAGGATGCTTCCGCAGGGCCGGGACTCTCGCTAGGACACATGGCCAGGATGCATCCGCAGGGCCGGGCCCCTTCCTTGGACACAGGGCCAGGATGCTTTCGCAGGGCCGCGGTCCTTTCTATGACAGAGGGCCAGAATGCTTTTGCAGGGTCGGGACCTTTTCTAGGACACAGGGCCAGGATGCTTTCACAGCGCTGGGACACTTTCTGGGGCAGAGGGCCAGGATGCTTTTGCAGGGCCGGGAGCTTTTCTAGGACACAGGGCCAGGAGGCTTTCACAGGGCCGGAACCGTTTCTAGGATACAGGGCCCGGAGGCTTTCGCAGGGCCATGGCCATTTCTAGGACACAGGGCCAGGAATCTTTTGCAGGGCCAGCCCTTTTCTTGGACACATGTCCAGGATGCTTCCGCAGGTCCGGGAGCTTTCCTTGGATACAGGGACTGGATGCTTCCGCAGGGCGGGTCCCCTCCTTGGTCAGAGGGCCAGGAACCTTTCACTGGTCCTGGACCGTTTCTAGGACACAGGGCCAGAATGCTTTCGCAGGGCCGGGACCCTTTCTAGGACACAAGGCAAGGATGCTTTCACAGGGCCGGCACCCTTCCTTGGACACAGGGCCAGGATGCTTCCGCAGGGCCGGGACCCTTTCTTGGACACAGGTCCAGAATGCTTTCACAGGGCCGCGACCCTTTCCAGGACACAGTGCCAGGATGCTTTCGCAGGGCCGGGACCCTTTCTAGGTCACAGGGCCAGAATGCTATCGCAGGGCCGGAACCCTTCCTTGGACACAGGACAAGGATGCTTTCGCAGGGCCCTGACCCTTTCTAGGACACAGGACCAGGATGCTCTCACAGGGCCGGGACCCTTCCTTGGACACAGGGCCAGTATGCTTTCACAGGGCCGGGACCCTTTCTAGGACACAGGGCCAGGATGCATTCGCAGGGTCGAGACCCTTCCTTGGACACAGGACCATGATGCTTTCGCAGGTCCGTGACCCTTTCTAGGGCAGAGGGCCAGGATGCTTTCGCAGGGCAGTGTCTCTTTCTAGGACAGGCCCAGGATGCTTTCACAGGGCCGGGACCCTTTCTAGGACACAGAGCCAGGATGCTATCGCAGGGCCGGAACCCTTCCTTGGACACAGGACAAGGATGCATTCGTAGGGCCGGGACCCTTTCTAGGACACAGGGCCAAGATGCTATCACAGGGCCGGGACACTTCCTTGGACAGAGGGCCAGGAACCTTTCACAGGGCCGGGACCCTTTCTAGGACACAGGGCCAGGATGCTTTTGCAGGGCCTGGACCTTTTCTAGGACACAGGGCCAGGAGGCTTTCACAGGGCCGGGACCCTAACTAGGACACTGGGCCAGGTTGCTTTCGCAGGGCAGGGACCCTTTCTCGGACAGGGCAGGGAAGCTTTCAAAGGGCTGGGACCTTTTCTAGGACAGGGCAGGAATGCTTTCGCAGGGCAGGGACTCTTTCTAGGACACATGGCCAGAATGCATCCGCAGGGTCGGGACCCTTCATTGGACACAGGGCCAGGATGCTATCGCAGGGCCGGGACCCTTCCTTGGACACAGGACCAGGATTCTTTTGCAGGGCAGGGTCTCTTTCTAGGACAGGCCCAGGATGCTTTCACAGGGCCGGGACCCTTTCTAGGACACAGGGCCAGGATGCTATCGCAGGGCCGGGACCCTTCCTTGGACACAGAACCAGGATGCTTTCGCAGGGCCGGGACCCTTTCTAGGACACAGGGCCAGGATGCTCTCACAGGGCCGGGACCCTTCCTTGGACACAGGGCCAGGAACCTTTCACAGGGCCGGGACCCTTTCTAGGACACAGGGCCAGGATGCTTTCGCAGGGCCGGGACCCTTTCTCGGACAGTGCCAGGATGCTTTCACAGGGCTGGGACCCTTTCTAGGACACATGGCCAGGATGCTTTTACAGGGCCGGGACCTTTTCTAGGACACAGGGCCAGGAAGCTTTCACAGGCCGGGACCCTTTCCAGGACAGGGCCAGGATGCTTTCACAGGGCCGGACCCTATCTAGGACAGAGGGCCAGGATGCTTTCACAGGGCAGGGACCCTTTCTAGGACAGGGCAGGGATGCTTTCAAAGGGCTGGGTCCCTTTCTAGGACAGGGCAGGGATGCTTGCACAGGGCAGGGACTCTTTCTAGGACACATGGCCAGAATGCATCCGCAGGGTCGGGACCCTTCCTTGTATACAGGGCCAGGATGCTTTCGCAGGGCAGGGACTCTTTCTAGGACACATGGCCAGGATGCATCCGCAGGACCGTGACCCTTTCTAGGAGACAGGGCCAGGGTGCCTTCGCAGTGCCGTGACCCTTTCTAGGACAGTTACAGGATGCTTCCGCAGGGCCGGGACTCTCGCTAGGACACATGGCCAGGATGCATCCGCAGGGCCGGGCCCCTTCCTTGGACACAGGGCCAGGATGCTTTCTCAGGGCCGCGATCCTTTCTATGACAGAGGGCCAGAATGCTTTTGCAGGGCCGGGACCTTTTCTAGGACACAGGGCCAGGATGCTTTCACAGCGCTGGGACACTTTCTGGGGCAGAGGGCCAGGATGCTTTCGCAGGGCCGGGAGCTTTTCTAGAACTCAGGGCCAGGAGGCTTTCACAGGGCCGGGACCGTTTCTAGGACACAGGGCCAGGATGCTATCGCAGGGCCGGGACCCTTCCTTGGACACAGGACCAGGATTCTTTCGCAGGGCCGGGACCCTTTCTAGGACACAGGGCCAGGATGCTCTCACAGGGCCGGGACCCTTCCTTGGACACAGGGCCAGGAAACTTTCACAGGGCCGGGACCCTTTCTAGGACACAGGGCCAGGATGCTTTCGCAGGGCCGGGACCCTTTCTCGGACAGTGCCAGGATGCTTTCACAGGGCTGGGACCCTTTCTAGGACACATGGCCAGGATGCTTTTACAGGGCCGGGACCTTTTCTAGGACACAGGGGCAGGAAGCTTTCACAGGCCGGGACCCTTTCCAGGACAGGGCCAGGATGCTTTCACAGGGCCTGACCCTATCTAGGACAGAGGGCCAGGATGCTTTCGCAGGGCAGGGACTCTTTCTAGGACACATGGCCATGATGCATCCGCAGGACCGTGACCCTTTCTAGGAGACAGGGCCAGGGTGCCTTCGCAGTGCCGTGACCCTTTCTAGGACAGTTACAGGATGCTTCCGCAGGGCCGGGACTCTCGCTAGGACACATGGCCAGGATGCATCCGCAGGGCCGGGCCCCTTCCTTGGACACAGGGCCAGGATGCTTTCTCAGGGCCGCGATCCTTTCTATGACAGAGGGCCAGAATGCTTTTGCAGGGCCGGGACCTTTTCTAGGACACAGGGCCAGGATGCTTTCACAGCGCTGGGACACTTTCTGGGGCAGAGGGCCAGGATGCTTTCTTAGGGCCGGGAGCTTTTCTTGGACACAGGGCCAGGAACCTTTCACTGGTCCTGGACCGTTTCTAGGACACAGGGCCAGAATGCTTTCGCAGGGCCGGGACCCTTTCTAGGACACAAGGCAAGGATGCTTTCACAGGGCCGGCACCCTTCCTTGGACACAGGGCCAGGATGCTTCCGCAGGGCCGGGACCCTTTCCGGGACACAGGTCCAGGATGCTTTCACAGGGCCGGGACCCTTTCTAGGGCACAGGGCCAGAATGCTATCGCAGGGCCGGAACCCTTCCTTGGACACAGGACAAGGATGCTTTCGCAGGGCCGTGACCCTTTCTAGGACACAGGACCAGGATGCTCTCACAGGGCCGGGTCCCTTCCTTGGACACAGGGCCAGTATGCTTTCACAGGGCCGGGACCCTTTCTAGGACACAGGGCCAGGATGCATTCGCAGGGTCGAGACCCTTCCTTGGACACAGGACCATGATGCTTTCGCAGGTCCGTGACCCTTTCTAGGGCAGAGGGCCAGGATGCTTTCGCAGGGCAGGGTCTCTTTCTAGGACAGGCCCAGGATGCTTTCACAGGGCCGGGACCCTTTCTAGGACACAGAGCCAGGATGCTATCGCAGGGCCGGAACCCTTCCTTGGACACAGGACAAGGATGCATTGGTAGGGCCGGGACACTTTCTAGGACACAGGGCCAAGATGCTCTCACAGGGCCGGGACACTTCCTTGGACACAGGGCCAGGATGCTTTCGCAGGGCAGGGACTCTTTCTAGGACACATGGCCAGGATGCATCCGCAGGACCGTGACACTTTCTAGGAGACAGGGCCAGGGTGCCTTCGCAGTGCCGTGACCCTTTCTAGGACGGTGCCAGGATGCTTTCAAAGGGCTGGGACCTTTTCTAGGACAGGGCAGGAATGCTTTCGCAGGGCAGGGACTCTTTCTAGGACACAGGGCCAGAATGCATCCGCAGGGTCGTGACCCTTCCTTGGACACAGGGCCAGGATGCTATCGCAGGGCCGGGACCCTTCCTTGGACACAGGACCAGGATTCTTTCGCAGGGCAGGGACTCTTTCTAGGACACATGGCCAGGATGCATCCGCAGGACCGTGACCCTTTCTAGGAGACAGGGCCAGGGTGCCTTCGCAGTGCCGTGACCCTTTCTAGGACAGTTCCAGGATGCTTCCGCAGGGCCGGGACTCTCGCTAGGACACATGGCCAGGATGCATCCGCAGGGCCGGGCCCCTTCCTTGGACACGGCCAGGATGCTTTCGCAGGGCCGCGATCCTTTCTATGACAGAGGGCCAGAATGCTTTTGCAGGGCCGGGACCTTTTCTAGGACACAGGGCCAGGATGCTTTCACAGCGCTGGGACACTTTCTGGGGCAGAGGGCCAGGATGCTTTCGCAGGGCCGGGAGCTTTTCTAGAACTCAGGGCCAGGAGGCTTTCACAGGGCCGGCACCCTTTCTCGGACAGGGCAGGGATGCTTTCAAAGGGCTGGGACCCTTTCTAGGACAGGGCAGGAATGCTTTCGCAGGGCAGGGAGTCTTTCTAGGACACATGGCCAGAATGCATCCGCAGGGTCGGGACCCTTCCTTGGACACAGGGCCAGGATGCTTTCACAGGGCTGGGACCCTTTCTAGGACAGGGCCAGGATGCTTTCGCAGGGCCGCGACCCTTCCTTGGACACAGGGCCAGGATGCTATCGCAGGGCCGGGACCCTTCCTTGGTCACAGGACCAGGATTCTTTCGCAGGGCAGGGACTCTTTCTAGGACACATGGCCAGGATGCATCCGCAGGACCGTGACCCTTTCTAGGAGACAGGGCCAGGGTGCCTTCGCAGTGCCGTGACCCTTTCTAGGACAGTTCCAGGATGCTTCCGCAGGGCCGGGACTCTCGCTAGGACACATGGCCAGGATGCATCCGCAGGGCCGGGCCCCTTCCTTGGACACAGGGCCAGGATGCTTTCGCAGGGCCGCGATCCTTTCTATGACAGAGGGCCAGAATGCTTTTGCAGGGCCGGGACCTTTTCTAGGACACAGGGCCAGGATGCTTTCACAGCGCTGGGACACTTTCTGGGGCAGAGGGCAGGATGCTTTCGAAGGGCCGGGAGCTTTTCTAGAACTCAGGGCCAGGAGGCTTTCACAGGGCCGGGACCCTTTCTCGGACAGGGCAGGGATGCTTTCAAAGGGCTGGGACCCTTTCTAGGACAGGGCAGGAATGCTTTCGCAGGGCAGGGAGTCTTTCTAGGACACATGGCCAGAATGCATCCGCAGGGTCGGGACCCTTCCTTGGACACAGGGCCAGGATGCTTTCGGAGGGTAGGGACTCTTTCTAGGACACATGGCCAGGATGCATCCGCAGGACCGTGACACTTTCTAGGAGACAGGGCCAGGGTGCTATCGCAGGGCCGGAACCCTTCCTTGGACACAGGACAAGGATGCATTCGTAGGGCCGGGAACCTTTCTAGGACAGAGGGCCAAGATGCTCTCACAGGGCCGGGACACTTCCTTGGACACAGGGCCAGGATGCTTTCGCAGGGCAGGGACTCTTTCTAGGACACATGGCCAGGATGCATCCGCAGGACCGTGACACTTTCTAGGAGACAGGGTCAGGGTGCCTTCGCAGTGCCGTGACCCTTTCTAGGACGGGGCCAGGATGCTTTCAAAGGGCTGGGACCTTTTCTAGGACACAGGGCCAGAATGCATCCGCAGGGTCGGGACCCTTCCTTGGACACAGGGCCAGGATGCTATCGCAGGGCCGGGACCCTTCCTTGGACACAGGACCCGGATTCTTTCGCAGGGCCGGGACCCTTTCTAGGACACAGGGCCAGGATGCTCTCACAGGGCCGGGACCCTTCCTTGGACACAGGGCCAGGAACCTTTCACAGGGCCGGGACCCTTTCTAGGACACAGGGCCAGGATGCTTTCGCAGGGCCAGGACCCTTTCTCGGACAGTGCCAGGATGCTTTCACAGGGCTGGGACCCTTTCTAGGACACATGGCCAGGATGCTTTTACAGGGCCGGGACCTTTTCTAGGACACAGGGCCAGGAAGCTTTCACAGGCCGGGACCCTTTCCAGGACAGGGCCAGGATGCTTTCACAGGGCCGGACCCTATCTAGGACAGAGGGCCAGGATGCTTTCGCAGGGCAGGGACTCTTTCTAGGACACATGGCCAGGATGCATCCGCAGGACCGTGACCCTTTCTTGGAGACAGGGCCAGGGTGCCTTCGCAGTGCCGTGACCCTTTCTAGGACAGTTCCAGGATGCTTCCGCAGGGCCGGGACTCTCGCTAGGACACATGGCCAGGATGCATCCGCAGGGCCGGGCCCCTTCCTTGGACACAGGGCCAGGATGCTTTCGCAGGGCAGGGACTCTTTCTAGGACACATGGCCAGGATGCATCCGCAGGACCGTGACACTTTCTAGGAGACAGTGTCAGGGTGCCTTCGCAGTGCCGTGACCCTTTCTAGGACGGGGCCAGGATGCTTTCAAAGGGCTGGGACCTTTTCTAGGACACAGGGCCAGAATGCATCGGCAGGGTCGGGACCCTTCCTTGGACACAGGGCCAGGATGCTTTCGCAGGGCCGGGACTCTCGCTAGGACACATGGCCAGGATGCATCCGCAGGGCCGGGCCCCTTCCTTGGACACAGGGCCAGGATGCTTTCTCAGGGCCGCGATCCTTTCTATGACAGAGGGCCAGAATGCTTTTGCAGGGCCGGGACCTTTTCTAGAACTCAGGGCCAGGAGGCTTTCACAGGGCCGGGACCGTTTCTAGGACACAGGGCCCGGAGGTTTTCGCAGGGCCATGGCCATTTCTAGGAGACAGGGCCAGGAATCTTTTGCAGGGCCGGCCCTTTTCTTGGACACATGTCCAGGATGCTTCCGCAGGTCCGGGAGCTTTCCTTGGATACAGGGATTGGATGCTTCCGCAGGGCGGGTCCCCTCCTTGGACACAGGGCCAGGAACCTTTCACTGGTCCTGGACCGTTTCTAGGACACAGGGCCAGAATGCTTTCGCAGGGCCGGGACCCTTTCTAGGACACAAGGCAAGGATGCTTTCACAGGGCCGGCACCCTTCCTTGGACACAGGGCCAGGATGCTTCCGCAGGGCCGGGACCCTTTCCTGGACACAGGTCCAGGATGCTTTCACAGGGCCGGGACCCTTTCCAGGACACAGGGCCAGGATGCTTTCGCAGGGCCGGGACCCTTTCTAGGGCATAGGGCCAGAATGCTATCGCAGGGCCGGAACCCTTCCTTGGACACAGGACAAGGATGCTTTCGCAGGGCCGTGACCCTTTCTAGGACACAGGACCAGGTTGCTCTCACAGGGCCGGGACCCTTCCTTGGACACAGTGCAAGTATGCTTTCACAGGGCCGGGACCCTTTCTAGGACACAGGGCCAGGATGCATTCGCAGGGTCGAGACCCTTCCTTGGACACAGGAACATGATGCTTTCGCAGGTCCGTGACCCTTTCTAGGGCAGAGGGCCAGGATGCTTTCGCAGGGCAGGGTCTCTTTCTAGGACAGGCCCAGGATGCTTTCACAGGGCCGGGACCCTTTCTAGGACACAGAGCCAGGATGCTATCGCAGGGCCGGAACCCTTCCTTGGACACAGGACAAGGATGCATTCGTACGGCCGGGACACTTTCTAGGACACAGGGCCAAGATGCTCTCACAGGGACGGGACACTTCCTTGGACACAGGGCCAGGATGCTTTCGCAGGGCAGGGACTCTTTCTAGGACACATGGCCAGGATGCATCCGCAGGACCGTGACACTTTCTAGGAGACAGGGCCAGGGTGCCTTCGCAGTGCCGTGACCCTTTCTAGGACGGGGCCAGGATGCTTTCAAAGGGCTGGGACCTTTTCTAGGACAGGGCAGGAATGCTTTCGCAGGGCAGGGACTCTTTCTAGGACACAGGGCCAGAATGCATCCGCAGGGTCGTGACCCTTCCTTGGACACAGGGCCAGGATGCTATCGCAGGGCCGGGACCCTTCCTTGGACACAGGACCAGGATTCTTTCGCAGGGCAGGGACTCTTTCTAGGACACATGGCCAGGATGCATCCGCAGGACCGTGACCCTTTCTAGGAGACAGGGCCAGGGTGCCTTCGCAGTGCCGTGACCCTTTCTAGGACAGTTCCAGGATGCTTCCGCAGGGCCGGGACTCTCGCTAGGACACATGGCCAGGATGCATCCGCAGGGCCGGGCCCCTTCCTTGGACACAGGGCCAGGATGCTTTCGCAGGGCCGCGATCCTTTCTATGACAGAGGGCCAGAATGCTTTTGCAGGGCCGGGACCTTTTCTAGGACACAGGGCCAGGATGCTTTCACAGCGCTGGGACACTTTCTGGGGCAGAGGGCCAGGATGCTTTCGCAGGGCCGGGAGCTTTTCTAGAACTCAGGGCCAGGAGGCTTTCACAGGGCCGGGACCGTTTCTAGGACACAGGGCCCGGAGGCTTTCGCAGGGCCATGGCCATTTCTAGGACACAGGGCCAGGAATCTTTTGCAGGGCCGGCCCTTTTCTTGGACACATGTCCAGGATGCTTCCGCAGGTCCGGGAGCTTTCCTTGGATACAGGGATTGGATGCTTCCGCAGGGCGGGTCCCCTCCTTGGACACAGGGCCAGGAACCTTTCACTGGTCCTGGACCGTTTCTAGGACACAGGGCCAGAATGCTTTCGCAGGGCCGGGACCCTTTCTAGGACACAAGGCAAGGATGCTTTCACAGGGCCGGCACCCTTCCATGGACACAGGGCCAGGATGCTTCCGCAGGGCCGGGACCCTTTCTTGGACACAGGTCCAGGATGCTTTCACAGGGCCGGGACCCTTTCCAGGACACAGGGCCAGGATGCTTTCGCAGGGCCGGGACCCTTTCTAGGGCACAGGGCCAGAATGCTATCGCAGGGCCGGAACCCTTCCTTGGACACAGGACAAGGATGCTTTCGCAGGGCCGTGACCCTTTCTAGGACACAGGACCAGGATGATCTCACAGGGCCGGGACCCCTCCTTGGACACAGGGCCAGTATGCTTTCCCAGGGCCGGGACCCTTTCTAGGACACAGGGCCAGGATGCATTCGCAGGGTCGAGACCCTTCCTTGGACACAGGACCAGGATGCTTTCGCAGGGCCGGGACCCTTTCTAGGACACAGAGCCAGGATGCTATCGCAGGGCCGGAACCCTTCCTTGGACACAGGACAAGGATGCATTCGTAGGGCCGGGACCCTTTCTAGGACACAGGGCCAAGATGCTCTCACAGGGCCGGGACACTTCCTTGGACAGAGGGCCAGGATCCTTTCACAGGGCCAGGACCCTTTCTAGGACACAGGGCCAGGATGCTTTTGCAGGGCCTGGACCTTTTCTAGGACACAGGGCCAGGAGGCTTTCACAGGGCCGGGACCATTTCTAGGACAGGGCAGGGATGCTTTCAAAGGGCTGGGACCCTTTCTAGGACAGGGCAGGAATGCTTTCGCAGGGCAGGGAGTCTTTCTAGGAGACATGGCCAGAATGCATCCGCAGGGTCGGGACCCTTCCTTGGACACAGGGCAGGATGCTTTCGCAGGGCAGGGACTCTTTCTAGGACACATGGCCAGGATGTATCCGCAGGACCGTGACACTTTCTAGGAGACAGGGCCTGGGTGCCTTCGCAGTGCCGTGACCCTTTCTAGGACGGTGCCAGGATGCTTTCACAGGGCCGGGACCCTTTCTAGGACACAGGGCCAGGATGCATTCGCAGGGCAGGGACCCTTTCTAGGACAGGGCAGGGATGCTTTCAAAGGGCTGGGACCCTTTCTAGGACAGGGCAGGGATGCTTTCAAAGGGCTGGGTCCCTTTCTAGGACAGGGCAGGGATGGTTGCGCAGGGCAGGGACTCTTTCTAGGACACATGGCCAGAATGCATCCGCAGGGTCGGGACCCTTCCTTGGATACAGGGCCAGGATGCTTTCGCAGGGCAGGGACTCTTTCTAGGACACATGGCCAGGATGCATCCGCAGGACCGTGACCCTTTCACGGACTGTGCCAGGATGCTTTCACAGGGCTGGGACCCTTTCTAGGACACATGGCCAGGATGCTTTTACAGGGCCGGCACCTTTTCTAGGACACAGAGCCAGGAGGCTTTCACAGGCCGGGACCCTTTCCAGGACAGGGCCAGGATGCTTTCACAGGGCCGGACCCTATCTAGGACAGAGGGCCAGGATGCTTTCACAGGGCAGGGACCCTTTCTAGGACAGGGCAGGGATGCTTTCAAAGGGCTGGGTCCCTTTCTAGGACAGGGCAGGGATGCTTGCGCAGGGCATTGACTCTTTCTAGGACACATGGCCAGAATGCATCCGCAGGGTCGGGACCCTTCCTTGGATACAGGGCCAGGATGCTTTCGCAGGGCAGGGACTCTTTCTAGGACACATGGCCAGGATGCATCCGCAGGACCGTGACCCTTTCTAGGAGACAGGGCCAGGGTGACTTCGCAGTGCCGTGACCCTTTCTAGGACAGTTCCAGGATGCTTCCGCAGGGCCGGGGCTCTCGCTAGGACACATGGCCAGGATGCATCCGCAGGGCCGGGCCCCTTACTTGGACACAGGGCCAGGATGCTTTCGCAGGGCCGCGATCCTTTCTATGACAGAGGGCCAGAATGCTTTTGCAGGGCCGGGACCTTTTCTAGGACACAGGGCCAGGATGCTTTCACAGCGCTGGGACACTTTCTGGGGCAGAGGGCCAGGATGCTTTTGCAGGGCCGGGAGCTTTTCTAGGACACAGGGCCAGGAGGCTTTCACAGGGCCGGGACCGTTTCTAGGACACAGGGCCCGGAGGCTTTCGCAGGGCCATGGCCATTTCTAGGACACAGGGCCAGGAATCTTTTGCAGGGCCGGCCCTTTTCTTGGACACATGTCCAGGACGCTTCCGCAGGTCCGGGAGCTTTCCTTGGATACAGGGACTGGATGCTTCCGCAGGGCGGGTCCCCTCCTTGGACACAGGGCCAGGAACCTTTCACTGGTCCTGGACCGTTTCTAGGACACAGGGCCAGAATGCTTTCGCGGGGCCGGGACCATTTCTAGGACACTGGGCCAGGATGCTTTTGCAGGGCCTGGACCTTTTCTAGGACACAGGGCCAGGGGGCTTTCACAGGGCCGGGACCCTAACTAGGACACAGGGCCAGGTTGCTTTCGCAGGGCAGGGACCCTTTCTTGCACAGGGCAGGGATGCTTTCAAAGGGCTGGGACCCTTTCTAGGACAGGGCAGGAATGCTTTCGCAGGGCAGGGAGTCTTTCTAGGACACATGGCCAGAATGCATCCTCAGGGTCGGGACCCTTCCTTGGACACAGGGCCAGGATGCTTTCGCAGGGCAGGGACTCTTTCTAGGACACATGGCCAGGATGCATCCGCAGGACCGTGACACTTTCTAGGAGACAGGGCCAGGGTGCCTTCGCAGTGCCGTGACCCTTTCTAGGACAGGCCCAGGATGCTTTCACAGGGCCGGGACCGTTTCTAGGACACAGGGCCAGGATGCTATCGCAGGGCCGGGACCCTCCCTTGGACACAGAACCAGGATGCTTTCGCAGGGCCGGGACCATTTCTGGGACACAGGGCCAGGATGCTCTCTCAGGGCCGGGACCCTTCCTTGGACATAGACCCAGGAACCTTTCACAGTGCCGGGTCCCTTCCTTGGACACAGAACCAGGATGCTTTCGCAGGGCCGGGACCCTTTCTAGGATACAGGGCCAGGATGCTCTCACAGGGCCTGGACCCTTCCTTGGACACAGGGCCAGGAACCTTTCACAGGGCCGGGGCCCTTTCTAGGACACAGGGCCAGGATGCTATCGCAGGGCCGGGACCCTTCCTTGGACACAGAACCAGGATGCTTTCGCAGGGCCGGGACCCTTTCCAGGACACAGGGCCAGGATGCTCTCACAGGGCCGGGACCCTTCCTTGGACACAGGGCCAGGAACCTTTCACTGGGCCGGGACCCTTTCTAGGACAGTGCCAGGATGCTTTCACAGGGCTGAGTCCCTTTCTAGGACAGGGCAGGGATGCTTTCGCAGGGCAGGGACTCTTTCTAGGACACATGGCCAGAATGCATCCGCAGGGTCGGGACCCTTCCTTGGACACAGGGCCAGGATGCTTTCGCAGGGCAGGGACTCTTTCTAGGACACATGGCCAGGGTGCCTTCGCAGTGCCGTGACCCTTTCTAGGACAGTTCCAGGATGCTTCTGCAGGGCCGGGACTCTCGCTAGGACAAATGGCCAGGATGCTTTCACAGGGCCGGGACCCTTTCCAGGACACAGGGCCAGGATGCTTTCGCAGGGCCGGGACCCTTTCTAGGGCACAGGGCCAGAATGCTATCGCAGGGCCGGAACCCTTCCTTGGACACAGGACAAGGATGCTTTCGCAGAGCCGTGACCCTTTCTAGGACACAGGACCAGGATGATCTCACAGGGCCGGGACCCCTCCTTGGACACAGGGCCAGTATGCTTTCCCAGGGCCGGGACCCTTTCTAGGACACAGGGCCAGGATGCATTCGCAGGGTCGAGACCCTTCCTTGGACACAGGACCAGGATGCTTTCGCAGGGCCGGGACCCTTTCTAGGACACAGAGCCAGGATGCTATCGCAGGGCCGGAACCCTTCCTTGGACACAGGACAAGGATGCATTCGTAGGGCCGGGACCCTTTCTAGGACACAGGGCCAAGATGCTCTCACAGGGCCGGGACACTTCCTTGGACAGAGGGCCAGGATCCTTTCACAGGGCCAGGACCCTTTCTAGGACACAGGGCCAGGATGCTTTTGCAGGGCCTGGACCTTTTCTAGGACACAGGGCCAGGAGGCTTTCACAGGGCCGGGACCATTTCTAGGACAGGGCAGGGATGCTTTCAAAGGGCTGGGACCCTTTCTAGGACAGGGCAGGAATGCTTTCGCAGGGCAGGGAGTCTTTCTAGGAGACATGGCCAGAATGCATCCGCAGGGTCGGGACCCTTCCTTGGACACAGGGCAGGATGCTTTCGCAGGGCAGGGACTCTTTCTAGGACACATGGCCAGGATGTATCCGCAGGACCGTGACACTTTCTAGGAGACAGGGCCTGGGTGCCTTCGCAGTGCCGTGACCCTTTCTAGGACGGTGCCAGGATGCTTTCACAGGGCCGGGACCCTTTCTAGGACACAGGGCCAGGATGCTTTCGCAGGGCAGGGACCCTTTCTAGGACAGGGCAGGGATGCTTTCAAAGGGCTGGGACCCTTTCTAGGACAGGGCAGGGATGCTTTCAAAGGGCTGGGTCCCTTTCTAGGACAGGGCAGGGATGGTTGCGCAGGGCAGGGACTCTTTCTAGGACACATGGCCAGAATGCATCCGCAGGGTCGGGACCCTTCCTTGGACACAGGGCCAGGATGCTTTCGCAGGGCAGGGACTCTTTCTAGGACACATGGCCAGGATGCATCCGCAGGACCGTGACACTTTCTAGGAGACAGGGCCAGGGTGCCTTCGCAGTGCCGTGACCCTTTCTAGGACAGGCCCAGGATGCTTTCACAGGGCCGGGACCCTTTCTAGGACACAGGGCCAGGATGCTATCGCAGGGCCGGGACCCTCCCTTGGACACAGAACCAGGATGCTTTCGCAGGGCCGGGACCATTTCTGGGACACAGGGCCAGGATGCTCTCTCAGGGCCGGGACCCTTCCTTGGACATAGACCCAGGAACCTTTCACAGTGCCGGGTCCCTTCCTTGGACACAGAACCAGGATGCTTTCGCAGGGCCGGGACCCTTTCTAGGATACAGGGCCAGGATGCTCTCACAGGGCCTGGACCCTTCCTTGGACACAGGGCCAGGAACCTTTCACAGGGCCGGGGCCCTTTCTAGGACACAGGGCCAGGATGCTATCGCAGGGCCGGGACCCTTCCTTGGACACAGAACCAGGATGCTTTCGCAGGGCCGGGACCCTTTCCAGGACACAGGGCCAGGATGCTCTCACAGGGCCGGGACCCTTCCTTGGACACAGGGCCAGGAACCTTTCACTGGGCCGGGACCCTTTCTAGGACAGTGCCAGGATGCTTTCACAGGGCTGAGTCCCTTTCTAGGACAGGGCAGGGATGCTTTCGCAGGGCAGGGACTCTTTCTAGGACACATGGCCAGAATGCATCCGCAGGGTCGGGACCCTTCCTTGGACACAGGGCCAGGATGCTTTCGCAGGGCAGGGACTCTTTCTAGGACACATGGCCAGGGTGCCTTCGCAGTGCCGTGACCCTTTCTAGGACAGTTCCAGGATGCTTCTGCAGGGCCGGGACTCTCGCTAGGACAAATGGCCAGGATGCTTTCGCAGGGCCGGGCCCCTTCCTTGGACACAGGGCCAGGATGCTTTCGCAGGGCCGCGATCCTTTCTATGACAGTGGGCCAGGATGTTTTCACGGGGCTGGGACCCTTTGTACGACACAGGACCAGGATGCTTTCGCACGGCTGGGACCCTTTCTAGGACACAGGGCCAGGAGGCTTTCACAGGGCCGGGACCGTTTCCAGGACACAGGGCCAGGAATCTTTTGCAGGGCCGGCCCTTTTCTTGGACACATGGCCAGGATGCTTCCGCAGGTCCGGGAGCTTTCCATGGATACAGGGCCTGGATGCTTCCGAAGGGCGGGTCCCCTCCTTGGACACAGGGCCAGGTTGCTTTCGCTGGGCCGGGACCCTTTCTAGGACACAAGGCCAGGATGCTTTCACAAGGCCGGCACCCTTCCTTGGACACAGGGCCAGGATGCTTCCGCAGGGCCGGGACCCTTTCTAGGACACAAGGCCAGGATGCTTTCACAGGGCCGGCACCCTTCCTTCGACACAGGGCCAGGATGCTTCCGCAGGGCCGGGACCCTTTCCAGGACACAGTGCCAGGATGCTATCGCAGGGCCGGGACCCTTCCTTGGACACAGGACCAGGATGCTTTCGCAGGGCAGGGTCTCTTTCTAGGACAGGCCCAGGATGCTTTCACAGGGCCGGGACCCTTTCTAGGACACAGGGCCAGGATGCTATCGCAGGGCCGGGACCCTTTCTAGGACAGAGGGCCAGGATGCTCTCACAGGGCCGAGAACCTTCCTTGGACACAGGGCCAGGAACCTTTCACAGGGCCGGGACCCTTCCTTGGACACAGAACCAGGTTGCTTTCGCAGGGCCGGGACCCTTCCTTGGACACAGGGCCAGGAACCTTTCACAGGGCCGGGACCCTTTCTAGGACACAGGGCCAGGATGCTATCGCAGGGCCGGGACCCTTTCTAGGACACAAGGCCAGGATGCTTTCACAGGGCCGGCACCCTTCCTTGGACACAGGGCCAGGATGCTTCCGCAGGGCCGGGACCCTTTCTTGGACACAGGTCCAGGATGCTTTCACAGGGCCGTGACCCTTTCCAGGACACAGGGCCAGGATGCTATCGCAGGGCCGGGACCCTTCCTTGGACACAGGACCAGGATGCTTTCGCAAGGCAGAGTATCTTTCTAGTACAGGCCCAGGATGCTTTCACAGGGCCGGGAACCTTTCTAGGACACAGGGCCAGGATGCTATCGCAGGGCCGGGACCCTTCCTTGGACACAGAACCAGGATGCTTTCGCAGGGCCGGGACCCTTTCTAGGACACAGGGCCAGGATGCTCTCACAGGGCCGGGACCCTTCCTTGTACACAGGGCCAGGAACCTTTCACAGGGCCGGGACCCTTTCTAGGACAGAGGGCCAGGATGCTTCCGCAGGGCCGGGACCCTTTCTTGGACACAGGTCCAGGATGCTTTCACAGGGCCGGGACCCTTTCCAGGACACAGGGCCAGGATGCTATCGCAGGGCCGGGACCGGTCCTTGGACACAGGACCAGGATGCTTTCACTGGGCCGGGACCCTTTCTAGGACACAAGGCCAGGATGCTTTCACAGGGCCGGCACCCTTCCTGGGACACAGGGCCAGGATGCTTCCGCAGGGCCGGGACCCTTTCTAGGACACAGGTCCAGGATGCTTTCACAGGGCCGGAACCCTTTCCAGGACACAGGGACAGGATGCTATCGCAGGGCCGGGACCCTTCCTTGGACACAGGACCAGGATGCTTTCGCAGGGCAGGCTCTCTTTCTAGGACAGGCCCAGGATGCTCTGACAGAGCCGGGACCCTTTCTAGGACACAGGTCCAGGATGCTATCGCAGGGCCGGGACCCTTCCTTGGACACAGAACCAGGATGCTTTCGCAGGGCCGGGACCATTTCTAGGACACAGGGCCAGGATGCTCTCACAGGGCCGGTACCCTTCCTTGGACAGGGCCAGGATGCTTTCACAGGGCTGGGACCATTTCTAGGACAGGGCAGGGATGCTTTCGCAGGGCAGGGACTCTTTCTAGGACAGGCCCAGGATGCTTTCACAGGGCCGGGACCCTTTCTAGGACACAGGGCCAGGATGCTATCGCAGGGCCGGGACCCTGCCTTGGCCACAGGGCCAGGATGCTTTCGCAGAGCAGGGACACTTTCTAGGACACATGGCCAGGATGCCTCCGCAGGACCGTGACCCTTTCTAGGACACAAGGCCTGGATGCTTTCGCAGGGCCGGGACCATTTCTAGGACGGGGCCAGGATGCTTTCACAGGGCCGGGACCCTTTCTAGGACACAGGACCAGGATGCTTTCGCAGGGCAGGGGCTTTTTCGAGGTCACAAGGCCAGGATGCTTTCACAGGGCCGGCACCCTTCCTTGGACACAGGGCCGGGATTCTTCCTCAGGGCAGGGTCTCTTTCTAGGGCAGGCCCAGGATGCTTTCACAGGGCCGGGACCCTTTCTAGGACACAGGGCCAGGATGCTATCGCAGGGTCGGGACCCTTCCTTGGACACAGAACCAGAATGCTTTCGGAGGGCCGGGACACTTTCTACGACACAGGGCCAGAATGCTCTCACAGGGCCGTGACCCTTCCTTGGACACAGGGCCAGGATGCATTCGCAGGGCCGGGACCCTTCCTTGGACACAGGACCAGGATGCTTTCGCAAGGCAGGGTATCTTTCTAGGACAGGCCCAGGATGCTTTCACAGGGCCGGGACCCATTCTAGGACACAGGGCCAGGATGCTATCGCAGGGCCGGGACCTTTCCTTGGACACAGAACCAGGCTGCTTTCGCAGGGCCGGGACCCTTTCTAGGACACAGGGCCAGGATGCTCTCACAGGGCCGGGACCCTTCATTGGACACAGGGCCAGGAACCTTTCACAGGGCCGGGACCCTTTCTAGGACAGAGGGCCAGGATGCTTCCGCAGGGCCGGGACCCTTTCTTGGACACAGGTCCAGGATGCTTTCACAGGGCCGGGACCCTTTCCAGGACACATGGCCAGGATGCTATCGCAGGGCCGGGACCCTTTCTAGGACAGAAGGCCAGGATGCTTTCACAGGGCCGGCACCCCTCCTTGGACACAGGGCCAGGATGCTTCCGCAAGGCCGGGACCCTTTCTAGGACACAGGTCCAGGATGCTTTCACAGGGCCGGAACCCTTTCCAGGACACAGGGACAGGATGCTATCGCAGGGCCGGGACACTTCCTTGGACACAGGACCAGGATGCTTTCGCAGGGCAGGCTCCCTTTCTAGGACAGGCCCAGGATGCTTTCACAGGGCCAGGACCCTTTCTAGGACACAGGTCCAGGATGCTATCGCAAGGCCGGGACCCTTCCTTGGACACAGAACCAGGATGCTTTCGCAGGGCCGGGACCATTTCTAGGACACAGGGCCAGGATGCTCTCACAGGGCCGGTACCCTTCCTTGGACACAGACCCAGGAACCTTTCACAGGGCCGGGACCCTTCCTTGGACAGGGCCAGGATGCTTTCGCAGGGCCGTGACCCTTTCTCGGACAGTGCCAGGATGCTTTCACAGGGCTGGGATCATTTCTAGGACAGGGCAGGGATGCTTTCGCAGGGCAGGGACTCTTTCTAGGACACATGGCCAGAATGCATCCGCAGGGTCGGGACCCTTCCTTGGACACAGGGCCAGGATGCTTTCGCAGGGCAGGGTCTCTTTCTAGGACAGGCCCAGGATGCTTTCACAGGGCCGGGACCCTTTCTAGGACACAGGGCCAGGATGCTATTGCAGGGCCGGGACCCTTCCTTGGACACAGGACCAGGATGCTTTCGCAAGGCAGAGTATCTTTCTAGGACAGGCCCAGGATGCTTTCACAGGGCCGGGACCCTTTCTAGGACACAGGGCCAGGATGCTATCGCAGGGCCGGGACCCTTCCTTGGACACAGAACCAGGATGCTTTCGCAGGGCCGGGACCCTTTCTAGGACACAGGGCCAGGATGCTCTCACAGGGCCGGGACCCTTCCTTGGACACAGGGCCAGGAACCTTTCACAGGGCCGGGACCCTTTCTAGGACAGAGGGCCAGGATGCTTCCGCAGGGCCGGGACCCTTTCTTGGACACAGTTCCAGGATGCTTTCACAGGGCCGGGACCCTTTCCAGGACACAGGGCCAGGATGCTATCGCAGTGCCGGGACCGGTCCTTGGACACAGGACCAGGATGCTTTCGCTGGGCCGGGACCCTTTCTAGGACACAAGGCCAGGATGCTTTCACAGGGCCGGCACCCTTCCTGGGACACAGGGCCAGGATGCTTCCGCAGGGCCGGGAGCCTTTCTAGGACACAGGTCCAGGATGCTTTCACAGGGCCGGAACCCTTTCCAGGACACAGGGACAGGATGCTATCGCAGGGCCGGGACCCTTCCTTGGACACAGGACCAGGATGCTTTCGCAGGGCAGGCTCTCTTTCTAGGACAGGCCCAGGATGCTTTCACAGGGCCGTGACCCTTTCTTGGACACAGGTCCAGGATGCTTTCACAGGGCCGGGACCCTTTCCAGGACACATGGCCAGGATGCTATCGCAGGGCCGGGACCCTTTCTAGGACCCAAGGCCAGGATGCTTTCACAGGGCCGGCACCCTTCCTTGGACACAGGGCCAGGATGCTTCCGCAGGGCCGGGACCCTTTCTAGGACAGGTCCAGGATGCTTTCACAGGGCCGGAACACTTTCCAGAACACAGGGACAGGATGCTATCGCAGGGCCGGGACCCTTCCTTGGACACAGGACCAGGATGCTTTCGCAGGGCAGGCTCTCTTTCTAGGACAGGCCCAGGATGCTTTCACAGGGCCGGGACCCTTTCTAGGACACAGGTCCAGGATGCTATCGCAAGGCCGGGACCCTTCCTTGGACACAGAACCAGGATGCTTTCGCAGGGCAGGGACCATTTCTAGGACACAGGGCCAGGATGCTATCACAGGGCCGGTACCCTTCCTTGGACACAGACCCAGGAACCTTTCACAGGGCCGGGACCCTTCCTTGGACAGGGCCAGGATGCTTTCGCAGGGCCGTGACCCTTTCTCGGACAGTGCCAGGATGCTTTCACAGGGCTGGGACCATTTCTAGGACAGGGCAGGGATGCTTTCGCAGGGTAGGGACTCTTTCTAGGAAACATGGCCAGAATGCATCCGCAGGGTCGGGACCCTTCCTTGGACACAGGGCCAGGATGCTTTCGCAGGGCAGGGTCTCTTTCTAGGACAGGCCCAGGATGCTTTCACAGGGCCGGGACCCTTTCTAGGACACAGGGCCAGGATGCTATCGCAGGGCCGGGACCCTTCCTTGGACACAGGACCAGGATGCTTTCGCAAGGCAGAGTATCTTTCTAGGTCAGGCCCAGGATGCTTTCACAGGGCCGGGACCCTTTCTAGGACACAGGGCCAGGATGCTATCGCAGGGCCGTGACCCTTCCTTGGACACAGAACCAGGATGCTTTCGCAGGGCCGGGACCCTTTCTAGGACACAGGGCCAGGATGCTCTCACAGGGCCGGGACCCTTCCTTGGACACAGGGCCAGGAACCTTTCACAGGGCCGGGAACCTTTCTAGGACAGAGGGCCAGGATGCTTCCGCAGGGCCGGGACCCTTTCTTGGACACAGGTCCAGGATGCTTTCACAGGGCCGGGACCCTTTCCAGGACACAGGGCCAGGATGCTATCGCAGGGCCGGGACCGGTCCTTGGACACAGGACCAGGATGCTTTCGCTGGGCCGGGACCCTTTCTAGGACACAAGGCCAGGATGCTTTCACAGGGCCGGGACCCTTTCCAGGACACATGGCCAGGATGCTATCGCAGGGCCGGGACCCTTTCTAGGACACAAGGCCAGGATGCTTTCACAGGGCCGGCACCCTTCCTTGGACACAGGGCCAGGATGCTTCCGCAGGGCCGGGACCCTTTCTAGGACACAAGTCCAGGATGCTTTCACAGGGCCGGAACCCTTTCCAGGACACAGGGACAGGATGCTATCGCAGGGTAGGGACCCTTCCTTGGACACAGGACCAGGATGCTTTCGCAGGGCAGGCTCTCTTTCTAGGACAGGACCAGGATGCTTTCGCTGGGCCGGGACCCTTTCTAGGACACAAGGCCAGGATGCTTTCACAGGGCCGGCACCCCTCCTTGGACACAGGGCCAGGATGCTTCCGCAGGGCCGGGACCCTTTCTAGGACACAGGTCCAGGATGCTTTCACAGGGCCGGAACCCTTTCCAGGACACAGGGACAGGATGCTATCGCAGTGCCGGGACCCTACCTTGGACACAGGACCAGGATGCTTTCGCAGGGCAGGCTCTCTTTCTAGGACAGGCCCAGGATGCTTTCACAGGGCCGGGACCCTTTCTAGGACACAGGTCCAGGATGCTATCGCAAGGCCGGGACCCTTCCTTGGACACAGAACCAGGATGCTTCCGCAGGGCCGGGACCATTTCTAGGACACAGGGCCAGGATGCTCTCACAGGGCCGGTACCCTTCCTTGGACACAGACCCAGGAACCTTTCACAGGGCCGGTACCCTTCCTTGGACAGGGCCAGGATGCTTTCGCAGGGACGTGACCCTTTCTCGGACAGTGCCAGGATGCTTTCACAGGGCTGGGACCATTTCTAGGACAGGGCAGGGATGCTTTCGCAGGGCAGGGACTCTTTCTAGGACACATGGCCAGAATGCATCCGCAGGGTCGGGACCCTTCCTTGGACACAGGGCCAGGATGCTTTCGCAGGGCAGGGTCTCTTTCTAGGACAGGCCCAGGATGCTTTCACAGGGCCGGGACCCTTTCTAGGACACAGGGCCAGGATGCTATCGCAGGGCCGGGACCCTTCCTTGTACACAGGACCAGGATGCTTTCGCAAGGCAGAGTATCTTTTTAGGACAGGCCCAGGATGCTTTCACAGGGCCGGGACCCTTTCTAGGACACAGGGCCAGGATGCTATCGCAGGGCCGGGACCCTTCCTTGGACACAGAACCAGGATGCTTTCGCAGGGCCGGGACCCTTTCTAGGACACAGGGCTAGGATGCTCTCACAGGGCCGGGACCCATCCTTGGACACAGGGGCAGGAACCTTTCACAGGGCCGGGACCCTTTCTAGGACAGAGGGCCAGGATGCTTCCGCAGGGCCGGGACCCTTTCTTGGACACAGGTCCAGGTGCTTTCACAGGGCCGGGACCCTTTCCAGGACACAGGGCCAGGATGCTATCGCAGGGCCGGGACCGGTCCTTGGACACAGGACCAGGATGCTTTCGCTGGGCCGGGACCCTTTCTAGGACACAAGGCCAGGATGCTTTCACAGGGCCGGCACCCTTCCTGGGACACAGGGCCAGGATGCTTCCGCAGGGCCGGGAGCCTTTCTAGGACAGAGGTCCAGGATGATTTCACAGGGCCGGAACCCTTTCCAGGACACAGGGACAGGATGCTATCGCAGGGCCGGGACCCTTCCTTGGACACAGGACCAGGATGCTTTCGCAGGGCAGGCTCTCTTTCTAGGACAGGCCCAGGATGCTTTCACAGGGCCGGGACCCTTTCTAGGACACAGGTCCAGGATGCTATCGCAGGGCCGGGACCCTTCCTTGGACACAGAACCAGGATGCTTTCGCAGGGCCGGGACCATTTCTAGGACACAGGGCCAGGATGCTCTCACAGGGCCGGTACCCTTCCTTGGACAGGGCCAGGATGCTTTCACAGGGCTGGGACCATTTCTAGGACAGTGCAGGGATGCTTTCGCAGGGCAGGCTCTCTTTCTAGGACAGGCCCAGGATGCTTTCACAGGGCCGGGACCCTTTCTAGGACACAGGTCCAGGATGCTATCGCAAGGCCGGGACCCTTCCTTGGACACAGAACCAGGATGCTTCCGCAGGGCCGGGACCATTTCTAGGACACAGGGCCATGATGCTCTCACAGGGCCGGTAGCCTTCCTTGGACACAGACCCAGGAACCTTTCACAGGGCCGGGACCCTTCCTTGGACAGGGCCAGGATGCTTTCGCAGGGCCGTGACCCTTTCTCGGACAGTGCCAGGATGCTTTCACAGGGCTGGGACCATTTCTAGGACAGGGCAGGGATGCTTTCGCAGGGCAGGGACTCTTTCTAGGACACATGGCCAGAATGCATCCGCAGGGTCGGGACCCTTCCTTGGACACAGGGCCAGGATGCTTTCGCAGGGCAGCGTCTCTTTCTAGGACAGGCCCAGGATGCTTTCACAGGGCCGGGACCCTTTCTAGGACACAGGGCCAGGATGCTATCGCAGGGCCGGGACCCTTCCTTGGACACAGGACCAGGATGCTTTCGCAAGGCAGAGTATCTTTTTAGGACAGGCCCAGGATGCTTTCACAGGGCCGGGACCCTTTCTAGGACACAGGGCCAGGATGCTATCGCAGGGCCGGGACCCTTCCTTGGACACAGAACCAGGATGCTTTCGCAGGGCCGGGACCCTTTCTAGGACACAGGGCTAGGATGCTCTCACAGGGCCGGGACCCTTCCTTGGACACAGGGGCAGGAACCTTTCACAGGGCCGGGACCCTTTCTATGACAGAGGGCCAGGATGCTTCCGCAGGGCCGGGACCCTTTCTTGGACACAGGTCCAGGATGCTTTCACAGGGCCGGGACCCTTTCTAGGACACAGGTCCAGGACGCTATCGCAGGGCCGGGACCCTTCCTTGGACACAGAACCAGGATGCTTTCGCAGGGCCGGGACCATTTCTAGGACACAGGGCCAGGATGCTCTCACAGGGCCGGGACCCTTTCTAGGACACAGGTCCAGGATGCTATCGCAGGGCCGGGACCCTTCCTTGGACACAGAACCAGGATGCTTTCGCAGGGCCGGGACCATTTCTAGGACACAGGGCCAGGATGCTCTCACAGGGCCGGTACCCTTCCTTGGACAGGGCCAGGATGCTTTCACAGGGCTGGGACCATTTCTAGGACAGTGCAGGGATGCTTTCGCAGTGCAGGGACTCTTTCTAGGACAGGCCCAGGATGCTTTCACAGGGCCGGGACCCTTCCTTGGACACAGAACCAGGATGCTTTCGCAGGGCCGGGACCATTTCTAGGACACAGGGCCAGGATGCTCTCACAGGGCCGGTACCCTTCCTTGGACACAGACCCAGGAACCTTTCACAGGGCCGGGACCCTTCCTTGGACAGGGCCAGGATGCTTTCGCAGGGCCGTGACCCTTTCTCGGACAGTGCCAGGATGCTTTCACAGGGCTGGGACCATTTCTAGGACAGGGCAGGGATGCTTTCGCAGGGCAGGGACTCTTTCTAGGACAGGCCCAGGATGCTTTCACAGGGCCAGGACCCTTTCTAGGACACAGGTCCAGGATGCTATCGCAAGGCCGGGACCCTTCCTTGGACACAGAACCAGGATGCTTTCGCAGGGCCGGGACCATTTCTAGGACACAGGGCCAGGATGCTCTCACAGGGCCGGTACCCTTCCTTGGACACAGACCCAGGAACCTTTCACAGGGCCGGGACCCTTCCTTGGACAGGGCCAGGATGCTTTCGCAGGGCCGTGACCCTTTCTCGGACAGTGCCAGGATGCTTTCACAGGGCTGGGATCATTTCTAGGACAGGGCAGGGATGCTTTCGCAGGGCAGGGACTCTTTCTAGGACACATGGCCAGAATGCATCCGCAGGGTCGGGACCCTTCCTTGGACACAGGGCCAGGATGCTTTCGCAGGGCAGGGTCTCTTTCTAGGACAGGCCCAGGATGCTTTCACAGGGCCGGGACCCTTTCTAGGACACAGGGCCAGGATGCTATTGCAGGGCCGGGACCCTTCCTTGGACACAGGACCAGGATGCTTTCGCAAGGCAGAGTATCTTTCTAGGACAGGCCCAGGATGCTTTCACAGGGCCGGGACCCTTTCTAGGACACAGGGCCAGGATGCTATCGCAGGGCCGGGACCCTTCCTTGGACACAGAACCAGGATGCTTTCGCAGGGCCGGGACCCTTTCTAGGACACAGGGCCAGGATGCTCTCACAGGGCCGGGACCCTTCCTTGGACACAGGGCCAGGAACCTTTCACAGGGCCGGGACCCTTTCTAGGACAGAGGGCCAGGATGCTTCCGCAGGGCCGGGACCCTTTCTTGGACACAGTTCCAGGATGCTTTCACAGGGCCGGGACCCTTTCCAGGACACAGGGCCAGGATGCTATCGCAGTGCCGGGACCGGTCCTTGGACACAGGACCAGGATGCTTTCGCTGGGTCGGGACCCTTTCTAGGACACAAGGCCAGGATGCTTTCACAGGGCCGGCACCCTTCCTGGGACACAGGGCCAGGATGCTTCCGCAGGGCCGGGAGCCTTTCTAGGACACAGGTCCAGGATGCTTTCACAGGGCCGGAACCCTTTCCAGGACACAGGGACAGGATGCTATCGCAGGGCCGGGACTCTTCCTTGGACACAGGACCAGGATGCTTTCGCAGGGCAGGCTCTCTTTCTAGGACAGGCCCAGGATGCTTTCACAGGGCCGTGACCCTTTCTTGGACACAGGTCCAGGATGCTTTCACAGGGCCGGGACCCTTTCCAGGACACATGGCCAGGATGCTATCGCAGGGCCGGGACCCTTTCTAGGACCCAAGGCCAGGATGCTTTCACAGGGCCGGCACCCTTCCTTGGACACAGGGCCAGGATGCTTCCGCAGGGCCGGGACCATTTCTAGGACAGGTCCAGGATGCTTTCACAGGGCCGGAACACTTTCCAGGACACAGGGACAGGATGCTATCGCAGGGCCGGGACCCTTCCTTGGACACAGGACCAGGATGCTTTCGCAGGGCAGGCTCTCTTTCTAGGACAGGCCCAGGATGCTTTCACAGGGCCGGGACCCTTTCTAGGACACAGGTCCAGGATGCTATCGCAAGGCCGGGACCCTTCCTTGGACACAGAACCAGGATGCTTTCACAGGGCCGGGACCCTTTCCAGGACACAGGGCCAGGATGCTATCGCAGTGCCGGGACCGGGCCTTGGACACAGGACCAGGATGCTTTCGCTGGGCCGGGACCCTTTCTAGGACACAAGGCCAGGATGCTTTCACAGGGCCGGCACCCTTCCTGGGACACAGGGCCAGGATGCTTCCGCAGGGCCGGGAGCCTTTCTAGGACACAGGTCCAGGATGCTTTCACAGGGCCGGAACCCTTTCCAGGACACAGGGACAGGATGCTATCGCAGGGCCGGGACCCTTCCTTGGACACAGGACCAGGATGCTTTCGCAGGGCAGGCTCTCTTTCTAGGACAGGCCCAGGATGCTTTCACAGGGCCGTGACCCTTTCTTGGACACAGGTCCAGGATGCTTTCACAGGGCCGGGACCCTTTCCAGGACACATGGCCAGGATGCTATCGCAGGGCCGGGACACTTTCTAGGACCCAAGGCCAGGATGCTTTCACAGGGCCGGCACCCTTCCTTGGACACAGGGCCAGGATGCTTCCGCAGGGCCGGGACCCTTTCTAGGACAGGTCCAGGATGCTTTCACAGGGCCGGAACACTTTCCAGGACACAGGGACAGGATGCTATCGCAGGGCCGGGACCCTTCCTTGGACACAGGACCAGGATGCTTTCGCAGGGCAGGCTCTCTTTCTAGGACAGGCCCAGGATGCTTTCACAGGGCCGGGACCCTTTCTAGGACACAGGTCCAGGATGCTATCGCAAGGCCGGGACCCTTCCTTGGACACAGAACCAGGATGCTTTCGCAGGGCCGGGACCATTTCTAGGACACAGGGCCAGGATGCTCTCACAGGGCCGGTACCCTTCCTTGGACACAGACCCAGGAACCTTTCACAGGGCCGGGACCCTTCCTTGGACAGGGCCAGGATGCTTTCGCAGGGCCGTGACCCTTTCTCGGACAGTGCCAGGATGCTTTCACAGGGCTGGGACCATTTCTAGGACAGGGCAGGGATGCTTTCGCAGGGCAGGGACTCTTTCTAGGAAACATGGCCAGAATGCATCCGCAGGGTCGGGACCCTTCCTTGGACACAGGGCCAGGATGCTTTCGCAGGGCAGGGTCTCTTTCTAGGACAGGCCCAGGATGCTTTCACAGGGCCGGGACCCTTTCTAGGACACAGGGCCAGGATGCTATCGCAGGGCCGGGACCCTTCCTTGGACACAGGACCAGGATGCTTTCGCAAGGCAGAGTATCTTTCTAGGTCAGGCCCAGGATGCTTTCACAGGGCCGGGACCCTTTCTAGGACACAGGGCCAGGATGCTATCGCAGGGCCGTGACCCTTCCTTGGACACAGAACCAGGATGCTTTCGCAGGGCCGGGACCCTTTCTAGGACACAGGGCCAGGATGCTCTCACAGGGCCGGGACCCTTCCTTGGACACAGGGCCAGGAACCTTTCACAGGGCCGGGAACCTTTCTAGGACAGAGGGCCAGGATGCTTCCGCAGGGCCGGGACCCTTTCTTGGACACAGGTCCAGGATGCTTTCACAGGGCCGGGACCCTTTCCAGGACACAGGGCCAGGATGCTATCGCAGGGCCGGGACCGGTCCTTGGACACAGGACCAGGATGCTTTCGCTGGGCCGGGACCCTTTCTAGGACACAAGGCCAGGATGCTTTCACAGGGCCGGCACCCTTCCTGGGACACAGGGCCAGGATGCTTCCGCAGGGCCGGGAGCCTTTCTAGGACACAGGTCCAGGATGCTTTCACAGGGCCGGAACCCTTTCCAGGACACAGGGACAGGATGCTATCGCAGGGCCGGGACCCTTCCTTGGACACAGGACCAGGATGCTTTCGCAGGGCAGGCTCTCTTTCTAGGACAGGCCCAGGATGCTTTCACAGGGCCGTGCCCCTTTCTTGGACACAGGTCCAGGATGCTTTCACAGGGCCGGGACCCTTTCCAGGACACATGGCCAGGATGCTATCGCAGGGCCGGGACCCTTTCTAGGACCCAAGGCCAGGATGCTTTCACAGGGCCGGCACCCTTCCTTGGACACAGGGCCAGGATGCTTCCGCAGGGCCGGGACCCTTTCTAGGACAGGTCCAGGATGCTTTCACAGGGCCGGAACCCTTTCCAGGACACAGGGCCAGGATGCTATCGCAGGGCCGGGACCGGTCCTTGGACACAGGACCAGGATGCTTTCGCTGGGCCGGGACCCTTTCTAGGACACAAGGCCAGGATGCTTTCACAGGGCCGGGACCCTTTCCAGGACACATGGCCAGGATGCTATCGCAGGGCCGGGACCCTTTCTAGGACACAAGGCCAGGATGCTTTCACAGGGCCGGCACCCTTCCTTGGACACAGGGCCAGGATGCTTCCGCAGGGCCGGGACCCTTTCTAGGACACAAGTCCAGGATGCTTTCACAGGGCCGGAACCCTTTCCAGGACACAGGGACAGGATGCTATCGCAGGGTAGGGACCCTTCCTTGGACACAGGACCAGGATGCTTTCGCAGGGCAGGCTCTCTTTCTAGGACAGGACCAGGATGCTTTCGCTGGGCCGGGACCCTTTCTAGGACACAAGGCCAGGATGCTTTCACAGGGCCGGCACCCCTCCTTGGACACAGGGCCAGGATGCTTCCGCAGGGCCGGGACCCTTTCTAGGACACAGGTCCAGGATGCTTTCACAGGGCCGGAACCCTTTCCAGGACACAGGGACAGGATGCTATCGCAGGGCCGGGACCCTACCTTGGACACAGGACCAGGATGCTTTCGCAGGGCAGGCTCTCTTTCTAGGACAGGCCCAGGATGCTTTCACAGGGCCGGGACCCTTTCTAGGACACAGGTCCAGGATGCTATCGCAAGGCCGGGACCCTTCCTTGGACACAGAACCAGGATGCTTCCGCAGGGCCGGGACCATTTCTAGGACACAGGGCCAGGATGCTCTCACAGGGCCGGTACCCTTCCTTGGACACAGACCCAGGAACCTTTCACAGGGCCGGAACCCTTCCTTGGACAGGGCCAGGATGCTTTCGCAGGGCCGTGACCCTTTCTCGGACAGTGCCAGGATGCTTTCACAGGGCTGGGACCATTTCTAGGACAGGGCAGGGATGCTTTCGCAGGGCAGGGACTCTTTCTAGGACACATGGCCAGAATGCATCCGCAGGGTCGGGACCCTTCCTTGGACACAGGGCCAGGATGCTTTCGCAGGGCAGGGTCTCTTTCTAGGACAGGCCCAGGATGCTTTCACAGGGCCGGGACCCTTTCTAGGACACAGGGCCAGGATGCTATCGCAGGGCCGGGACCCTTCCTTGTACACAGGACCAGGATGCTTTCGCAAGGCAGAGTATCTTTTTAGGACAGGCCCAGGATGCTTTCACAGGGCCGGGACCCTTTCTAGGACACAGGGCCAGGATGCTATCGCAGGGCCGGGACCCTTCCTTGGACACAGAACCAGGATGCTTTCGCAGGGCCGGGACCCTTTCTAGGACACAGGGCTAGGATGCTCTCACAGGGCCGGGACCCATCCTTGGACACAGGGGCAGGAACCTTTCACAGGGCCGGGACCCTTTCTAGGACAGAGGGCCAGGATGCTTCCGCAGGGCCGGGACCCTTTCTTGGACACAGGTCCAGGTGCTTTCACAGGGCCGGGACCCTTTCCAGGACACAGGGCTAGGATGCTATCGCAGGGCCGGGACCCTTTCTAGGACACAAGGCCAGGATGCTTTCACAGGGCCGGCACCCTTCCTGGGACACAGGGCCAGGATGCTTCCGCAGGGCCGGGAGCCTTTCTAGGACAGAGGTCCAGGATGATTTCACAGGGCCGGAACCCTTTCCAGGACACAGGGACAGGATGCTATCGCAGGGCCGGGACCCTTCCTTGGACACAGGACCAGGATGCTTTCGCAGGGCAGGCTCTCTTTCTAGGACAGGCCCAGGATGCTTTCACAGGGCCGGGACCCTTTCTAGGACACAGGTCCAGGATGCTATCGCAGGGCCGGGACCCTTCCTTGGACACAGAACCAGGATGCTTTCGCAGGGCCGGGACCATTTCTAGGACACAGGGCCAGGATGCTCTCACAGGGCCGGTACCCTTCCTTGGACAGGGCCAGGATGCTTTCACAGGGCTGGGACCATTTCTAGGACAGTGCAGGGATGCTTTCGCAGGGCAGGCTCTCTTTCTAGGACAGGCCCAGGATGCTTTCACAGGGCCGGGACCCTTTCTAGGACACAGGTCCAGGATGCTATCGCAAGGCCGGGACCCTTCCTTGGACACAGAACCAGGATGCTTCCGCAGGGCCGGGACCATTTCTAGGACACAGGGCCATGATGCTCTCACAGGGCCGGTAGCCTTCCTTGGACACAGACCCAGGAACCTTTCACAGGGCCGGGACCCTTCCTTGGACAGGGCCAGGATGCTTTCGCAGGGCCGTGACCCTTTCTCGGACAGTGCCAGGATGCTTTCACAGGGCTGGGACCATTTCTAGGACAGGGCAGGGATGCTTTCGCAGGGCAGGGACTCTTTCTAGGACACATGGCCAGAATGCATCCGCAGGGTCGGGACCCTTCCTTGGACACAGGGCCAGGATGCTTTCGCAGGGCAGCGTCTCTTTCTAGGACAGGCCCAGGATGCTTTCACAGGGCCGGGACCCTTTCTAGGACACAGGGCCAGGATGCTATCGCAGGGCCGGGACCCTTCCTTGGACACAGGACCAGGATGCTTTCGCAAGGCAGAGTATCTTTTTAGGACAGGCCCAGGATGCTTTCACAGGGCCGGGACCCTTTCTAGGACACAGGGCCAGGATGCTATCGCAGGGCCGGGACCCTTCCTTGGACACAGAACCAGGATGCTTTCGCAGGGCCGGGACCCTTTCTAGGACACAGGGCTAGGATGCTCTCACAGGGCCGGGACCCTTCCTTGGACACAGGGGCAGGAACCTTTCACAGGGCCGGGACCCTTTCTATGACAGAGGGCCAGGATGCTTCCGCAGGGCCGGGACCCTTTCTTGGACACAGGTCCAGGATGCTTTCACAGGGCCGGGACCCTTTCTAGGACACAGGTCCAGGATGCTATCGCAGGGCCGGGACCCTTCCTTGGACACAGAACCAGGATGCTTTCGCAGGGCCGGGACCATTTCTAGGACACAGGGCCAGGATGCTCTCACAGGGCCGGGACCCTTTCTAGGACACAGGTCCAGGATGCTATCGCAGGGCCGGGACCCTTCCTTGGACACAGAACCAGGATGCTTTCGCAGGGCCGGGACCATTTCTAGGACACAGGGCCAGGATGCTCTCACAGGGCCGGTACCCTTCCTTGGACAGGGCCAGGATGCTTTCACAGGGCTGGGACCATTTCTAGGACAGTGCAGGGATGCTTTCGCAGTGCAGGGACTCTTTCTAGGACAGGCCCAGGATGCTTTCACAGGGCCGGGACCCTTCCTTGGACACAGAACCAGGATGCTTTCGCAGGGCCGGGACCATTTCTAGGACACAGGGCCAGGATGCTCTCACAGGGCCGGTACCCTTCCTTGGACACAGACCCAGGAACCTTTCACAGGGCCGGGACCCTTCCTTGGACAGGGCCAGGATGCTTTCGCAGGGCCGTGACACTTTCTCGGACAGTGCCAGGATGCTTTCACAGGGCTGGGACCATTTCTAGGACAGGGCAGGGATGCTTTCGCAGGGCAGGGACTCTTTCTAGGACACATGGCCAGAATGCATCCGCAGGGTCGGGACCCTTCCTTGGACACAGGGCCAGGATGCTTTCGCAGGGCAGGGTCTCTTTCTAGGACAGGCCCAGGATGCTTTCACAGGGCCGGGACCCTTTCTAGGACACAGGACAAGGATGCTATCGCAGGGCCGGGACCCTTCCTTGGACACAGGACCAGGATGCTTTCGCAAGGCAGAGTATCTTTCTAGGACAGGCCCAGGATGCTTTCACAGGGCCGGGACCCTTTCTAGGACACAGGGCCAGGATGCTATCGCAGGGCCGCGACCCTTCCTTGGACACAGAACCAGGATGCTTTCGCAGGGCCGGGACCCTTTCTAGGACACAGGGCCAGGATGCTCTCACAGGGCCGGGACCCTTCCTTGGACACAGGGCCAGGAACCTTTCACAGGGCCGGGACCCTTTCTAGGACAGAGGGCCAGGATGCTTCCGCAGGGCCGGGACCCTTTCTTGGACACAGGTCCAGGATGCTTTCACAGGGCCGGGACCCTTTCCAGGACACAGGGCCAGGATGCTATCGCAGGGCCGGGACCGGTCCTTGGACACAGGACCAGGATGCTTTCGCTGGGCCGGGACCCTTTCTAGGACACAAGGCCAGGATGCTTTCACAGGGCCGGGACCCTTTCCAGGAAACATGGCCAGGATGCTATCGCAGGGCCGGGACCCTTTCAAGGACACAAGGCCAGGATGCTTTCACAGGGCCGGCACCCTTCCTTGGACACAGGGCCAGGATGCTTCCGCAGGGCCGGGACCCTTTCTAGGACACAAGTCCAGGATGCTTTCACAGGGCCTTAACCCTTTCCAGGACACAGGGACAGGATGCTATCGCAGGGTAGGGACCCTTCCTTGGACACAGGACCAGGATGCTTTCGCAGGGCAGGCTCTCTTTCTAGGACAGGACCAGGATGCTTTCGCTGGGCCGGGACCCTTTCTAGGACACAAGGCCAGGATGCTTTCACAGGGCCGTCACCCCTCCTTGGGCACAGGGCCAGGATGCTTCCGCAGGGCCGGGACCCTTCCTTGGACACAGAACCAGGATGCTTTCGCAGGGCCGGGACCATTTCTAGGACACAGGGCCAGGATGCTCTCACAGGGCCGGTACCCTTCCTTGGACAGGGCCAGGATGCTTTCACAGGGCTGGGACCATTTCTAGGACAGTGCAGGGATGCTTTCGCAGTGCAGGGACTCTTTCTAGGACAGGCCCAGGATGCTTTCACAGGGCAGGGACCCTTTATAGGACACAGGGCCAGGATGCTATCGCAGGGCCGGGACCCTGCCTTGGCCACAGGGCCAGGATGCTTTCGCAGAGCAGGGACACTTTCTAGGACACATGGCCAGGATGCCTCCGCAGGACCGTGACCCTTTCTAGGACACAAGCCCTGGATGCTTTCGCAGGGCCGGAACCCTTTCCAGGACACAGGGACAGGATGCTATCGCAGGGCCGGGACCCTTCCTTGGACACAAGACCAGGATGCTTTCGCAGGGCAGGCTCTCTTTCTAGGACAGGCCCAGGATGCTTTCACAGGGCCGTGACCCTTTCTTGGACACAGGTCCAGGATGCTTTCACAGGGCCGGGACCCTTACCAGGACACATGGCCAGGATGCTATCGCAGGGCCGGGACCCTTTCTAGGACAGAGGTCCAGGATGCTTTCACAGGGCCGGAACCCTTTCCAGGACACAGGGACAGGATGCTATGGCAGGGTAGGGACCCTTCCTTGGACACAGGACCAGGATGCTTTCGCAGGGCAGGCTCTCTTTCTAGGACAGGACCAGGATGCTTTCGCTGGGCCGGGACCCTTTCTAGGACACAAGGCCAGGATGCTTTCACAGGGCCGGCACCCCTCCTTGGACACAGGGCCAGGATGCTTCCGCAGGGCCGGGACCCTTTCTAGGACACAGGTCCAGGATGCTGTCACAGGGCCGGAACACTTTCCAGGACACAGGTACAGGATGCTATCGCAGGGCCGGGACCCTTCCTTGGACACAGGACCAGGATGCTTTCGCAGGGCAGGCTCTCTTTCTAGGACAGGCCCAGGATGCTTTCACAGGGCCGGGACCCTTTCTAGGACACAGGTCCAGGATGCTATCGCAAGGCCGGGACCCTTCCTTGGACACAGAACCAGGATGCTTTCGCAGGGCCGGGACCATTTCTAGGACACAGGGCCAGGATGCTCTCACAGGGCCGGTACCCTTCCTTGGACACAGACCCAGGAACCTTTCACAGGGCCGGGACCCTTCCTTGGACAGGGCCAGGATGCTTTCGCAGGGCCGTGTCCCTTTCTCGGACAGTGCCAGGATGCTTTCACAGGGCTGGGACCATTTCTAGGACAGGGCAGGGATGCTTTCGCAGGGCAGGGACTCTTTCTAGGACACATGGCCAGAATGCATCCGCAGGGTCGGGACCCTTCCTTGGACACAGGGCCAGGATGCTTTCGCAGGGCAGGGTCTCTTTCTAGGACAGGCCCAGGATGCTTTCACAGGGCCGGGACCCTTTCTAGGACACAGGGCCAGGATGCAATCGCAGGGCCGGGACCCTTCCTTGGACACAGGACCAGGATGCTTTCGCAAGGCAGAGTATCTTTCTAGGACAGGCCCAGGATGCTTTCACAGGGCCGGGACCCTTTCTAGGACACAGGGCCAGGATGCTATCGCAGGGCCGGGACCCTTCCTTGGACACAGAACCAGGATGCTTTCGCAGGGCCGGGACCCTTTCTAGGACACAGGGCCAGGATGCTCTCACAGGGCCGGGACCCTTCCTTGGACACAGGGCCAGGAACCTTTCACAGGGCCGGGACCCTTTCTAGGACAGAGGGCCAGGATGCTTCCGCAGGGCCGGGACCCTTTCTTGGACACAGGTCCAGGATGCTTTCACAGGGCCGGGACCCTTTCCAGGACACAGGGCCAGGATGCTATCGCCGGGCCGGGACCGGTCCTTGGACACAGGACCAGGATGCTTTCGCTGGGCCGGGACCCTTTCTAGGACACAAGGCCAGGATGCTTTCACAGGGCCGGGACCCTTTCCAGGAAACATGGCCAGGATGCTATCGCAGGGCCGGGACCCTTTCAAGGACACAAGGCCAGGATGCTTTCACAGGGCCGGCACCCTTCCTTGGACACAGGGCCAGGATGCTTCCACAGGGCCGGGACCCTTTCTAGGACACAAGTATAGGATGCTTTCACAGGGCCGGAACCCTTTCCAGGACACAGGGACAGGATGCTATCGCAGGGTAGGGACCCTTCCTTGGACACAGGACCAGGATGCTTTCGCAGGGCAGGCTCTCTTTCTAGGACAGGACCAGGATGCTTTCGCTGGGCCGGGACCCTTTCTAGGACACAAGGCCAGGATGCTTTCACAGGGCCGGCACCCCTCCTTGGACACAGGGCCAGGATGCTTCCGCAGGGCCGGGACCCTTTCTAGGACACAGGTCCAGGATGCTTTCACAGGGCCGGAACCCTTTCCAGGACACAGGGACAGGATGCTATCGCAGGGCCGGGACCCTTCCTTGGACACAGGACCAGTATGCTTTCGCAGGGCAGGCTCTCTTTCTAGGACAGGCCCAGGATGCTTTCACAGGGCCGGGACCCTTTCTAGGACACAGGTCCAGGATGCTATCGCAAGGCCGGGACCCTTCCTTGGACACAGAACCAGGATGCTTCCGCAGGGCCGGGACCATTTCTAGGATACAGGGCCAGGATTCTCTCACAGGGCCGGTACCCTTCCTTGGACACAGACCCAGGAACCTTTCACAGGGCCGGGACCCTTCCTTGGACAGGGCCAGGATGCTTTCGCAGGGCCGTGACCCTTTCTCGGACAGTGCCAGGATGCTTTCACAGGGCTGGGACCATTTCTAGGTCAGGGCAGGGATGCTTTCGCAGGGCAGGGACTCTTTCTAGGACACATGGCCAGAATGCATCCGCAGGGTCGGGACACTTCCTTGGACACAGGGCCAGGATGCTTTCGCAGGGCAGGGTCTCTTTCTAGGACAGGCCCAGGATGCTTTCACAGGGCCGGGACCCATTCTAGGACACAGGGCCAGGATGCTATCGCAGGGCCGGGACCCTTCCTTGGACAAAGGACCATGATGTTTTCGCAAGGCAGAGTATCTTTTTAGGACAGGCCCAGGATGCTTTCACAGGGCCGGGACCCTTTCTAGAACACAGGGCCAGGATGCTCTCACAGGGCCGGGACCCTTCCTTGGACACAGGGGCAGGAACCTTTCACAGGGACGGGACCCTTTCTAGGACAGAGGGCCAGGATGCTTCCGCAGGGCCGGGACCCTTTCTTGGACACAGGTCCAGGATGCTTTCACAGGGCCGGGACCCTTTCCAGGACACAGGGCCAGGATGCTATCGCAGGGCCGGGACCGGTCCTTGGACACAGGACCAGGATGCTTTCGCTGGGCCGGGACCCTTTCTAGGACACAAGGCCAGGATGCTTTCACAGGGCGGGCACCCTTCCTGGGACACAGGGCCAGGATGCTTCCGCAGGGCCGGGAGCCTTACTAGGACACAGGTCCAGGATGATTTCACAGGGCCGGAACCTTTCCAGGACACAGGGACAGGATGCTATCGCAGGGCCGGGACCCTTCCTTGGACACAGGACCAGGATGCTTTCGCAGGGCAGGCTCTCTTTCTAGGACAGGCCCAGGATGCATTCACAGGGCCGGGACACTTTCTAGGACACAGGTCCAGGATGCAATCGCAGGGCCGGGACCCTTCCTTGGACACAGAACCAGGATGCTTTCGCAGGGCCGGGACCATTTCTAGGACACAGGGCCAGAATGCTCTCACAGGGCCGGTACCCTTCCTTGGACAGGGCCAGGATGCTTTCACAGGGCTGGGACCATTTCTAGGACAGTGCAGGGATGCTTTCGCAGTGCAGGGACTCTTTCTAGGACAGGCCCAGGATGCTTTCACAGGGCCGGGACCCTTTCTAGGACACAGGGCCAGGATGCTATCGCAGGGCCGGGACCCTGCCTTGGCCACAGGGCCAGGATGCTTTCGCAGAGCAGGGACACTTTCTAGGACACATGGCCAGGATGCCTCCGCAGGACCGTGACCCTTTCTAGGACACAAGGCCTGGATGCTTTCGCAGGGCCGGGACCATTTCTAGGACGGGGCCAGGATGCTTTCACAGGGCCGGGACCCTTTCTAGGACACAGGACCAGGATGCTTTCGCAGGGCAGGGGCATTTTCGAGGTCACAAGGCCAGGATGCTTTCACAGGGCCGGCACCCTTCCTTGGACACAGGGCCAGGATTCTTCCTCTGGGCAGGGTCTCTTTCTAGGGCAGGCCCAGGATGCTTTCACAGGGCCGGGACCCTTTCTAGGACACAGGGCCAGGATGCTATCGCAGGGTCGGGACGCTTCCTTGGACACAGAACCAGGATGCTTCCGGAGGGCCGGGACCCTTTCTACGACACAGGGCCAGAATGCTCTCACAGGGCCGTGACCCTTCCTTGGACACAGGGCCAGGATGCATTCGCAGGGCCGGGACCCTTCCTTGGACACAGGACCAGGATGCTTTCGCAAGGCAGGGTATCTTTCTAGGACAGGCCCAGGATGCTTTCACAGGGCCGGGACCCATTCTAGGACACAGGGCCAGGATGCTATCGCAGGTCCGGGACCTTTCCTTGGACACAGAACCAGGATGCTTTCGCAGGGCCGGGACCCTTTCTAGGACACAGGGCCAGGATGCTCTCACAGGGCCGGGACCCTTCCTTGGACACAGGGCCAGGAACCATTCACAGGGCCGGGACCCTTTCTAGGACAGAGGGCCAGGATGCTTCCGCAGGGCCGGGACACTTTCTTGGACACAGGTCCAGGATGCTTTCACAGGGCCGGGACCCTTTCCAGGACACATGGCCAGGATGCTATCGCAGGGCCGGGACCCTTTCTAGGACACAAGGCCAGGATGCTTTCACAGGGCCGGCACCCTTCCTTGGACACAGGGCCAGGATACTTCCGCAGGGCCGGGACCCTTTCTAGGACACAGGTCCAGGATGCTTTCACAGGGCCGGAACCCTTTCCAGGACACAGGGACAGGATGCTATCGCAGGGCCGGGACCCTTCCTTGGACACAGGACCAGGATGCTTTCGCAGGGCAGGCTCTCTTTCTAGGACAGGACCAGGATGCTTTCGCTGGGCCGGGACCCTTTCTAGGATACAAGGACAGGATGCTTTCACAGGGCCGGCACCCTTCCTTGGACACAGGGCCAGGATTCTTCCTCTGGGCAGGGTCTCTTTCTAGGGCAGGCCCAGGATGCTTTCACAGGGCCGGGACCCTTTCTAGGACACAGGGCCAGGATGCTATCGCAGGGTCGGGACGCTTCCTTGGACACAGAACCAGGATGCTTCCGGAGGGCCGGGACCCTTTCTACGACACAGGGCCAGAATGCTCTCACAGGGCCGTGACCCTTCCTTGGACACAGGGCCAGGATGCATTCGCAGGGCCGGGACCCTTCCTTGGACACAGGACCAGGATGCTTTCGCAAGGCAGGGTATCTTTCTAGGACAGGCCCAGGATGCTTTCACAGGGCCGGGACCCATTCTAGGACACAGGGCCAGGATGCTATCGCAGGTCCGGGACCTTTCCTTGGACACAGAACCAGGATGCTTTCGCAGGGCCGGGACCCTTTCTAGGACACAGGGCCAGGATGCTCTCACAGGGCCGGGACCCTTCCTTGGACACAGGGCCAGGAACCATTCACAGGGCCGGGACCCTTTCTAGGACAGAGGGCCAGGATGCTTCCGCAGGGCCGGGACACTTTCTTGGACACAGGTCCAGGATGCTTTCACAGGGCCGGGACCCTTTCCAGGACACATGGCCAGGATGCTATCGCAGGGCCGGGACCCTTTCTAGGACACAAGGCCAGGATGCTTTCACAGGGCCGGCACCCTTCCTTGGACACAGGGCCAGGATACTTCCGCAGGGCCGGGACCCTTTCTAGGACACAGGTCCAGGATGCTTTCACAGGGCCGGAACCCTTTCCAGGACACAGGGACAGGATGCTATCGCAGGGCCGGGACCCTTCCTTGGACACAGGACCAGGATGCTTTCGCAGGGCAGGCTCTCTTTCTAGGACAGGACCAGGATGCTTTCGCTGGGCCGGGACCCTTTCTAGGATACAAGGACAGGATGCTTTCACAGGGCCGGCACCCTTCCTTGGACACAGGGCCAGGATTCTTCCTCTGGGCAGGGTCTCTTTCTAGGGCAGGCCCAGGATGCTTTCACAGGGCCGGGACCCTTTCCAGGACACAGGGCCAGGATGCTATCGCAGGGCCGGGACCGGTCCTTGGACACAGGACCAGGATGCTTTCGCTGGGCCGGGACCCTTTCTAGGACACAAGGCCAGGATGCTTTCACAGGGCGGGCACCCTTCCTGGGACACAGGGCCAGGATGCTTCCGCAGGGCCGGGAGCCTTACTAGGACACAGGTCCAGGATGATTTCACAGGGCCGGAACCTTTCCAGGACACAGGGACAGGATGCTATCGCAGGGCCGGGACCCTTCCTTGGACACAGGACCAGGATGCTTTCGCAGGGCAGGCTCTCTTTCTAGGACAGGCCCAGGATGCTTTCACAGGGCCGGGACACTTTCTAGGACACAGGTCCAGGATGCAATCGCAGGGCCGGGACCCTTCCTTGGACACAGAACCAGGATGCTTTCGCAGGGCCGGGACCATTTCTAGGACACAGGGCCAGAATGCTCTCACAGGGCCGGTACCCTTCCTTGGACAGGGCCAGGATGCTTTCACAGGGCTGGGACCATTTCTAGGACAGTGCAGGGATGCTTTCGCAGTGCAGGGACTCTTTCTAGGACAGGCCCAGGATGCTTTCACAGGGCCGGGACCCTTTCTAGGACACAGGGCCAGGATGCTATCGCAGGGCCGGGACCCTGCCTTGGCCACAGGGCCAGGATGCTTTCGCAGAGCAGGGACACTTTCTAGGACACATGGCCAGGATGCCTCCGCAGGACCGTGACCCTTTCTAGGACACAAGGCCTGGATGCTTTCGCAGGGCCGGGACCATTTCTAGGACGGGGCCAGGATGCTTTCACAGGGCCGGGACCCTTTCTAGGACACAGGACCAGGATGCTTTCGCAGGGCAGGGGCATTTTCGAGGTCACAAGGCCAGGATGCTTTCACAGGGCCGGCACCCTTCCTTGGACACAGGGCCAGGATTCTTCCTCTGGGCAGGGTCTCTTTCTAGGGCAGGCCCAGGATGCTTTCACAGGGCCGGGACCCTTTCTAGGACACAGGGCCAGGATGCTATCGCAGGGTCGGGACGCTTCCTTGGACACAGAACCAGGATGCTTCCGGAGGGCCGGGACCCTTTCTACGACACAGGGCCAGAATGCTCTCACAGGGCCGTGACCCTTCCTTGGACACAGGGCCAGGATGCATTCGCAGGGCCGGGACCCTTCCTTGGACACAGGACCAGGATGCTTTCGCAAGGCAGGGTATCTTTCTAGGACAGGCCCAGGATGCTTTCACAGGGCCGGGACCCATTCTAGGACACAGGGCCAGGATGCTATCGCAGGTCCGGGACCTTTCCTTGGACACAGAACCAGGATGCTTTCGCAGGGCCGGGACCCTTTCTAGGACACAGGGCCAGGATGCTCTCACAGGGCCGGGACCCTTCCTTGGACACAGGGCCAGGAACCATTCACAGGGCCGGGACCCTTTCTAGGACAGAGGGCCAGGATGCTTCCGCAGGGCCGGGACACTTTCTTGGACACAGGTCCAGGATGCTTTCACAGGGCCGGGACCCTTTCCAGGACACATGGCCAGGATGCTATCGCAGGGCAGGCTCTCTTTCTAGGACAGGACCAGGATGCTTTCGCTGGGCCGGGACCCTTTCTAGGATACAAGGACAGGATGCTTTCACAGGGCCGGCACCATTCCTTGGACACAGGGCCAGGATTCTTCCTCTGGGCAGGGTCTCTTTCTAGGGCAGGCCCAGGATGCTTTCACAGGGCCGGGACCCTTTCCAGGACACAGGGCCAGGATGCTATCGCAGGGCCGGGACCGGTCCTTGGACACAGGACCAGGATGCTTTCGCTGGGCCGGGACCCTTTCTAGGACACAAGGCCAGGATGCTTTCACAGGGCGGGCACCCTTCCTGGGACACAGGGCCAGGATGCTTCCGCAGGGCCGGGAGCCTTACTAGGACACAGGTCCAGGATGATTTCACAGGGCCGGAACCTTTCCAGGACACAGGGACAGGATGCTATCGCAGGGCCGGGACCCTTCCTTGGACACAGGACCAGGATGCTTTCGCAGGGCAGGCTCTCTTTCTAGGACAGGCCCAGGATGCTTTCACAGGGCCGGGACACTTTCTAGGACACAGGTCCAGGATGCAATCGCAGGGCCGGGACCCTTCCTTGGACACAGAACCAGGATGCTTTCGCAGGGCCGGGACCATTTCTAGGACACAGGGCCAGAATGCTCTCACAGGGCCGGTACCCTTCCTTGGACAGGGCCAGGATGCTTTCACAGGGCTGGGACCATTTCTAGGACAGTGCAGGGATGCTTTCGCAGTGCAGGGACTCTTTCTAGGACAGGCCCAGGATGCTTTCACAGGGCCGGGACCCTTTCTAGGACACAGGGCCAGGATGCTATCGCAGGGCCGGGACCCTGCCTTGGCCACAGGGCCAGGATGCTTTCGCAGAGCAGGGACACTTTCTAGGACACATGGCCAGGATGCCTCCGCAGGACCGTGACCCTTTCTAGGACACAAGGCCTGGATGCTTTCGCAGGGCCGGGACCATTTCTAGGACGGGGCCAGGATGCTTTCACAGGGCCGGGACCCTTTCTAGGACACAGGACCAGGATGCTTTCGCAGGGCAGGGGCATTTTCGAGGTCACAAGGCCAGGATGCTTTCACAGGGCCGGCACCCTTCCTTGGACACAGGGCCAGGATTCTTCCTCTGGGCAGGGTCTCTTTCTAGGGCAGGCCCAGGATGCTTTCACAGGGCCGGGACCCCTTCTAGGACACAGGGCCAGGATGCTATCGCAGGGTCGGGACGCTTCCTTGGACACAGAACCAGGATGCTTCCGGAGGGCCGGGACCCTTTCTACGACACAGGGCCAGAATGCTCTCACAGGGCCGTGACCCTTCCTTGGACACAGGGCCAGGATGCATTCGCAGGGCCGGGACCCTTCCTTGGACACAGGACCAGGATGCTTTCGCAAGGCAGGGTATCTTTCTAGGACAGGCCCAGGATGCTTTCACAGGGCCGGGACCCATTCTAGGACACAGGGCCAGGATGCTATCGCAGGTCCGGGACCTTTCCTTGGACACAGAACCAGGATGCTTTCGCAGGGCCGGGACCCTTTCTAGGACACAGGGCCAGGATGCTCTCACAGGGCCGGGACCCTTCCTTGGACACAGGGCCAGGAACCATTCACAGGGCCGGGACCCTTTCTAGGACAGAGGGCCAGGATGCTTCCGCAGGGCCGGGACACTTTCTTGGACACAGGTCCAGGATGCTTTCACAGGGCCGGGACCCTTTCCAGGACACATGGCCAGGATGCTATCGCAGGGCCGGGACCCTTTCTAGGACACAAGGCCAGGATGCTTTCACAGGGCCGGCACCCTTCCTTGGACACAGGGCCAGGATACTTCCGCAGGGCCGGGACCCTTTCTAGGACACAGGTCCAGGATGCTTTCACAGGGCCGGAACCCTTTCCAGGACACAGGGACAGGATGCTATCGCAGGGCCGGGACCCTTCCTTGGACACAGGACCAGGATGCTTTCGCAGGGCAGGCTCTCTTTCTAGGACAGGACCAGGATGCTTTCGCTGGGCCGGGACCCTTTCTAGGATACAAGGACAGGATGCTTTCACAGGGCCGGCACCCTTCCTTGGACACAGGGCCAGGATTCTTCCTCTGGGCAGGGTCTCTTTCTAGGGCAGGCCCAGGATGCTTTCACAGGGCCGGGACCCTTTCTAGGACACAGGGCCAGGATGCTATCGCAGGGTCGGGACGCTTCCTTGGACACAGAACCAGGATGCATCCGGAGGGCCGGGACCCTTTCTACGACACAGGGCCAGAATGCTCTCACAGGGCCGTGACCCTTCCTTGGACACAGGGCCAGGATGCATTCGCAGGGCCGGGACCCTTCCTTGGACACAGGACCAGGATGCTTTCGCAAGGCAGGGTATATTTCTAGGACAGGCCCAGGATGCTTTCACAGGGCCGGGACCCATTCTAGGACACAGGGCCAGGATGCTATCGCAGGTCCGGGACCTTTCCTTGGACACAGAACCAGGATGCTTTCGCAGGGCCGGGACCCTTTCTAGGACACAGGGCCAGGATGCTCTCACAGGGCCGGGACCCTTCCTTGGACACAGGGCCAGGAACCATTCACAGGGCCGGGACCCTTTCTAGGACAGAGGGCCTGGATGCTTCCACAGGGCCGGGACACTTTCTTGGACACAGGTCCAGGATGCTTTCACAGGGCCGGGACCCTTTCCAGGACACATGGCCAGGATGCTATCGCAGGGCCGGGACCCTTTCTAGGACACAGGTCCAGGATGCTTTCACAGGGCCGGAACCCTTTCCAGGACACAGGGACAGGATGCTATCGCAGGGCCGGGACCCTTCCTTGGACACAGGACCAGGATGCTTTCGCAGGGCAGGCTCTCTTTCTAGGACAGGACCAGGATGCTTTCGCTGGGCCGGGACCCTTTCTAGGATACAAGGACAGGATGCTTTCACAGGGCCGGCACCCTTCCTTGGACACAGGGCCAGGATTCTTCCTCTGGGCAGGGTCTCTTTCTAGGGCAGGCCCAGGATGCTTTCACAGGGCCGGGACCCTTTCTAGGACACAGGGCCAGGATGCTATCGCAGGGTCGGGACGCTTCCTTGGACACAGAACCAGGATGCTTCCGGAGGGCCGGGACCCTTTCTACGACACAGGGCCAGAATGCTCTCACAGGGCCGTGACCCTTCCTTGGACACAGGGCCAGGATGCATTCGCAGGGCCGGGACCCTTCCTTGGACACAGGACCAGGATGCTTTCGCAAGGCAGGGTATCTTTCTAGGACAGGCCCAGGATGCTTTCACAGGGCCGGGACCCATTCTAGGACACAGGGCCAGGATGCTATCGCAGGTCCGGGACCTTTCCTTGGACACAGAACCAGGATGCTTTCGCAGGGCCGGGACCCTTTCTAGGACACAGGGCCAGGATGCTCTCACAGGGCCGGGACCCTTCCTTGGACACAGGGCCAGGAACCATTCACAGGGCCGGGACCCTTTCTAGGACAGAGGGCCAGGATGCTTCCGCAGGGCCGGGACACTTTCTTGGACACAGGTCCAGGATGCTTTCACAGGGCCGGGACCCTTTCCAGGACACATGGCCAGGATGCTATCGCAGGGCCGGGACCCTTTCTAGGACACAAGGCCAGGATGCTTTCACAGGGCCGGCACCCTTCCTTGGACACAGGGCCAGGATACTTCCGCAGGGCCGGGACCCTTTCTAGGACACAGGTCCAGGATGCTTTCACAGGGCCGGAACCCTTTCCAGGACACAGGGACAGGATGCTATCGCAGGGCCGGGACCCTTCCTTGGACACAGGACCAGGATGCTTTCGCAGGGCAGGCTCTCTTTCTAGGACAGGACCAGGATGCTTTCGCTGGGCCGGGACCCTTTCTAGGATACAAGGACAGGATGCTTTCACAGGGCCGGCACCCCTCCTTGGACACAGGGCCAGGATGCTTCCGCAGGGCCGGGACCCTTTCTAGGACACAGGTCCAGGATGCTTTCACAGGGCCGGAACGCTTTCCAGGACACAGGGACAGGATGCTATCGCAGGGCCGGGACCCTTCCTTGGACACAGGACCAGGATGCTTTCGCAGGGCAGGCTCTCTTTCTAGGACAGGCCCAGGATGCTTTCACAGGGCCGGGACCCTTTCTAGGACACAGGTCCAGGATGCTATCGCAAGGCAGGGACCCTTCCTTGGACACAGAACCAGGATGCTTTCGCAGGGCCGGGACCATTTCTAGGACATAGGGCCAGGATGCTCTCACAGGGCCGGTACCCTTCCTTGGACACAGACCCAGGAACCTTTCACAGGGCCGGGACCCTTCCTTGGACAGGGCCAGGATGCTTTCGCAGGGCCGTGACCCTTTATCGGACAGTGCCAGGATGCTTTCACAGGGCTGGGACCATTTCTAGGACAGGGCAGGGATGCTTTCGCAGGGCAGGGACTCTTTCTAGGACACATGGCCAGAATGCATACGCAGGGTCGGGACCCTTCCTTGGACACAGGGCCAGGATGCTTTCGCAGGGCAGGGTCTCTTTCTAGGACAGGCCCAGGATGCTTTCACAGGGCCGGGACCCTTTCTAGGACAGAGGGCCAGGATGCAATCGCAGGGCCGGGACCCTCCCTTGGATACAGAACCAGGATGCTTTCGCAGGGCCGGGACCCTGCCTTGCACACAGGGCCAAGATGCTTTCGCAGAGCAGGGACACTTTCTAGGACACATGGCCAGGATGCATCCGCAGGACCGTGACCCTTTCTAGGACACAAGGCCAGGATGCTTTCGCAGGGCCGGGACCATTTCTAGGACGGGGCCAGGATGCTTTCACAGGGCCGGGACCCTTTCTAGGACACAGGACCAGGATGCTTTCGCAGGGCAGTGTCTTTTTCGAGGTCACAACGCCAGGATGCTTTCACAGGGCCGGCACCCTTCCTTGGACACAGGGCCAGGATTCTTCCTCAGGGCAGGGTCTCTTTCTAGGGCAGGCCCAGGATGCTTTCACAGGGCCGGGACCCTTTCTAGGACACAGGTCCAGGATGCTATCGCAGGGCCGGGACCCTTCCTTGGACACAGAACCAGGATGCTTTCGCAGGGCCGGGACCATTTCTAGGACACAGGGCCAGAATGCTCTCACAGGGCCGGTACCCTTCCTTGGACAGGGCCAGGATGCTTTCACAGGGCTGGGACCATTTCTAGGACAGTGCAGGGATGCTTTCGCAGTGCAGGGACTCTTTCTAGGACAGGCCCAGGATGCTTTCACAGGGCCGGGACCCTTTCTAGGACACAGGGCCAGGATGCTCTGACAGGGCCGGGAACCTTCCTTGGACACAGGGCCAGGAACCTTTCACAGGGACGGGACCCTTTCTAGGACAGAGGGCCAGGATGCTTCCGCAGGGCCGGGACCATTTCTAGGACACAGGGCCAGGATGCTCTCACAGGGCCGGTACCCTTCCTTGGACAGGGCTAGGATGCTTTCACAGTGCTGGGACCATTTCTAGGACAGGGCAGGGATGCTTTCGCAGGGCAGGGACTCTTTCTAGGACAGGCCCAGGATGCTTTCACAGGGCCGGGACCCTTTCTAGGACACAGGGCCAGGATGCTATCGCAGGGCCGGGACCCTGCCTTGGCCACAGGGCCAGGATGCTTTCGGAGAGCAGGGACACTTTCTAGGACACATGGCCAGGATGCCTCCGCAGGACCGTGATCCTTTCTAGGACACAAGGCCTGGATGCTTTCGCAGGGCCGGGACCATTTCTAGGACGGGGCCAGGATGCTTTCACAGGGCCGGGACCCTTTCTAGGACACAGGACCAGGATGCTTTCGCAGGGCAGGGGCTTTTTCGAGGTCACAAGTACAGGATGCTTTCACAGGGCCGGCACACTTCCTTGGACACAGGGCCAGGATTCTTCCTCAGGGCAGGGTCTCTTTCTAGGGCAGGCCCAGGATGCTTTCACAGGGCCGGGACCCTTTCTAGGACACAGGGCCAGGATGCTATCGCAGGGTCGGGACCCTTCCTTGGACACAGAACCAGGATGCTTTCGGAGGGCCGGGACCCTTTCTACGACACAGGGCCAGAATGCTCTCACAGGGCCGTGACCCTTCCTTGGACACAGGGCCAGGATGCATTCGCAGGGCCGGGACCCTTCCTTGGACACAGGACCAGGATGCTTTCGCAAGGCAGGGTATCTTTCTAGGACAGGCCCAGGATGCTTTCACAGGGCCGGGACCCATTCTAGGACACAGGGCCAGGATGCTATCGCAGGGCCGGGACCATTCCTTGGACACATGGCCAGGATGCTATCGCAGGGCCGGGACCCTTTCTAGGACACAAGGCCAGGATGCTTTCACAGGGCCGGCACCCTTCCTTGGACACAGGGCCAGGATGCTTCCGCAGGGCCGGGACCGTTTCTAGGACACAGGTACAGGATGATTTCACAGGGCCGGAACCCTTTCCAGGACACTGGACCAGGATGCGTTCGCAGGGCAGGCTCTCTTTCTAGGACAGGACCAGGATGCTTTCGCTGGGCCGGGACCCTTTCTAGGACACAAGGCCAGGATGCTTTCACAGGGCCGGCACCCCTCCTTGGACACAGGGCCAGGATGCTTCCGCAGGGCCGGGACCCTTTCTAGGACACAGGTCCAGGATGCTTTCACAGGGCCGGAACACTTTCCAGGACACAGGGACAGGATGCTATCGCAGGGCCGGGACCCTTCCTTGGACACAGGACCAGGATGCTTTCGCAGGGCAGGCTCTCTTTCTAGGACAGGCCCAGGATGCTTTCACAGGGCCGGAACCCTTTCTAGGACACAGGTCCAGGATGCTATCGCAAGGCCGGGACCCTTCCTTGGACACAGAACCAGGATGCTATCGCAGGGCCGGGACCATTTCTAGGACACAGGGCCAGGATGCTCTCACAGGGCCGGTACCCTTCCTTGGACACAGACCCAGGAACCTTTCACAGGGCCGGGACCCTTCCTTGGACAGGGCCAGGATGCTTTCGCAGGGCCGTGACCCTTTCTCGGACAGTGCCAGGATGCGTTCACAGGGCTGGGACCATTTCTAGGACAGGGCAGGGATGCTTTCGCAGGGCAGGGACTCTTTCTAGGACACATGGCCAGAATGCATCCGCAGGGTCGGGACCCTTCCTTGGACACAGGGCCAGGATGCTTTCGCAGGGCCGGGACCCTCCCTTGGATACAGAACCAGGATGCTTTCGCAGGGCCGGGACCCTGCCTTGCACACAGGGCCAAGATGCTTTCGCAGAGCAGGGACACTTTCTAGGACACATGGCCAGGATGCATCCGCAGGACCGTAACCCTTTCTAGGACACAAGGCCAGGATGCTTTCGCAGGGCCGGGACCATTTCTAGGACGGGGCCAGGATGCTTTCACAGGGCCGGGACCCTTTCTAGGACACAGGACCAGGATGCTTTCGCAGGGCAGTGTCTTTTTCGAGGTCACAAGGCCAGGATGCTTTCACAGGGCCGGCACCCTTCCTTGGACACAGGGCCAGGATTCTTCCTCAGGGCAGGGTCTCTTTCTAGGGCAGGCCCAGGATGCTTTCACAGGGCCGGGAACCTTTCTAGGACTCAGGGCCAGGATGCTATCGCAGGGCCGGGTCCCTTCCTTGGACACAGAACCAGGATGCTTTCGCAGGGCCGGGACCCTTTCTACGACACAGGGCCAGAATGCTCTCACAGGGCCGTGACCCTTCCTTGGACACAGGGCCAGGATGCTATCGCAGGGCCGGGACCTTTCCTTGGACACAGAACCAGGATGCTTTCGCAGGGCCGGGACCCTTTCTAGGACACAGGGCCAGGATGCTCTCACAGGGCCGGGAACCTTCCTAGGACACAGGGCCAGGAACCTTTCACAGTGCCGGGACCCTTTCTAGGACAGAGGGCCAGGATGCTTCCGCAGGGCCGGGACCCTTTCTTGGACACAGGTCCAGGATGCTTTCACAGGGCCGGGACCCTTTCCAGGACACAGGGCCAGGATGCTATCGCAGGGCCGGGACCCTTCCTTGGACACAGGACCAGGATGCTTTCGCAAGGCAGGGTATCTTTCTAGGACAGGCCCAGAATGCTTTCACAGGGCCGGGACCCTTTCTAGGACACAGGGCCAGGATGCTATCGCAGGGCCGGGACCCTTCCTTGGACACAGAACCAGGATGCTTTCGCAGGGCCGGGACCCTTTCTAGGACACAGGGCCAGGATGCTCTCACAGGGCCGGGACCCTTCCTTGGACACAGGGCCAGGATCCTTTCACAGGGCCGGGACCCTTTCTAGAACAGATGACCAGGATGCTTCCGCAGGGCCGGGACCGGTCCTTGGACACAGGACCAGGATGCTTTCGCTGGGCCGGGACCCTTTCCAGGACACAGGGCCAGGATGCTATCGCAGGGCCGGGACCGGTCCTTGGACACAGGACCAGGATGCTTTCGCTGGGCCGGGACCCTTTCTAGGACACAAGGCCAGGATGCTTTCACAGGGCCGGCACCCTTCCTTGGACACAGGGCCAGGATGCTTCCGCAGGGCCGGGACCCTTCCTTGGACACAGGGCCAGGATGCTCTCACAGGGCCGGGACCCTTCCTTGGACACAGGGCCAGGATCCTTTCACAGGGCCGGGACCCTTTCTAGAACAGATGACCAGGATGCTTCCGCAGGGCCGGGACCGGTCCTTGGACACAGGACCAGGATGCTTTCACAGGGCCGGGACCCTTTCTAGGACACAGGGCGAGGATGCTATCGCAGGGCCGGGACCCTCCCTTGGATACAGAACCAGGATGCTTTCGCAGGGCCGGGACCCTGCCTTGGCCACAGGGCCAGGATGCTTTCGCAGAGCAGGGACACTTTCTAGGACACATGGCCAGGATGCATCCGCAGGACCGTGACCCTTTCTAGGACACAAGGCCAGGATGCTTTCGCAGGGCCGGGACCATTTCTAGGACGGGGCCAGGATGCTTTCACAGGGCCGGGACCCTTTCTAGGACACAGGACCAGGATGCTTTCGCAGGGCAGTGTCTTTTTCGAGGTCACAAGGCCAGGATGCTTTCACAGGGCCGGCACCCTTCCTTGGACACAGGGCCAGGATTCTTCCTCAGGGCAGGGTCTCTTTCTAGGGCAGGCCCAGGATGCTTTCACAGGGCCGGGACCCTTTCTAGGATACAGGGCCAGGATGCTATCGCAGGGCCGGGTCCCTTCCTTGGACACAGAACCAGGATGCTTTCGCAGGGCCGGGACCCTTTCTACGACACAGGGCCAGAATGCTCTCACAGGGCCGTGACCCTTCCTTGGACACAGGGCCAGGATGCATTCGCAGGGCCGGGACCCTTCCTTGGACACAGGACCAGGATGCTTTCGCAAGGCAGGGTATCTTTCTAGGACAGGCCCAGGATGCTTTCACAGGGCCGGGACCCTTTCTAGGACACAGGGCCAGGATGCTATCGCAGGGCCGGGACCTTTCCTTGGACACAGAACCAGGATGCTTTCGCAGGGCCGGGACCCTTTCTAGGACACAGGGCCAGGATGCTCTGACAGGGCCGGGAACCTTCCTTGGACACAGGGCCAGGAACCTTTCACAGGGCCGGGACCCTTTCTAGGACAGAGGGCCAGGATGCTTCCGCAGGGCCGGGACCATTTCTAGGACACAGGGCCAGGATGCTCTCACAGGGCCGGTACCCTTCCTTGGACAGGGCTAGGATGCTTTCACAGTGCTGGGACCATTTCTAGGACAGGGCAGGGATGCTTTCGCAGGGCAGGGACTCTTTCTAGGACAGGCCCAGGATGCTTTCACAGGGCCGGGACCCTTTCTAGGACACAGGGCCAGGATGCTATCGCAGGGCCGGGACCCTGCCTTGGCCACAGGGGCAGGATGCTTTCGCAGAGCAGGGACACTTTCTAGGACACATGGCCAGGATGCCTCCGCAGGACCGTGACCCTTTCTAGGACACAAGGCCTGGATGCTTTCGCAGGGCCGGGAATATTTCTAGGACGGGGCCAGGATGCTTTCACAGGGCCGGGACCCTTTCTAGGACACAGGACCAGGATGCTTTCGCAGGGCAGGGGCTTTTTCGAGGTCACAAGGCCAGGATGCTTTCACAGGGCCGGCACCCTTCCTTGGACACAGGGCCAGGATTCTTCCTCAGGGCAGGGTCTCTTTCTAGGGCAGGCCCAGGATGCTTTCACAGGGCCGGGACCCTTTCTAGGACACAGGGCCAGGATGCTATCGCAGGGTCGGGACCCTTCCTTGGACACAGAAACAGGATGCTTTCGGAGGGCCGGGACCCTTTCTACGACACAGGGCCAGAATGCTCTCACAGGGCCGTGACCCTTCCTTGGACACAGGGCCAGGATGCATTCGCAGGGCCGGGACCCTTCCTTGGACACAGGACCAGGATGCTTTCGCAAGGCAGGGTATCTTTCTAGGACAGGCTCAGGATGCTTTCACAGGGCCGGGACCCATTCTAGGACACAGGGCCAGGATGCTATCGCAGGGCCGGGACCATTCCTTGGACACAGAACCAGGATGCTTTCGCAGGGCCGGGACCCTTTCTAGGACACAGGGCCAGGATGCACTCACAGGGCCGGGACCCTTCCTTGGACACAGGGCCAGGAACCTTTCACAGGGCCGGGACCCCTTCTAGGACAGAGGGCCAGGATGCTTCCGCAGGGCCGGGACCCTTTCTTGGACACAGGTCCAGGATGCTTTCACAGGGCCGGGACCCTTTTGCAGGACACATGGCCAGGATGCTATCGCAGGGCCCCGACCCTTTCTAGGACACAAGGCCAGGATGCTTTCACAGGGCCGGCACCCTTCCTTGGACACAGGGCCAGGATGCTTCCGCAGGGCCGGGACCCTTTCTAGGACACAGGTCCAGGATGATTTCACAGGGCCGGAACCCTTTCCAGGACACTGGACCAGGATGCGTTCGCAGGGCAGGCTCTCTTTCTAGGACAGGACCAGGATGCTTTCGCTGGGCCGGGACCCTTTCTAGGACACAAGGCCAGGATGCTTTCACAGGGCCGGCACCCCTCCTTGGACACAGGGCCAGGATGCTTCCGCAGGGCCGGGACCCTTTCTAGGACACAGGTCCAGGATGCTTTCACAGGGCCGGAACACTTTCCAGGACACAGGGACAGGATGCTATCGCAGGGCCGGGACCCTTCCTTGGACACAGGACCAGGATGCTTTCGCAGGGCAGGCTCTCTTTCTAGGACAGGCCCAGGATGCTTTCACAGGGCCGGGACCCTTTCTAGGACACAGGTCCAGGATGCTATCGCAAGGCCGGGACCCTTCCTTGGACACAGAACCAGGATGCTTTCGCAGGGCCGGGACCATTTCTAGGACACAGGGCCAGGATGCTCTCACAGGGCCGGTACCCTTCCTTGGACACAGACCCAGGAACCTTTCACAGGGCCGGGACCCTTCCTTGGACAGGGCCAGGATGCTTTCGCAGGGCCGTGACCCTTTCTCGGACAGTGCCAGGATGCTTTCACAGGGCTGGGACCATTTCTAGGACAGGGCAGGGATGCTTTCGCAGGGCAGGGACACTTTCTAGGACACATGGCCAGCATGCATTCGCAGGGTCGGGAAACCTTCCTTGGACACAGGGCCAGGATGCTTTCGCAGGGCCGGGACCCTCCCTTGGATACAGAACCAGGATGCTTTCGCAGGGCCGGGACCCTGCCTTGGCCACAGGGCCAAGATGCTTTCGCAGAGCAGGGACACTTTCTAGGACACATGGCCAGGATGCATCCGCAGGACCGTGACCCTTTCTAGGACACAAGGCCAGGATGCTTTCGCAGGGCCGGGACCATTTCTAGGACGGGGCCAGGATGCTTTCACAGGGCCGGGACCCTTTCTAGGACACAGGACCAGGATGCTTTCGCAGGGCAGTGTCTTTTTCGAGGTCACAAGGCCAGGATGCTTTCACAGGGCCGGCACCCTTCCTTGGACACAGGGCCAGGATTCTTCCTCAGGGCAGTGTCTCTTTCTAGGGCAGGCCCAGGATGCTTTCAGAGGGCCGGGACCCTTTCTAGGACTCAGGGCCAGGATACTATCGCAGGGCCGGGTCCCTTCCTTGGACACAGAACCAGGATGCTTTCGCAGGGCCGGGACCCTTTCTACGACACAGGGCCAGAATGCTCTCACAGGGCCGTGACCCTTCCTTGGACACAGGGCCAGGATGCATTCGCAGGGCCGGGAACCTTCCTTGGACACAGGACCAGGATGCTTTCGCAAGGCAGGGTATCTTTCTAGGACAGGCCCAGGATGCTTTCACAGGGCCGGGACGCTTTCTAGGACACAGGGCCAGGATGCTATCGCAGGGCCGGGACCTTTCCTTGGACACAGAACCAGGATGCTTTCACAGGGCCGGGAACCTTCCTTGGACACAGGGCCAGGAACCTTTCACAGGGCCGGGACCCTTTCTAGGACAGAGGGCCAGGATGCTTCCGCAGGGCCGGGACCCTTTCTTGGACACAGGTCCAGGATGCTTTCACAGGGCCGGGACCCTTTCCAGGACACAGGGCCAGGATGCTATCGCAGGGCCGGGACCCTTCCTTGGACACAGGACCAGGATGCTTTCGCAAGGCAGGGTATCTTTCTAGGACAGGCCCAGAATGCTTTCACAGGGCCGGGACCCTTTCTAGGACACAGGGCCAGGATGCTATCGCAGGGCCGGGACCCTTCCTTGGACACAGAACCAGGATGCTTTCGCAGGGCCGGGACCCTTTCTAGGACACAGGGCCAGGATGCTCTCACAGGGCCGGGACCCTTCCTTGGACACAGGGCCAGGATCCTTTCACAGGGCCGGGACCCTTTCTAGAACAGATGACCAGGATGCTTCCGCAGGGCCGGGACCCTTTCCAGGACACAGGACCAGGATGCTTTCGCTGGGCCGGGACCCTTTACAGGACACAGGGCCAGGATGCTATCGCAGGGCCGGGACCGGTCCTTGGACACAGGACCAGGATGCTTTCGCTGGGCCGGGACCCTTTCTAGGACACAAGGCCAGGATGCTTTCACAGGGCCGGCACCCTTCCTTGGACACAGGGCCAGGATGCTTCCGCAGGGCCGGGACCCTTCCTTGGACACAGGGCCAGGATGCTCTCACAGGGCCGGGACCCTTCCTTGGACACAGGGCCAGGATCCTTTCACAGGGCCGGGACCCTTTCTAGAACAGATGACCAGGATGCTTCCGCAGGGCCGGGACCGGTCCTTGGACACAGGACCAGGATGCTTTCGCTGGGCCGGGACCCTTTCCAGGACACAGGGCCAGGATGCTATCGCAGGGCCGGGACCGGTCCTTGGACACAGGACCAGGATGCTTTCGCTGGGCCGGGACCCTTTCTAGGACACAAGGCCAGGATGCTTTCACAGGGCCGGCAACCTTCCTTGGACACAGGGCCAGGATGCTTCCGCAGGGCCGGGACCCTTTCTAGGACACAGGTCCAGGATGCTTTCACAGGGCCGGAACCCTTTCCAGGACACAGGGACAGGATGCTATCGCAGGGCCGGGACCCTTCCTTGGACACAGGACCAGGATGCTTTCGCAGGGCAGGCTCTCTTTCTAGGACAGGCCCAGGATGCTTTCACAGGGCCGGGACCCTTTCTAGGACACAGGTCCAGGATGCTATCGCAGGGCCGGGAACCTTCCTTGGACACAGAACCAGGATGCTTTCGCAGGGCCGGGACCATTTCTAGGACACAGGGCCAGGATGCTCTCACAGGGCCGGTACCCTTCCTTGGACACAGACCCAGGAACCTTTCACAGGGCCTGGACCCTTCCTTGGACAGGGCCAGGATGCTATCGCAGGGTCGGGACCCTTCCTTGGACACAGGGCCAGGATGCTTTCGCAGGGCAGGGTCTCTTTCTAGGACAGGCCCAGGATGCTTTCACAGGGCCGGGACCCTTTCTAGGACACAGGGCCAGGATTCTATCGCAGGGCCGGGACCCTACCTTGGATACAGAACCAGGATGATTTCGCAGGGCCGGGACCCTGCCTTGGCCACAGTGCCAGGATGCTTTCGCAGAGCAGAGACACTTTCTAGGACACATGGCCAGGATGCATCCGCAGGACCGTGACCCTTTCTAGGACACAAGGCCAGGATGCTTTCGCAGGGCCGGGACCCTTTCTTGGACACAGGTCCAGGATGCTTTCACAGGGCCGGGACCCTTTTGCAGGACACATGGCCAGGATGCTATCGCAGGGCCGCGACCCTTTCTAGGACACAAGGCCAGGATGCTTTCACAGGGCCGGCACCCTTCCTTGGACACAGGGCCAGGATGCTTCCGCAGGGCCGGGACCCTTTCTAGGACACAGGTCCAGGATGATTTCACAGGGCCGGAACCCTTTCCAGGACACTGGACCAGGATGCGTTCGCAGGGCAGGCTCTCTTTCTAGGACAGGACCAGGATGCTTTCGCTGGGCCGGGACCCTTTCTAGGACACAAGGCCAGGATGCTTTCACAGGGCCGGCACCCCTCCTTGGACACAGGGCCAGGATGCTTCCGCAGGGCCGGGACCCTTTCTAGGACACAGGTCCAGGATGCTTTCACAGGGCCGGAACACTTTCCAGGACACAGGGACAGGATGCTATCGCAGGGCCGGGACCCTTCCTTGGACACAGGACCAGGATGCTTTCGCAGGGCAGGCTCTCTTTCTAGGACAGGCCCAGGATGCTTTCACAGGGCCGGGACCCTTTCTAGGACACAGGTCCAGGATGCTATCGCAAGGCCGGGACCCTTCCTTGGACACAGAACCAGGATGCTTTCGCAGGGCCGGGACCATTTCTAGGACACAGGGCCAGGATGCTCTCACAGGGCCGGTACCCTTCCTTGGACACAGACCCAGGAACCTTTCACAGGGCCGGGACCCTTCCTTGGACAGGGCCAGGATGCTTTCGCAGGGCCGTGACCCTTTCTCGGACAGTGCCAGGATGCTTTCACAGGGCTGGGACCATTTCTAGGACAGGGCAGGGATGCTTTCGCAGGGCAGGGACACTTTCTAGGACACATGGCCAGCATGCATTCGCAGGGTCGGGAAACCTTCCTTGGACACAGGGCCAGGATGCTTTCGCAGGGCCGGGACCCTCCCTTGGATACAGAACCAGGATGCTTTCGCAGGGCCGGGACCCTGCCTTGGCCACAGGGCCAAGATGCTTTCGCAGAGCAGGGACACTTTCTAGGACACATGGCCAGGATGCATCCGCAGGACCGTGACCCTTTCTAGGACACAAGGCCAGGATGCTTTCGCAGGGCCGGGACCATTTCTAGGACGGGGCCAGGATGCTTTCACAGGGCCGGGACCCTTTCTAGGACACAGGACCAGGATGCTTTCGCAGGGCAGTGTCTTTTTCGAGGTCACAAGGCCAGGATGCTTTCACAGGGCCGGCACCCTTCCTTGGACACAGGGCCAGGATTCTTCCTCAGGGCAGTGTCTCTTTCTAGGGCAGGCCCAGGATGCTTTCAGAGGGCCGGGACCCTTTCTAGGACTCAGGGCCAGGATACTATCGCAGGGCCGGGTCCCTTCCTTGGACACAGAACCAGGATGCTTTCGCAGGGCCGGGACCCTTTCTACGACACAGGGCCAGAATGCTCTCACAGGGCCGTGACCCTTCCTTGGACACAGGGCCAGGATGCATTCGCAGGGCCGGGAACCTTCCTTGGACACAGGACCAGGATGCTTTCGCAAGGCAGGGTATCTTTCTAGGACAGGCCCAGGATGCTTTCACAGGGCCGGGACGCTTTCTAGGACACAGGGCCAGGATGCTATCGCAGGGCCGGGACCTTTCCTTGGACACAGAACCAGGATGCTTTCACAGGGCCGGGAACCTTCCTTGGACACAGGGCCAGGAACCTTTCACAGGGCCGGGACCCTTTCTAGGACAGAGGGCCAGGATGCTTCCGCAGGGCCGGGACCCTTTCTTGGACACAGGTCCAGGATGCTTTCACAGGGCCGGGACCCTTTCCAGGACACAGGGCCAGGATGCTATCGCAGGGCCGGGACCCTTCCTTGGACACAGGACCAGGATGCTTTCGCAAGGCAGGGTATCTTTCTAGGACAGGCCCAGAATGCTTTCACAGGGCCGGGACCCTTTCTAGGACACAGGGCCAGGATGCTATCGCAGGGCCGGGACCCTTCCTTGGACACAGAACCAGGATGCTTTCGCAGGGCCGGGACCCTTTCTAGGACACAGGGCCAGGATGCTCTCACAGGGCCGGGACCCTTCCTTGGACACAGGGCCAGGATCCTTTCACAGGGCAGGGACCCTTTCTAGAACAGATGACCAGGATGCTTCCGCAGGGCCGGGACCCTTTCCAGGACACAGGACCAGGATGCTTTCGCTGGGCCGGGACCCTTTACAGGACACAGGGCCAGGATGCTATCGCAGGGCCGGGACCGGTCCTTGGACACAGGACCAGGATGCTTTCGCTGGGCCGGGACCCTTTCTAGGACACAAGGCCAGGATGCTTTCACAGGGCCGGCACCCTTCCTTGGACACAGGGCCAGGATGCTTCCGCAGGGCCGGGACCCTTCCTTGGACACAGGGCCAGGATGCTCTCACAGGGCCGGGACCCTTCCTTGGACACAGGGCCAGGATCCTTTCACAGGGCCGGGACCCTTTCTAGAACAGATGACCAGGATGCTTCCGCAGGGCCGGGACCGGTCCTTGGACACAGGACCAGGATGCTTTCGCTGGGCCGGGACCCTTTCCAGGACACAGGGCCAGGATGCTATCGCAGGGCCGGGACCGGTCCTTGGACACAGGACCAGGATGCTTTCGCTGGGCCGGGACCCTTTCTAGGACACAAGGCCAGGATGCTTTCACAGGGCCGGCAACCTTCCTTGGACACAGGGCCAGGATGCTTCCGCAGGGCCGGGACCCTTTCTAGGACACAGGTCCAGGATGCTTTCACAGGGCCGGAACCCTTTCCAGGACACAGGGACAGGATGCTATCGCAGGGCCGGGACCCTTCCTTGGACACAGGACCAGGATGCTTTCGCAGGGCAGGCTCTCTTTCTAGGACAGGCCCAGGATGCTTTCACAGGGCCGGGACCCTTTCTAGGACACAGGTCCAGGATGCTATCGCAGGGCCGGGAACCTTCCTTGGACACAGAACCAGGATGCTTTCGCAGGGCCGGGACCATTTCTAGGACACAGGGCCAGGATGCTCTCACAGGGCCGGTACCCTTCCTTGGACACAGACCCAGGAACCTTTCACAGGGCCTGGACCCTTCCTTGGACAGGGCCAGGATGCTATCGCAGGGTCGGGACCCTTCCTTGGACACAGGGCCAGGATGCTTTCGCAGGGCAGGGTCTCTTTCTAGGACAGGCCCAGGATGCTTTCACAGGGCCGGGACCCTTTCTAGGACACAGGGCCAGGATTCTATCGCAGGGCCGGGACCCTACCTTGGATACAGAACCAGGATGATTTCGCAGGGCCGGGACCCTGCCTTGGCCACAGGGCCAGGATGCTTTCGCAGAGCAGGGACACTTTCTAGGACACATGGCCAGGATGCATCCGCAGGACCGTGACCCTTTCTAGGACACAAGGCCAGGATGCTTTCGCAGGGCCGGGACCATTTCTAGGACGGGGCCAGGATGCTTTCACAAGGCCGGGACCCTTTCTAGGACACAGGACCAGGATGCTTTCGCAGGGCATGGTCTCTTTCTAGGGCAGGCCCAGGATGCTTTCAAAGGGCCGGGACCCTTTCTAGGACACAGGGCCAGGATGCTATCGCAGGGCTGGGACCCTTCCTTGGACACAGAACCAGGATGCTTTCGCAGGGCCGGGACCCTTTCTACGTCACAGGGCCAGAATGCTCTCACAGGGCCGTGACCCTTCCTTGGACACAGGGCCAGGATGCTATTGCAGGGCCGGGACACTTCCTTGGACATAGGACCAGGATGCTTTCGCAAGGCAGGGTATCTTTCTAGGACAGGCCCAGGATGCTTTCACAGGGCCGGGACCCTTACTAGGACACAGGGCCAGGATGCTATCGCAGGGCCGGGACCTTTCCTTGGACACAGAACCAGGATGCTTTCGCAGGGCCGGGACCCTTTCTAGGACACAGGGCCAGGATGCTCTCACAGGGCCGGGACCCTTCCTTGGACACAGGGCCAGGAACCTTTCACAGGGCCGGGACCCTTTCTAGGCCAGAGGGCCTGGATGCTTCCGCAGGGCCGGGACCCTTTCTTGGACACAGGTCCAGGATGCTTTCACAGGACCGGGACCCTTTCCAGGACACAGGGCCAGGATGCTATCACAGGGCCGGGACCCGTCCTTGTACACAGGACCAGGATGCTTTCGCTGGGCCGGGACCCTTTCTAGGACACAAGGCCAGGATGCTTTCACAGGGCCGGCACCCTTCCTTGGACAAAGGGCCAGGATGCTTCCGCAGGGCCGGGACCCTTTCTAGGAGACAGGTCCAGGATGCTTTCACAGGGCCGGAACCCTTTCCAGGACACAGGGCCAGGATGCTATCGCAGGGCCGGGAAACTTCCTTGGACAGAGGGCCAGGAACCTTTCACAGGGCCGGGACCCTTTCTAGGACACAGGGCCAGGATGCTTTTGCAGGGCCGGGAACCTAACTAGGACACAGGGCCAGGTTGCTTTCGCAGGGCAGGGACCCTTTCTCGGACAGGGCAGGGATGCTTTCAAAGGGCTGGGACCTTTTCTAGGACAGGGCAGGAATGCTTTCGCAGGGCAGGGGCTCTTTCTAGGACACATGGCCAGAATGCATCCGCAGGGTCGGGACCCTTCCTTGGACACAGGGCCAGGATGCTATCGCAGGGCCGGGACCCTTCCTTGGACACAGGACCAGGATTCTTTCGCAGGGCAGGGTCTCTTTCTAGGACAGGCCCAGGATGCTTTCACAGGGCCGGGACCCTTTCTAGGACTTAGGGCCAGGATGCTATCGCAGGGCCGGGACCCTTCCTTGGACACAGAACCAGGATGCTTTCGCAGGGCCGGGACCCTTTCTAGGACACAGGGCCAGGATGCTCTCACAGGGCCGGGACCCTTTCTTGGACACAGGGCCAGGAACCTTTCACAGGGCCGGGACCCTTTCTAGGACACAGGGCCAGGATGCTTTCGCAGGGCCGGGACCCTTTCTCGGACAGTGCCAGGATGCTTTTACAGGGCTGGGACCCTTTCTAGGACACATGGCCAGGATGCTTTTACAGGGCCGGGACCTTTTCTAGGACACAGGGCCAGGAGGCTTTCACAGGCCGGGACCCTTTCCAGGACAGGGCCAGGATGCTTTCACAGGGCCGGACCCTATCTAGGACAGAGGGCCAGGATGCTTTCACAGGGCAGGGACCCTTTCTAGGACAGGGCAGGGATGCTTTCAAAGGGCTGGGTCCCATTCTAGGACAGGGCAGGGATGCTTGCGCAGGGCAGGGACTCTTTCTAGGACACATGGCCAGAATGCATCCGCAGGGTCGGGACCCTTCCTTGGATACAGGGCCAGGATGCTTTCGCAGGGCAGGGACTCTTTCTAGGACACATGGCCAGGATGCATCCGCAGGACCGTGACCCTTTCTAGGAGACAGGGCCAGGGTGCCTTCGCAGTGCCGTGACCCTTTCTAGGACAGTTCCAGGATGCTTCCGCAGGGCCGGGACTCTCGCTAGGACACATGGCCAGGATGCATCCGCAGGACCGTGACCCTTTCTAGGACACAAGGCCAGGATGCTTTCGCAGGGCCGGGACCATTTCTAGGACGGGGCCAGGATGCTTTCACAGGGCCAGGACCCTTTCTAGGACACAGGACCAGGATGCTTTCGCAGGGCCGGCACCCTTCCTTGGACACAGGGCCAGGATGCTTTCGCAGGGCCGCGATCCTTTCTATGACAGAGGGCCAGAATGCTTTTGCAGGGCCGGGACCTTTTCTAGGACACAGGGCCAGGATGCTTTCACAGCGCTGGGACACTTTCTGGGGCAGAGGGCCAGGATGCTTTCGCAGGGCCGGGAGCTTTTCTAGAACTCAGGGCCAGGAGGCTTTCACAGGACCGGGACCCTTTCCAGGACACAGGGCCAGGATGCTATCACAGGGCCGGGACCCGTCCTTGTACACAGGACCAGGATGCTTTCGCTGGGCCGGGACCCTTTCTAGGACACAAGGCCAGGATGCTTTCACAGGGCCGGCACCCTTCCTTGGACACAGGGCCAGGATGCTTCCGCAGGGCCGGGACCCTTTCTAGGAGACAGGTCCAGGATGCTTTCACAGGGCCGGAACCCTTTCCAGGACACAGGGCCAGGATGCTATCGCAGGGCCGGGACCCTTCCTTGGACACAGGACCAGGATGCTTTCGCAGGGCAGGCTCTCTTACTAGGACAGGCCAAGGATGCTTTCACAGGGCCGGGACCCTTTCTAGGACACAGGGCCAGGATGCTATCGCAGGGCCAGGACATTCCTTGGACACAGAACCAGGATGCTTTCGCAGGGCCGGGACCATTTCTAGGACACAGGGCCAGGATGCTCACACAGGGCCGGTACCCTTTCTTGGACACAGACCCAGGAACCTTTCACAGGGCCGGGACCCTTCCTTGGACAGGGCCAGGATGCTTTCGCAGGGCCGTGACCCTTTCTCGGATAGTGCCAGGATGCTTTCACAGGGCTGGGACCATTTCTAGGACAGGGCAGGGATGCTTTCGCAGGGCAGGGACTCTTTCTAGGACACATGGCCAGAATGCATCCGCAGGGTCGGGACCCTTCCTTGGACACAGGCCCAGGATGCTTTCACAGGGCCGGGACCCTTTCTAGGACACAGGGCCAGGATGCTATCGCAGGGCCGGGACCCTCCCTTGGACACAGAACCAGGATGCTTTCGCAGGGCCGGGACCCTGCCTTGGCCACAGGGCCAGGATGCTTTCGCAGAGCAGGGACACTTTCTAGGACACATGGCCAGGATGCATCCGCAGGACCGTGACCCTTTCTAGGACACAAGGCCAGGATGCTTTCGCAGGGCCGGGACCATTTCTAGGACGGGGCCAGGATGCTTTCACAGGGCCAGGACCCTTTCTAAGGACACAGGACCAGGATGCTTTCGCAGGGCCGGCACCCTTCCTTGGACACAGGGCCAGGATGCTTCCTCAGGGCAGGGTCTCTTCTGGGGCAGGCCCAGGATGCTTTCACAGGGCCGGGACCCTTTCTAGGACACAGGGCCAGGATGCTATCGCAGGGCCGGGACCCTCCCTTGGACACAGAACCAGGATGCTATCGCAGGGCCGGAACCCTTCCTTGGACACAGGACAAGGATGCATTCGTAGGGCCGGGACCCTTTCTAGGACACAGGGCCAAGATGCTCTCACAGGGCCGGGACACTTCCTTGGACAGAGGGCCAGGAACCTTTCACAGGGCCGGGACCCTTTCTAGGACACAGGGCCAGGATGCTTTTGCAGGGCCGGGAACCTAACTAGGACACAGGGCCAGGTTGCTTTCGCAGGGCAGGGACCCTTTCTCGGACAGGGCAGGGATGCTTTCAAAGGGCTGGGACCTTTTCTAGGACAGGGCAGGAATGCTTTCGCAGGGCAGGGGCTCTTTCTAGGACACATGGCCAGAATGCATCCGCAGGGTCGGGACCCTTCCTTGGACACAGGGCCAGGATGCTATCGCAGGGCCGGGACCCTTCCTTGGACACAGGACCAGGATTCTTTCGCAGGGCAGGGTCTCTTTCTAGGACAGGCCCAGGATGCTTTCACAGGGCCGGGACCCTTTCTAGGACTTAGGGCCAGGATGCTATCGCAGGGCCGGGACCCTTCCTTGGACACAGAACCAGGATGCTTTCGCAGGGCCGGGACCCTTTCTAGGACACAGGGCCAGGATGCTCTCACAGGGCCGGGACCCTTTCTTGGACACAGGGCCAGGAACCTTTCACAGGGCCGGGACCCTTTCTAGGACACAGGGCCAGGATGCTTTCGCAGGGCCGGGACCCTTTCTCGGACAGTGCCAGGATGCTTTTACAGGGCTGGGACCCTTTCTAGGACACATGGCCAGGATGCTTTTACAGGGCCGGGACCTTTTCTAGGACACAGGGCCAGGAGGCCTTCACAGGCCGGGACCCTTTCCAGGACAGGGCCAGGATGCTTTCACAGGGCCGGACCCTATCTAGGACAGAGGGCCAGGATGCTTTCACAGGGCAGGGACCCTTTCTAGGACAGGGCAGGGATGCTTTCAAAGGGCTGGGTCCCTTTCTAGGACAGGGCAGGGATGCTTGCGCAGGGCAGGGACTCTTTCTAGGACACATGGCCAGAATGCATCCGCAGGGTCGGGACCCTTCCTTGGATACAGGGCCAGGATGCTTTCGCAGGGCAGGGACTCTTTCTAGGACACATGGCCAGGATGCATCCGCAGGACCGTGACCCTTTCTAGGAGACAGGGCCAGGGTGCCTTCGCAGTGCCGTGACCCTTTCTAGGACAGTTCCAGGATGCTTCCGCAGGGCCGGGACTCTCGCTAGGACACATGGCCAGGATGCATCCGCAGGACCGTGACCCTTTCTAGGACACAAGGCCAGGATGCTTTCGCAGGGCCGGGACCATTTCTAGGACGGGGCCAGGATGCTTTCACAGGGCCAGGACCCTTTCTAGGACACATGTCCAGGATGCTTCCGCAGGTCCGGGAGCTTTCCTTGGACACAGGGCCAGGATGCTTTCGCAGGGCCGCGATCCTTTCTATGACAGAGGGCCAGAATGCTTTTGCAGGGCCGGGACCTTTTCTAGGACACAGGGCCAGGATGCTTTCACAGCGCTGGGACACTTTCTGGGGCAGAGGGCCAGGATGCTTTCGCAGGGCCGGGAGCTTTTCTAGAACTCAGGGCCAGGAGGCTTTCACAGGGCCGGGACCGTTTCTAGGACACAGGGCCCGGAGGCTTTCGCAGGGCCATGGCCATTTCTAGGACACAGGGCCAGGAATCTTTTGCAGGGCCGGCCCTTTTCTTGGACACATGTCCAGGATGCTTCCGCAGGTCCGGGAGCTTTCCTTGGATACAGGGATTGGATGCTTCCGCAGGGCGGGTTCCCTCCTTAGACACAGGGCCAGGAACCTTTCACTGGTCCTGGACCGTTTCTAGGACACAGGGCCAGGATGCTTCCGCAGGGCCGGGACCCTTTCTTGGACACAGGTCCAGGATGCATTCACAGGGCCGGGACCCTTTCCAGGACACAGGGCCAGGATGCTTTCGCTGGGCCGGGACCCTTTCTAGGGCACAGGGCCAGAATGCTATCGCAGGGACGGAACCCTTCCTTGGACACAGGACAAGGATGCTTTCGCAGGGCCGTGACCCTTTCTAGGTCACAGGACCAGGATGCTCTCACAGGGCCGGGACCCTTCCTTGGACACAGGGCCAGTATGCTTTCACAGGGCCGGGACCCTTTCTAGGACACAGGGCCAGGATGCATTCGCAGGGTCGAGACCCTTCCTTGGACACAGGACCATGATGCTTTCGCAGGTCCGTGACCCTTTCTAGGGCAGAGGGCCAGGATGCTTTCGCAGGGCAGGGTCTCTTTCTAGGACAGGCCCAGGATGCTTTCACAGGGCCGGGACCCTTTCTAGGACACAGAGCCAGGATGCTATCGCAGGGCCGGAACCCTTCCTTGGACACAGGACAAGGATGCATTCGTAGGGCCGGGACCCTTTCTTGGACACAGGGCCAGGATGCTTTCGCAGGGCCGGGACCCTTTCTCGGACAGTGCCAGGATGCTTTTACAGGGCTGGGACCCTTTCTAGGACACATGGCCAGGATGCTTTTACAGGGCCGGGACCTTTTCTAGGACACAGGGCCAGGAGGCTTTCACAGGCCGGGACCCTTTCCAGGACAGGGCCAGGATGCTTTCACAGGGCCGGACCCTATCTAGGACAGAAGGCCAGAATGCTTTCACAGGGCAGGGACCCTTTCTAGGACAGGGCAGGGATGCTTTCAAAGGGCTGGGTCCCTTTCTAGGACAGGGCAGGGATGCTTGCGCAGGGCAGGGACTCTTTCTAGGACACATGGCCAGAATGCATCCGCAGGGTCGGGACCCTTCCTTGGATACAGGGCCAGGATGCTTTCGCAGGGCAGGGACTCTTTCTAGGACACATGGCCAGGATGCATCCGCAGGACCGTGACACTTTCTAGGAGACAGGGCCAGGGTGCCTTCGCAGTGCCGTGACCCTTTCTAGGACAGTTCCAGGATGCTTCCGCAGGGCCGGGACTCTTTCTAGGACACATGGCCAGGATGCATCCGCAGGGCCGGGACCATTTCTAGGACGGGGCCAGGATGCTTTCACAGGGCCAGGACCCTTTCTAGGACACAGGACCAGGAATCTTTTGCAGGGCCGGCCCTTTTCTTGGACACATGTCCAGGATGCTTCCGCAGGTCCGGGAGCTTTCCTTGGATACAGGGATTGGATGCTTCCGCAGGGCGGGTCCCCTCCTTAGACACAGGGCCAGGAACCTTTCACTGGTCCTGGACCGTTTCTAGGACACAGGGCCAGAATGCTTTCGCAGGGCCGGGACCCTTTCTAGGACACAAGGCAAGGATGCTTTCACAGGGCCGGCACCCTTCCTTGGACACAGGGCCAGGATGCTTCCGCAGGGCCGGGACCCTTTCTTGGACACAGGTCCAGGATGCATTCACAGGGCCGGGACCCTTTCCAGGACACAGGGCCAGGATGCTTTCGCCGGGCCGGGACGCTTTCTAGGGCACAGGGCCAGAATGCTATCGCAGGGACGGAACCCTTCCTTGGACACAGGACAAGGATGCTTTCGCAGGGCCGTGACCCTTTCTAGGTCACAGGACCAGGATGCTCTCACAGGGCCGGGACCCTTCCTTGGACACAGGGCCAGTATGCTTTCACAGGGCCGGGACCCTTTCTAGGACACAGGGCCAGGATGCATTCGCAGGGTCGAGACCCTTCCTTGGACACAGGACCATGATGCTTTCGCAGGTCCGTGACCCTTTCTAGGGCAGAGGGCCAGGATGCTTTCGCAGGGCAGGGTCTCTTTCTAGGACAGGCCCAGGATGCTTTCACAGGGCCGGGACCCTTTCTAGGACACAGAGCCAGGATGCTATCGCAGGGCCGGAACCCTTCCTTGGACACAGGACAAGGATGCATTCGTAGGGCCGGGACCCTTTCTAGGACACAGGGCCAAGATGCTCTCACAGGGCCTGGACACTTCCTTGGACAGAGGGCCAGGAACCTTTCACAGGGCCGGGACCCTTTCTAGGACACAGGGCCAGGATGCTTTTGCAGGGCCTGGACCTTTTCTAGGACACAGGGCCAGGAGGCTTTCACAGGGCCGGGTCCCTTTCTCGGACAGGGCAGGGGTGCTTTCAAATGGCTGGAACCCTTGCTAGGACAGGGCAGGAATGCTTTCGCAGGGCAGGGAGTCTTTCTAGGACACATGGCCAGAATGCATCCGCAGGGTCGGGACCCTTCCTTGGACACAGGGCCAGGATGCTTTCGCAGGGCAGGGACTCTTTCTAGGACACATGGCCAGGATGCATCCGCAGGACCGTGACACTTTCTAGGAGACAGGGCCAGGGTGCCTTCGCAGTGTCGTGACCCTTTCTAGGACGGGGCCAGGATGCTTTCACAGGGCCGGGACCCTTTCTAGGACACAGGGCCAGGATGCTTTCGCAGGGCAGGGACCCTTTCTAGGACAGGGCAGGGATGCTTTCAAAGGGCTGGGACCCTTTCTAGGACAGGGCAGGGATGCTTTCAAAGGGCTGGGTCCCTTTCTAGGACAGGGCAGGGATGGTTGCGCAGGGCAGGGACTCTTTCTAGGACACATGGTCAGAATGCATCCGAAGGGTCGGGACCCTTCCTTGGATACAGGGCCAGGATGCTTTCGCAGGGCAGGGACTCTTTCTAGGACACATGGCCAGGATGCATCCGCAGGACCGTGACCCTTTCTCGGACAGTGCCAGGATGCTTTCACAGGGCTGGGACCCTTTCTAGGACACATGGCCAGGATGCTTTTACAGGGCCGGGTCCTTTTCTAGGACACAGAGCCAGGAGGCTTTCACAGGACGGGACCCTTTCCAGGACAGGGCCAGGATGCTTTCACAGGGCCGGACCCTATCTAGGACAGAGGGCCAGGATGCTTTCACAGGGCAGGGACCCTTTCTAGGACAGGGCAGGGATGCTTTCAAAGGGCTGGGTCCCTTTCTAGGACAGGGCAGGGATGCTTGCGCAGGGCAGGGACTCTTTCTAGGATACATGGCCAGAATGCATCCGCAGGGTCGGGACCCTTCCTTGGATACAGGGCCAGGATGCTTTCGCAGGGCAGGGACTCTTTCTAGGACACATGGCCAGGATGCATCCGCAGGACCGTGACCCTTTCTAGGAGACAGGGCCAGGGTGACTTCGCAGTGCCGTGACCCTTTCTAGGACAGTTCCAGGATGCTTCCGCAGGGCCGGGACTCTCGCTAGGACACATGGCCAGGATGCATCCGCAGGGCCGGGCCCCTTCCTTGGACACAGGGCCAGGATGCTTTCGCAGGGCCGCGATCCTTTCTATGACAGAGGGCCAGAATGCTTTTGCAGGGCCGGGACCTTTTCTAGGACACAGGGCCAGGATGCTTTCACAGCGCTGGGACACTTTCTGGGGCAGAGGGCCAGGATGCTTTTGCAGGGCCGGGAGCTTTTCTAGGACACAGGGCCAGGAGGCTTTCACAGGGCCGGGACCGTTTCTAGGACACAGGGCCCGGAGGCTTTCGCAGGGCCATGGCCATTTCTAGGACACAGGGCCAGGAATCTTTTGCAGGGCCGGCCCTTTTCTTGGACACATGTCCAGGATGCTTCCGCAGGTCCGGGAGCTTTCCTTGGATACAGGGACTGGATGCTTCCGCAGGGCGGGTCCCCTCCTTGGACACAGGGCCAGGAACCTTTCACTGGTCCTGGACCGTTTCTAGGACACAGGGCCAGAATGCTTTCGCAGGGCCGGGACTCTTTCTAGGACACAGGGCCAGGATGCTTTTGCAGGGCCTGGACCTTTTCTAGGACACAGGGCCAGGAGGGTATCACAGGGCCGGGACCCTAACTAGGACACAGGGCCAGGTTGCTTTCGCAGGGCAGGGACCCTTTCTCGGACAGGGCAGGGATGCTTTCAAAGGGCTGGGACCCTTTCTAGGACAGGGCAGGAATGCTTTCGCAGGGCCGGGACTCTTTCTAGGACACAGGGCCAGGATGCTTTTGCAGGGCCTGGACCTTTTCTAGGACATATGGCCAGAATGCATCCGCAGGGTCGGGACCCTTCCTTGGACACAGGGCCAGGATGCTTTCGCAGTGCAGGGACTCTTTCTAGGACACATGGCCAGGATGCATCCGCAGGACCGTGACACTTTCTAGGAGACAGGGCCAGGGTGCCTTCGCAGTGCCGTGACCCTTTCTAGGACAGGCCCAGGATGCTTTCACAGGGCCGGGACCCTTTCAAGGACACAGGGCCAGGATGCTTTCGCAGGGCAGGGACCCTTTCTAGGACAGGGCAGGGATGCTTTCAAAGGGCTGGGACCCTTTCTAGGACAGGGCAGGGATGCTTTCAAAGGGCTGGGTCCCTTTCTAGGACAGGGCAGGGATGGTTGCGCAGGGCAGGGACTCTTTCTAGGACACATGGTCAGAATGCATCCGAAGGGTCGGGACCCTTCCTTGGATACAGGGCCAGGATGCTTTCGCAGGGCAGGGACTCTTTCTAGGACACATGGCCAGGATGCATCCGCAGGACCGTGACACTTTCTAGGAGACAGGGCCAGGGTGCCTTCGCAGTGCCGTGACCCTTTCTAGGACATGGCCAGGATGCTTTCACAGGGCCGGGACCCTTTCAAGGACACAGGGCCAGGATGCTATCGCAGGGCCGGGACCCTCCCTTGGACACAGAACCAGGATGCTTTCGCAGGGCCGGGACCCTTTCTGGGACACAGGGCCAGGATGCTCTCACAGGGCCGGGACCCTTCCTTGGACATAGACCCAGGAACCTTTCACAGTGCCGGGTCCCTTCCTTGGACACAGAACCAGGATGCTTTCGCAGGGCCGGGACCCTTTCTAGGATACAGGGCCAGGATGCTCTCACAGGCCCTGGACCCTTCCTTGGACACAGGGCCAGGAACCTTTCCCAGGGCCGGGACCCTTTCTAGGACAGTGCCAGGATGCATTCACAGGGCTGAGACCCTTTCTAGGACAGGGCAGGGATGCTTTCGCAGGGCAGGGACTCTTTCTAGGACACATGGCCAGAATGCATCCGCAGGGTCGGGACCCTTCCTTGGACACAGGGCCAGGATGCTTTCGCAGGGCAGGGACTCTTTCTAGGACACATGGCCAGGGTGCCTTCGCAGTGCCGTGACCCTTTCTAGGACAGTTCCAGGATGCTTCCGCCGGGCCGGGACTCTCGCTAGGACACAGGGCCAGGATGCTTTCGCAGTGCAGGGACTCTTTCTAGGACACATGGCCAGGATGCATCCGCAGGACCGTGACACTTTCTAGTAGACAGGGCCAGGGTGCCTTCGCAGTGCCGTGACCCTTTCTAGGACAGGCCCAGGATGCTTTCACAGGGCCGGGACCCATTCAAGGACACAGGGCCAGGATGCTATCGCAGGGCCGGGACCCTCCCTTGGACACAGAACCAGGATGCTTTCGCAGGGCCGGGACCCTTTCTGGGACACAGGGCCAGGATGCTCTCACAGGGCCGGGACCCTTCCTTGGACATAGACCCAGGAACCTTTCACAGTGCCGGGTCCCTTCCTTGGACACAGAACCAGGATGCTTTCGCAGGGCCGGGACCCTTTCTAGGATACAGGGCCAGGATGCTCTCACAGGGCCTGGACCCTTCCTTGGACACAGGGCCAGGAACCTTTCACAGGGCCGGGGCCCTTTCTAGGACACAGGGCCAGGATGCTATCGCAGGGCCGGGACCCTTCCTTGGACACAGAACCAGGATGCTTTCGCAGGGCCGGGACCCTTTCCAGTACACAGGGCCAGGATGCTCACACAGGGCCGGTACCCTTCCTTGGACACAGGGCCAGGAACCTTTCACTGGGCCGGGACCCTTTCTAGGACAGTGCCAGGATGCATTCACAGGGCTGAGACCCTTTCTAGGACAGGGCAGGGATGCTTTCGCAGGGCAGGGACTCTTTCTAGGACACATGGCCAGGGTGCCTTCGCAGTGCCGTGACCCTTTCTAGGACAGTTCCAGGATGCTTCCGCAGGGCCGGGACTCTCGCTAGGACACATGGCCAGGATGCATCCGCAGGGCCGGGCCCCTTCCTTGGACACAGGGCCAGGATGCTTTCGCAGGGCCGCGATCCTTTCTATGACAGAGGGCCAGAATGCTTTTGCAGGGCCGGGACCTTTTCTAGGACACAGGGCCAGGATGCTTTCACAGCGCTGGGACACTTTCTGGGGCAGAGGGCCAGGATGCTTTCGCAGGGCCGGGAGCTTTTCTAGAACTCAGGGCCAGGAGGCTTTCACAGGGCCGGGACCGTTTCTAGGACACAGGGCCCGGAGGCTTTCGCAGGGCCATGGCCATTTCTAGGACACAGGGCCAGGAATCTTTTGCAGGGCCGGCCCTTTTCTTGGACACATGTCCAGGATGCTTCCGCAGGTCCGGGAGCTTTCCTTGGAAACAGGGATTGGATGCTTCCGCAGGGCGGGTCCCCTCCTTAGACACAGGGCCAGGAACCTTTCACTGGTCCTGGACCGTTTCTAGGACACAGGGCCAGAATGCTTTCGCAGGGCCGGGACCCTTTCTAGGACATAAGGCAAGGATGCTTTCACAGGGCCGGCACCCTTCCTTGGACACAGGGCCAGGATGCTTCCGCAGGGCCGGGACCCTTTCTTGGACACAAGTCCAGGATGCTTTCACAGGGCCGGGACCCTGTCCAGGACACAGGGTCAGGATGCTTTCGCAGGGCCGGGACCCTTTCTAGGGCACAGGGCCAGAATGCTATCGCAGGGCCGGAACCCTTCCTTGGACACAGGACAAGGATGCTTTCGCAGGGCCGTGACCCTTTCTAGGACACTGGACCAGGATGCTCTCACAGGGCCGGGACCCTTCCTTGGACACAGGGCCAGTATGCTTTAACAGGGCCGGGACCCTTTCTAGGACCCAGGGCCAGGATGCATTCGCAGGGTCGAGACCCTTCCTTGGACACAGGACCATGATGCTTTCGCAGGTCCGTGACCCTTTCTAGGGCAGAGGGCCAGGATGCTTTCGCAGGGCAGGGTCTCTTTCTAGGACAGGCCCAGGATGCTTTCACAGGGCCAGGACCCTTTCTAGGACACAGAGCCAGGATGCTATCGCAGGGCCGGAACCCTTCCTTGGACACAGGACAAGGATGCATTCGTAGGGCCGGGACCCTTTCTAGGACACAGGGCCAAGATGCTCTCACAGGGCCGGACACTTCCTTGGACAGAGGGCCAGGAACCTTTCACAGGGCCGGGACCCTTTCTAGGACACAGGGCTAAGAGGCTTTCACAGGGCCGGGACCCTTTCTCGGACGGGGCAGGGATGCTTTCAAAGGGCTGGGACCCTTTCTAGGACAGGGCAGGAATGCTTTCGCAGGGCAGGGAGTCTTTCTAGGACACATGGCCAGAATGCATCCGCAGGGTCGGGACCCTTCCTTGGACACAGGGCCAGGATGCTTTCGCAGGGCAGGGACTCTTTCTAGGACACATGGCCAGGATGCATCCGCAGGACCGTGACACTTTCTAGGAGACAGGGCCAGGGTGCCTTCGCAGTGCCGTGACCCTTTCTAGGACGGGGCCAGGATGCTTTCACAGGGCCGGGACCCTTTCTAGGACACAGGGCCAGGATGCTTTCGCAGGGCAGGGACCCTTTCTAGGACAGGGCAGGGATGCTTTCAAAGGGCTGGGACCCTTTCTAGGACAGGGCAGGGATGCTTTCAAAGGGCTGGGTCCCTTTCTAGGACAGGGCAGGGATGGTTGCGCAGGGTAGGGACTCTTTCTAGGACACATGGCCAGAATGCATCCGCAGGGTCGGGACCCTTCCTTGGATACAGGGCGAGGATGCTTTCGCAGGGCAGGGACTCTTTCTAGGACACATGGCCAGGATGCATCCGCAGGACCGTGACCCTTTCTCGGACAGTGCCAGGATGCTTTCACAGGGCTGGGACCCTTTCTAGGACACATGGCCAGGATGCTTTTACAGGGCCGGGACGTTTTCTAGGACACAGAGCCAGGAGGCTTTCACAGGACGGGACCCTTTCCAGGACAGGGCCAGGATGCTTTCACAGGGCAGGGACCCTTTCTAGGACAGGGCAGGGATGCTTTCAAAGGGCTGGGTCCCTTTCTAGGACAGGGCAGGGATGCTTGCGCAGGGCAGGGACTCTTTCTAGGACACATGGCCAGAATGCATCCGCAGGGTCGGGACCCTTCCTTGGATACAGGGCCAGGATGCTTTCGCAGGGCAGGGACTCTTTCTAGGACACATGGCCAGGATGCATCCGCAGGACCGTGACCCTTTCTAGGAGACAGGGCCAGGGTGCCTTCGCAGTGCCGTGACCCTTTCTAGGACAGTTCCAGGATGCTTCCGCAGGGCCGGGACTCTCGCTAGGACACATGGCCAGGATGCATCCGCAGGGCCGGGCCCCTTCCTTGGACACAGGGCAAGGATGCTTTCGCAGGGCCGCGATCCTTTCTATGACAGAGGGCCAGAATGCTTTTGCAGGGCCGGGACCTTTTCTAGGACACAGGGCCAGGATGCTTTCACAACGCTGGGACACTTTCTGGGGCAGAGGGCCAGGATGCTTTTGCAGGGCCGGGAGCTTTTCTAGGACACAGGGCCAGCAGGCTTTCACAGGGCCGGGAACGTTTCTAGGATACAGGGCCCGGAGGCTTTCGCAGGGCCATGGCCATTTCTAGGACACAGGGCCAGGAATCATTTGCAGGACCGGCCCTTTTCTTGGACACATGTCCAGTATGCTTCCGCAGGTCCGGGAGCTTTCCTTGGATACAGGGACTGGATGCTTCCGCAGGGCGGGTCCCCTCCTTGGACACAGGGCCAGGAACCTTTCACTGGTCCTGGACCGTTTCTAGGACACAGGGCCAGAATGCTTTCGCAGGGCCGGGACCCTTTCTAGGACACAGGGCCAGGATGCTTTTGCAGGGCCTGGACCTTTTCTAGGACACAGGGCCAGGAGGCTTTCACAGGGCCGGGACCCTAACTAGGACACAGGGCTAGGTTGCTTTCGCAGGGCAGGGACCCTTTCTCGGACAGGGCAGGGATGCTTTCAAAGGGCTGGGACCCTTTCTAGGACAGGGCAGGAATGCTTTCGCAGGGCAGGGAGTCTTTCTAGGACACATGGCCAGAATGCATCCGCAGGGTCGGGACCCTTCCTTGGACACAGGGCCAGGATGCTTTCGCAGGGCAGGGACTCTGTCTAGGACACATGGACAGGATGCATCCGCAGGACCGTGACACTTTCTAGGAGACAGGGCCAGGGTGCCTTCGCAGTGCCGTGACCCTTTCTAGGACAGGCCCAGGATGCTTTCACAGGGCCGGGACCCTTTCTAGGACACAGGGCCAGGATGCTATCGCAGGGCCGGGACCCTCCCTTGGACACAGAACCAGGATGCTTTCGCAGGGCCGGGACCCTTTCTGGGACACAGGGCCAGGATGCTCTCACAGGGCCGGGACCCTTCCTTGGACATAGACCCAGGAACCTTTCACAGTGCCGGGTCCCTTCCTTGGACACAGAACCAGGATGCTTTCACAGGGCCGGGTCCCTTTCTAGGATACAGGGCCAGGATGCTCTCACAGGGCCTGGACCCTTCCTTGGACACAGGGCCAGGAACCTTTCACAGGGCCGGGGCCCTTTCTAGCACACAGGGCCAGGATGCTATCGCAGGGCCGGGACCCTTCCTTGGACACAGAACCAGGATGCTTTCGCAGGGCCGGGACCCTTTCCAGTACACAGGGCCAGGATGCTCTCACAGGGCCGGGACCCTTCCTTGGACACAGGGCCAGGAACCTTTCACTGGGCCGGGACCCTTTCTAGCACAGTGCCAGGATGCATTCACAGGGCTGAGACCCTTTCTAGGACAGGGCAGGGATGCTTTCGCAGGGCAGGGACTCTTTCTAGGACACATGGCCAGAATGCATCCGCAGGGTCGGGACCTTTCCTTGGACACAGGGCCAGGATGCTTTCGCAGGGCAGGGACTCTTTCTAGGACACATGGCCAGGGTGCCTTCGCAGTGCCGTGACCCTTTCTAGGACAGTTCCAGGATGCTTCCGCAGGCCGGGACTCTCGCTAGGACAAATGGCCAGGATGCATCCGCAGGGCCGGGCCCCTTCCTTGGACACAGGGCCAGGATGCTTTCGCAGGGCCGCGATCCTTTCTATGACAGAGGGCCAGGATGTTTTCACGGGGCTGGGACCCTTTGTACGACACAGGACCAGGATGCTTTCGCACGGCTGGGACCCTTTCTAGGACACAGGGCCAGGAGGCTTTCACAGGGCCGGGACCGTTTCTAGGACCCAGGGCAAGGAATCTTTTGCAGGGCCGGCCCTTTTCTTGGACACATGGCCAGGATGCTTCCGCAGGTCCGGGAGCTTTCCATGGATACAGGGCCTGGATGCTTCCGAAGGGCGGGTCCCCTCCTTGGACACAGGGCCAGGAACCTTTCACTGGTCCTGGACCGTTTGTAGGACACAGGGCCAGGATGCTTTCGCTGGGCCGGGACCCTTTCTAGGACACAAGGCCAGGATGCTTTCACAGGGCCGGCACCCTTCCTTGGAAACAGGGCCAGGATGCTTCCGCAGGGCCGGGACCCTTTCTAGGACACAAGGCCAGGATGCTTTCACAGGGCCGGCACCCTTCCTTCGACACAGGGCCAGGATGCTTCCGCAGGGCCGGGACCCTTTCCAGGACACAGTGCCAGGATGCTATCGCAGGGCCGGGACCCTTCCTTGGACACAGGACCAGGATGCTTTCGCAGGGCAGTGTCTCTTTCTAGGACAGGCCCAGGATGCTGTCAAAGGGCCGGGACCCTTTCTAGGACACAGGGCCAGGATGCTATCGCAGGGCCGGGACCCTTTCTAGGACAGAGGGCCAGGATGTTCTCACAGGGCCGAGAAACTTCCTTGGACACAGGGCCAGGAAACTTTCACAGGGCCGGGACCCTTCCTTGGACACAGAACCAGGTTGCTTTCGCAGGGCCGGGACCCTTTCTAGGATACAGGGACAGGATGCTCTCACAGGGCCGGGACCCTTCCTTGGACACAGGGCCAGGAACCTTTCACAGGGCCGGGACCCTTTCTAGGACACAGGGCCAGGATGCTATCGCAGGGCCGGAACCCTTTCTAGGACACAAGGCCAGGATGCTTTCACAGGGCCGGCACCCTTCCTTGGACACAGGGCCAGGATGCTTCCGCAGGGCCGGGACCCTTTCTTGGACACAGGTCCAGGATGCTTTCACAGGGCCGTGACCCTTTCCAGGACACAGGGCCAGGATGCTATCGAAGGGCCGGGACCCTTCCTTGGACACAGGACCAGGATGCTTTCGCAAGGCAGGGTATCTTTCTAGGACAGGCCCAGGATGCTTTCACAGGGCCGGGACCCTTTCTAGGACACAGGGCCAGGATGCTATCGCAGGGCCGGGATCCTTCCTTGGACACAGAACCAGGATGCTTTCGCAGGGCCGGGACCCTTTCTAGGACACAGGGCCAGGATGCTCTCACAGGGCCGGGATCCTTCCTTGGACACAGGGCCAGGAACCTTTCACAGGGCCGGGACCCTTTCTAGGACAGAGGGCCAGGATGCTTCCGCAGGGCCGGGACCCTTTCTTGGACACAGGTCCAGGATGCTTTCACAGGGCCGGGACCCTTTCCAGGACACAGGGCCAGGATGCTATCGCAGGGCCGGGACCGGTCCTTGGACACAGGACCAGGATGCTTTCGCTGGGCCGGGACCCTTTCTAGGACACAAGGCCAGGATGCTTTCACAGGGCCGGCACCCTTCCTGGGACACAGGGCCAGGATGCTTCCGCAGGGCCGGGACCCTTTCTAGGACACAGGTCCAGGATGCTTTCACAGGGCCGGAACCCTTTCCAGGACACAGGGACAGGATGCTATCGCAGGGCCGGGACCCTTCCTTGGCCACAGGACCAGGATGCTTTCGCAGGGCAGGCTCTCTTTCTAGGACGCCCAGGATGCTTTCACAGGGCCGGGACCCTTTCTAGGACACAGGTCCAGGATGCTATCGCAGGGCCGGGACCCTTCCTTGGACACAGAACCAGGATGCTTTCGCAGGGCCGGGACCATTTCTAGGACACAGGGCCAGGATGCTCTCACAGGGCCGGTACCCTTCCTTGGACAGGGCCAGGATGCTTTCACAGGGCTGGGACCATTTCTAGGACAGGGCAGGGATGCTTTCGCAGGGCAGGGACTCTTTCTAGGATAGGCCCAGGATGCTTTCACAGGGCCGGGACCCTTTCTAGGACACAGGGCCAGGATGCTATCGCAGGGCAGGGACCCTGCCTTGGCCGCAGGGCCAGGATGCTTTCGCAGAGCAGGGACACTTTCTAGGACACATGACCAGGATGCCTCCGCAGGACCGTGACCCTTTCTAGGACACAAGGCCAGGATGCTTTCGCAGGGCCGGGACCATTTCTAGGACGGGGCCAGGATGCTTTCACAGGGCCGGGACCCTTTCTAGGACACAGGACCAGGATGCTTTCGCAGGGCAGGGGCTTTTTCGAGGTCACCAGGCCAGGATGCTTTCACAGGGCCGGCACCCTTCCTTGGACACAGGGCCAGGATTCTTCCTCAGGGCAGGGTCTCTTTCTAGGGCAGGCCCAGGATGCTTTCACAGGGCCGGGACCCTTTCTAGGACACAGTGCCAGGATGCTATCGCAGGGTCGGGACCCTTCCTTGGACACAGAACCAGGATGCTTTCGGAGGGCCGGGACCCTATCTACGACACAGGGCCAGAATGCTCTCACAGGGCCGTGACCCTTCCTTGGACACAGGGCCAGGATGCATTCGCAGGGCCGGGACCCTTCCTTGGACACAGGACCAGGATGCTTTCGCAAGGCAGAGTATCTTTCTAGCACAGGCCCAGGATGCTTTCACAGGGCCGGGACCCATTCTAGGACACAGGGCCAGGATGCTATCGCAGGGCCGGGACCTTTCCTTGGACACAGAACCAGGATGCTTTCGCAGGGCCGGGACCCTTTCTAGGACACAGGGCCAGGATGCTCTCACAGGGCCGGGAACCTTCCTTGGACACAGGGCCAGGAACCTTTCACAGGGCCGGGACCCTTTCTAGGACATAGGGCCAGGATGCTTCCGCAGGGCCGGGACCCTTTCTTGGACACAGGTCCAGGATGCTTTCACAGGGCCGAGACCCTTTCCAGGACACATGGCCAGGATGCTATCGCAGGGCCGGGACCCTTTCTAGGACACAAGGCCAGGATGCTTTCACAGGGCCGGCACCCCTCCTTGGACACAGGGCCAGGATGCTTCCGCAGGGCCGGGACCCTTTCTAGGACACAGGTCCAGGATGCTTTCACAGGGCCGGAACCCTTTCCAGGACACAGGGACAGGATACTATCGCAGGGCCGGGACCCTTCCTTGGACACAGGACCAGGATGCTTTCGCAGGGCAGGCTCTCTTTCTAGGACAGGCCCAGGATGCTTTCACAGGGCCGGGACCCTTTCTAGGACACAGGTCCAGGATGCTATCGCAAGGCCGGGACATTCCTTGGACACAGACCCAGGAACCTTTCACAGGGCCGGGACCCTTCCTTGGACAGGGCCAGGATGCTTTCGCAGGGCCGGGACCATTTCTAGGACACAGGGCCAGGATGCTCTCACAGGGCCGGTACCCTTCCTTGGACACAGACCCAGGAACCTTTCACAGGGCCGGGACCCTTCCTTGGACAGGGCCAGGATGCTTTCGCAGGGCCGTGACCCTTTCTCGGACAGTGCCAGGATGCCTTCACAGGGCTGGGACCATTTCTAGGACAGGGCAGGGATGCTTTCGCAGGGCAGGGACTCTTTCTAGGACACAGGGCCAGAATGCATCCGCAGGACCGTGACCCTTTCTAGGACACAAGGCCAGGATGCTTTCACAGGGCAGGGTCCCTTTCTAGGACACAGGACAAGTGTGCTTTCTCAGGGCAGTGTCTTTTTCGAGGTCACAAGGCCAGGATGCTTTCACAGGGCCGGCACACTTCCTTGGACACAGGGCCAGGATTCTTCCTCAGGGCAGGGTCTCTTTCTAGGGCAGGCCCAGGATGCTTTCACAGGGCCGGGACACTATCTAGGACACAGGGCCAGGATGCTATCGCAGAGCCGGGACCCTCCCTTGGATACAGAACCAGGATGCTTTCGCAGGGCCGGGACCCTGCCTTGGCCACAGGGCCAGGATGCTTTCGCTGAGCAGGGACACTTTCTAGGACACATGGCCAGGATGCATCCGCAGGACCGTGACCCTTTCTAGGACACAAGGCCAGGATGCTTTCGCAGGGCCGTGACCATTTCTAGGACGGGGCCAGGATGCTTTCACAGGGCCGGGTCCCTTTCTAGGACACAGGACCAGGGTGCTTTCTCAGGGCAGTGTCTTTTTCGAGGTCACAAGGCCAGGATGCTTTCACAGGGCCGGCACACTTCCTTGGACACAGGGCCAGGATTCTTCCTCAGGGCAGGGTCTCTTTCTAGGGCAGGCCCAGGATGCTTTCACAGGGCCGGGACCCTTTCTAGGACACAGGGCCAGGATGCTATCGCAGGGCCGGGTCCCTTCCTTGGACACAGAACCAGGATGCTTTCGCAGGGCCGGGACCCTTTCTACGACACAGGGCCAGAATGCTATCACAGGGCCGTGACCCTTCCTTGGACACAGGGCCAGGATGCATTCGCAGGGCCGGGACCCTTCCTTGGACACAGGACCAGGATGCTTTCGCAAGGCAGGGTATCTTTCTAGGACAGGCCCAGGATGCTTTCACAGGGCCGGGACCCTTTCTAGGACACAGGGCCAGGATGCTCTCACAGGGCCGGGAACCGTCCTTGGACACAGGGCCAGGAAACTTTCACAGGGCCGGGACCCTTTCTAGGACAGAGGGCCAGGATGCTTCCGCAGGGCCGGGACCCTTTCTTGGACACAGGTCCAGGATGCTTTCACAGGGCCGGGACCCTTTCCAGGACACAGGGCCAGGATGCTATCGCAGGGCCGGGACCCTTCCTTGGACACAGGACCAGGATGCTTTCGCTGGGCCGGGACCATTTCTAGGACACAAGGCCAGGATGCTTTCACAGGGCCGGCTCCCTTCCTTGGACACAGGGCCATGATGCTTCCGCAGGGCCGGGACCCTTTCTAGGACACAGGTCCAGGATGCTTTCACAGGGCCGGAACCCTTTCCAGGACACAGGGACAGGATGCTATCGCAGGGCCGGGACCCTTCCTTGGACACAGGACCAGGATGCTTTCGCAGGGCAGGCTCTCTTTCTAGGACAGGCCCAGGATGCTTTCACAGGGCCGGGACCCTTTCTAGGACACAGGTCCAGGATGCTATCGCAGGGCCGGGAACCTTCCTTGGACACAGAACCAGGATGCTTTCGCAGGGCCGGGACCATTTCTAGGACACAGGGCCAGGATGCTCTCACAGGGCCGGTACCCTTCCTTGGACACAGACCCAGGAACCTTTCAGAGGGCCTGGACCCTTTTAGGACACAGGACCAGGATGCTTTCGCAGGGCACTGTCTTTTTCGAGGTCACAAGGCCAGGATGCTTTCACAGGGCCGGCACCCTTCCTTGGACACAGGGCCAGGATTCTTCCTCAGGGCAGGGTCTCTTTCTAGGGCAGGCCCAGGATGCTTTCACAGGGCCGGGACCCTTTCTAGGACACAGGGCCAGGATGCTATCGCAGGGCCGGGACCCTTCCTAGGATACAGGGCCAGGATGCTTCCGCGGGGCCGGGACCCTTCCTTGGACACAGGGCCAGGAGGCTTTCTCAGGGCCATGACCCTTTCTAGGACACAGGGCCAGGATGCCTTTGCAAGGCCGGGACCTTTTATGGGACACATGGCCAGGATGCTTTCGCAGGGCCGTCACAGGGCCAGAATGCTCTCACAGGGCCGTGACCCTTCCTTGGACACAGGGCCAGGATGCTATCGCAGGGCCGGGACCCTTCCTTGGACATAGGACCAGGATGCTTTCGCAAGGCAGGGTATCTTTCTAGGACAGGCCCAGGATGCTTTCACAGGGCCGGGACCCTTTCTAGGACACAGGGACAGGATGCTATCGCAGGGCCGGGACCTTTCCTTGGACACAGAACCAGGATGCTTTCGCAGGGCCGGGACCCTTTCTAGGACACAGGGCCAGGATGCTCTCACAGGGCCGGGACCCTTCCTTGGACACAGGGCCAGGAGGCTTTCAGAGGGCCGGGACCGTTTCTACGACACAGGGCCAGGAATCTTCTGCAGGGCCGGCCCTTTTCTTGGACACATGGCCAGGATGCTTCCGCAGGTCCGGGAGCTTTCCATGGATACAGGGCCTGGATGCTTCCGAAGGGCGGGTCCCCTCCTTGGACACAGGGCCAGGAACCTTTCACTGGTCCTGGACCGTTTGTAGGACACAGGGCCAGGATGCTTTCGCTGGGCCAGGACCCTTTCTAGGACACAAGGCCAGGATGCTTCCGCAGGGCCGGGACCCTTTCTAGGACACAGGTCCAGGATGCTTTCACAGGGCCGGAACCCTTTCCAGGACACAGGGCCAGGATGCTATCGCAGGGCCGGGACCCTTCCTTGGACACAGGACCAGGATGCTTTCGCAGGGCAGGCTCTCTTACTAGGACAGGCCCAGGATGCTTTCACAGGGCCGGGACCCTTTCTAGGACACAGGGCCAGGATGCTATCGCAGGGCCGGGACATTCCTTGGACACAGAACCAGGATGCTTTCGCAGGGCCGGGACCATTTCTAGGACACAGGGCCAGGATGCTCTCACAGGGCCGGTACCCTTTCTTGGACACAGACCCAGGAACCTTTCACAGGGCCGGGACCCTTCCTTGGACAGGGCCAGGATGCTTTCGCAGGGCCGTGACCCTTTCTCGGACAGTGCAGGATGCTTTCACAGGGCTGGGACCATTTCTAGGACAGGGCAGGGATGCTTTCAAAGGGCTGAAACCCTTTCTAGGACAGGGCAGGAATGCTTTCGCAGGGCAGGGAGTCTTTCTAGGACACATGGCCAGAATGCATCCGCAGGGTCGGGACCCCTCCTTGGACACAGGGCCAGGATGCTTTCGCAGGGCAGGGACTCTTTCTAGGACACATGGCCAGGATGCATCCGCAGGACCGTGACACTTTCTAGGAGACAGGGCCAGGGTGCCTTCGCAGTGCCGTGACCCTTTCTAGGACGGGGCCAGGATGCTTTCACAGGGCCGGGACCCTTTCTAGGACACAGGGCCAGGATGCTTTCGCAGGGCAGGGACCCTTTCTAGGACAGGGCAGGGATGCATTCAAAGGGCTGGGACCCTTTCTAGGACAGGGCAGGGATGCTTTCAAAGGGCTGGGTCCCTTTCTAGGACAGGGCAGGGATGGTTGCGCAGGGCAGGGACTCTTTCTAGGACACATGGCCAGAATGCATCCGCAGGGTCGGGACCCTTCCTTGGATACAGGGCCAGGATGCTTTCGCAGGGCAGGGACTCTTTCTAGGACACATGGCCAGGATGCATCCGCAGGACCGTGACCCTTTCTCGGACAGTGCCAGGATGCTTTCACAGGGCTGGGACCCTTTCTAGGACGCATGGCCAGGATGCTTTTACAGGGCCGGGACCTTTTCTAGGACACAGAGCCAGGAGGCTTTCACAGGACGGGACCCTTTCCAGGACAGGGCCAGGATGCTTTCACAGGGCCGGACCCTATCTAGGACAGAGGGCCAGGATGCTTTCACAGGGCAGGGACCCTTTCTAGGACAGGGCAGGGATGCTTTCAAAGGGCTGGGTCCCTTTCTAGGACAGGGCAGGGATGCTTGCGCAGGGCAGGGACTCTTTCTAGGACACATGGCCAGAATGCATCCGCAGGACCGTGACCCTTTCTAGGAGACAGGGCCAGGGTGCCTTCGCAGTGCCGTGACCCTTTCTAGGACAGTTCCAGGATGCTTCCGCAGGGCCGGGACTCTCGCTAGGACACATGGCCAGGATGCATCTGCAGGGCCGGGCCCCTTCCTTGGACACAGGGCCAGGATGCTTTCGCAGGGCCGCGATCCTTTCTATGACAGAGGGCCAGAATGCTTTTGCAGGGCCGGGACCTTTTCTAGGACACAGGGCCAGGATGCTTTCACAGCGCTGGGACACTTTCTGGGGCAGAGGGCCAGGATGCTTTTGCAGGGCCGGGAGCTTTTCTAGGACACAGGGCCAGGAGGCTTTCACAGGGCCGGGACCGTTTCTAGGACGCAGGGCCCGGAGGCTTTCGCAGGGCCATGGCCATTTCTAGGACACAGGGCCAGGAATCTTTTGCAGGGCCGGCCCTTTTCTTGGACACATGTCCAGGATGCTTCCGCAGGTCCGGGAGCTTTCCTTGGATACAGGGACTGGATGCTTCCGCAGGGCGGGTCCCCTCCTTGGACACAGGGCCAGGAACCTTTCACTGGTCCTGGACCGTTTCTAGGACACAGGGCCAGAATGCTTTCGCAGGGCCGGGACTCTTTCTAGGACACAGGGCCAGGATGCTTTTGCAGGGCCGGGACCCTTTCTAGGACACAGGGCCAGGATGCTTTTGCAGGGCCTGGACCTTTTCTAGGACACAGGGCCAGGAGGATTTCACAGGGCCGGGACCCTAACTAGGACACTGGGCCAGGTTGCTTTCGCAGGGCAGGGACCCTTTCTCGGACAGGGCAGGGATGCTTTCAAAGGGCTGGGACCCTTTCTAGGACAGGGCAGGAATGCTTTCGCAGGGCAGGGAGTCTTTCTAGGACACATGGCCAGAATGCATCCGCAGGGTCGGGACCCTTCCTTGGACACAGGGCCAGGATGCTTTCGCAGGGCAGGGACTCTGTCTAGGACACATGGACAGGATGCATCCGCAGGACCGTGACACTTTCTAGGAGACAGGGCCAGGGTGCCTTCGCAGTGCCGTGACCCTTTCTAGGACAGTCCCAGGATGCTTTCACAGGACCGGGACCCTTTCTAGGACACAGGGCCAGGATGCTATCGCAGGGCCGGGACCCTCCCTTGGACACAGAACCAGGATGCTTTCGCAGGGCCGGGACCCTTTCTGGGACACAGGGCCAGGATGCTCTCACAGGTCCGGGACCATTCCTTGGACATAGACCCAGGAACCTTTCACAGTGCCGGGTCCCTTCCTTGGACACAGAACCAGGATGCTTTCGCAGGGACGGGAACCTTTCTAGGATACAGGGCCAGGATGCTCTCACAGGGCCTGGACCCTTCCTTGGACACAGGGCCAGGAACCTTTCACAGGGCCGGGGCCCTTTCTAGGACACAGGGCCAGGATGCTATCGCAGGGCCGGGACCCTTCCTTGGACACAGAACCAGGATGCTTTCGCAGGGCCGGGACCCTTTCCAGTACACAGGGCCAGGATGCTCTCACAGGGCCGTGACCCTTCCTTGGACACAGGGCCAGGAACCTTTCACTGGGCCGGGACCCTTTCTAGGACAGTGCCAGGATGCATTCACAGGGCTGAGACCCTTTCTAGGACAGGGCAGGGATGCTTTCGCAGGGCAGGGACTCTTTCTAGGACACATGGCCAGAATGCATCTGCAGGGTCGGGACCCTTCCTTGGACACAGGGCCAGGATGCTTTCGCAGGGCAGGGACTCTTTCTAGGACACATGGCCAGGGTGCCTTCGCAGTGCCGTGACCCTTTCTAGGACAGTTCCAGGATGCTTCCGCAGGGCCGGGACTCTCGCTAGGACAAATGGCCAGGATGCATCCGCAGGGCCGGGCCCCTTCCTTGGACACAGGGCCAGGATGCTTTCGCAGGGCCGCGATCCTTTCTATGACAGAGGGCCAGGATGTTTTCACGGGGCTGGGACCCTTTGTACGACACAGGACCAGGATGCTTTCGCACGGCCGGGACCCTTTCTAGGACACAGGGCCAGGAGGCTTTCAGAGGGCCGGGACCGTTTCTACGACACAGGGCCAGGAATCTTCTGCAGGGCCGGCCCTTTTCTTGGACACATGGCCAGGATGCTTCCGCAGGTCCGGGAGCTTTCCATGGATACAGGGCCTGGATGCTTCCGAAGGGCGGGTCCCCTCCTTGGACACAGGGCCAGGAACCTTTCACTGGTCCTGGACCGTTTGTAGGACACAGGGCCAGGATGCTTTCGCTGGGCCAGGACCCTTTCTAGGACACAAGGCCAGGATGCTTTCACAGGGCCGGCACCCTTCCTCGGACACAGGGCCAGGATGCTTCCGCAGGGCCGGGACCCTTTCTAGGACACAAGGCCAGGATGCTTTCACAGGGCCGGCACCCTTCCTTCGACACAGGGCCAGGATGCTTCCGCAGGGCCGGGACCCTTTCCAGGACACAGTGCCAGGATGCTATCGCAGGGCCGGGACCCTTCCTTGGACACAGGACCAGGATGCTTTCGCAGGGCAGGGTCTCTTTCTAGGACAGGCCCAGGATGCTTTCAAAGGGCCGGGACCCTTTCTAGGACACAGGGCCAGGATGCTATCGCAGGGCCGGGACCCTTTCTAGGACAGAGGGCCAGGATGTTCTCACAGGGCCGAGAACCTTCCTTGGACACAGGGCCAGGAAACTTTCACAGGGCCGGGACCCTTCCTTGGATACAGGGCCAGGATGCTCTCACAGGGCCGGGACCCTTTCTAGGATACAGGGCCAGGATGCTCTCACAGGGCCGGGACCCTTCCTTGGACACAGGGCCAGGAACCTTTCACAGGGCCGGGACCCTTTCTAGGACACAGGGCCAGGATGCTATCGCAGGGCCGGGACCCTTTCTAGGACACAAGGCCAGGATGCTTTCACAGGGCCGGCACCCTTCCTTGGACACAGGGCCAGGATGCTTCCGCAGGCCCGGGACCCTTTCTTGGACACAGGTCCAGGATGCTTTCACAGGGCCGTGACCCTTTCCAGGACACAGAGCCAGGATGCTATTGAAGGGCCGGGACCCTTCCTTGGACACAGGACCAGGATGCTTTCGCAAGGCAGGGTATCTTTCTAGGACAGGCCCAGGATGCTTTCACAGGGCCGGGACCCTTTCTAGGACACAGGGCCAGGATGCTATCGCAGGGCCGGGACCCTTCCTTGGACACAGAACCAGGATGCTTTCGCAGGGCCGGGACCCTTTCTAGGACACAGGGCCAGGATGCTCTCACAGGGCCGGGACCCTTCCTTGGACACAGGGCCAGGAACCTTTCACAGGGCCGGGACCCTTTCTAGGACAGAGGGCCAGGATGCTTCCGCAGGGCCGGGACCCTTTCTTGGACACAGGTCCAGGATGCTTTCACAGGGCCGGGACCCTTTCCAGGACACAGGGCCAGGATGCTATCGCAGGGCCGGGACCGGTCCTTGGACACAGGACCAGGATGCTTTCGCTGGGCCGGGACCCTTTCTAGGACACAAGGCCAGGATGCTTTCACAGGGCCGGCACCCTTCCTGGGACACAGGGCCAGGATGCTTCCGCAGGGCCGGGACCCTTTCTAGGACACAGGTCCAGGATGCTTTCACAGGGCCGGAACCCTTTCCAGGACACAGGGACAGGATGCTATCGCAGGGCCGGGACCCTTCCTTGGACACAGGACCAGGATGCTTTCGCAGGGCAGGCTCTCTTTCTAGGACAGGCCCAGGATGCTTTCACAGGGCCGGGACCCTTTCCAGGACACAGGTCCAGAATGCTATCGCAGGGCCGGGACCCTTCCTTGGACACAGAACCAGGATGCTTTCGCAGGGCCGGGACCATTTCTAGGACACAGGGCCAGGATGCTCTCACAGGGCCGGTACCCTTCCTTGGACAGGGCCAGGATGCTTTCACAGGGCTGGGACCATTTCTAGGACAGGGCAGGGATGCTTTCGCAGGGCAGGGACTCTTTCTAGGACAGGCCCAGGATGCTTTCACAGGGCCGGGACCCTTTCTAGGACACAGGGCCAGGATGCTATCGCAGGGCCGGGACCCTGCCTTGGCCACAGGGCCAGGATGCTTTCGCAGAGCAGGGACACTTTCTAGGACACATGACCAGGATGCCTCCGCAGGACCGTGACCCTTTCTAGGACACAAGGCCAGGATGCTTTCGCAGGGCCGGGACCATTTCTAGGACGGGGCCAGGATGCTTTCACAGGGCCGGGACCCTTTCTAGGACACAGGACCAGGATGCTTTCGCAGGGCAGGGGCTTTTTCGAGGTCACAAGGCCAGGATGCTTTCACAGGGCTGGCACCCTTCCTTGGACACAGGGCCAGGATTCTTCCTCAGGGCAGGGTCTCTTTCTAGGGCAGGCCCAGGATGCTTTCACAGGGCCGGGACCTTTTCTAGGACACAGTGCCAGGATGCTATCGCAGGGTCGGGACCCTTCCTTGGACACAGAACCAGGATGCATTCGGAGGGCCGGGACCCTTTCTACGACACAGGGCCAGAATGCTCTCACAGGGCCGTGACCCTTCCTTGGACACAGGGCCAGGATGCATTCGCAGGGCCGGGACCCTTCCTTGGACACAGGACCAGGATGCTTTCGCAAGGCAGAGTATCTTTCTAGGACAGGCCCAGGATGCTTTCACAGGGCCGGGACCCATTCTAGGACACAGGGCCAGGATGCTATCGCAGGGCCGGGACCTTTCCTTGGACACAGAACCAGGATGCTTTCGCAGGGCCGGGACCCTTTCTAGGACACAGGGCCAGGATGCTCTCACAGGGCCGGGAACCTTCCTTGGACACAGGGCCATGAACCTTTCACAGGGCCGGGACCCTTTCTAGGACATAGGGCCAGGATGCTTCCGCAGGGCCGGGACCCTTTCTTGGACACAGGTCCAGGATGCTTTCACAGGGCCGGGACCCTTTCCAGGACACATGGCCAGGATGCTATCGCAGGGCCGGGACCCTTCCTTGGACACAGGACCAGGATGCTTTCGCAGGGCAGGCTCTCTTTCTAGGACAGGACCAGGATGCTTTCGCTGGGCCGGGACCCTTTCTAGGACACAAGGCCAGGATGCTTTCACAGGGCCGGCACCCCTCCTTGGACACAGAGCCAGGATGCTTCCGCAGGGCCGGGACCCTTTCTAGGACACAGGTCCAGGATGCTTTCACAGTGCCGGAACCCTTTCCAGGACACAGGGACAGGATGCTATCGCAGGGCCGGGACCCTTCCTTGGACACAGGACCAGGATGCTTTCGCAGGGCAGGCTCTCTTTCTAGGACAGGCCCAGGATGCTTTCACAGGGCCGGGACCCTTTCTAGGACAGAGGGCCAGGATGTTCTCACAGGGCCGAGAACCTTCCTTGGTCACAGGGCCAGGAACCTTTCACAGGGCCGGGACCCTTCCTTGGACACAGAACCAGGTTGCTTTCGCAGGGCCGGGACCCTTTCTAGGATACAGGGCCAGGATGCTCTCACAGGGCCGGGACCCTTCCTTGGACACAGGGCCAGGAACCTTTCACAGTGCCGGGACCCTTTCTAGGACACAGGGCCAGGATGCTTTCACAGGGCCGGCACCCTTCCTGGGACACAGGGCCAGGATGCTTCCGCAGGGCCGGGACCCTTTCTAGGACACAGGTCCAGGATGCTTTCACAGGGCCGGAACCCTTTCCAGGACACAGGGACAGGATGCTATCGCAGGGCCGGGACCCTTCCTTGGACACAGGACCAGGATGCTTTCGCAGGGCAGGCTCTCTTTCTAGGACAGGCCCAGGATGCTTTCACAGGGCCGGGACCCTTTCCAGGACACAGGTCCAGAATGCTATCGCAGGGCCGGGACCCTTCCTTGGACACAGAACCAGGATGCTTTCGCAGGGCCGGGACCATTTCTAGGACACAGGGCCAGGATGCTCTCACAGGGCCGGTACCCTTCCTTGGACAGGGCCAGGATGCTTTCACAGGGCTGGGACCATTTCTAGGACAGGGCAGGGATGCTTTCGCAGGGCAGGGACTCTTTCTAGGACAGGCCCAGGATGCTTTCACAGGGCCGGGACCCTTTCTAGGACACAGGGCCAGGATGCTATCGCAGGGCCGGGACCCTGCCTTGGCCACAGGGCCAGGATGCTTTCGCAGAGCAGGGACACTTTCTAGGACACATGACCAGGATGCCTCCGCAGGACCGTGACCCTTTCTAGGACACAAGGCCAGGATGCTTTCGCAGGGCCGGGACCATTTCTAGGACGGGGCCAGGATGCTTTCACAGGGCCGGGACCCTTTCTAGGACACAGGACCAGGATGCTTTCGCAGGGCAGGGGCTTTTTCGAGGTCACAAGGCCAGGATGCTTTCACAGGGCTGGCACCCTTCCTTGGACACAGGGCCAGGATTCTTCCTCAGGGCAGGGTCTCTTTCTAGGGCAGGCCCAGGATGCTTTCACAGGGCCGGGACCTTTTCTAGGACACAGTGCCAGGATGCTATCGCAGGGTCGGGACCCTTCCTTGGACACAGAACCAGGATGCATTCGGAGGGCCGGGACCCTTTCTACGACACAGGGCCAGAATGCTCTCACAGGGCCGTGACCCTTCCTTGGACACAGGGCCAGGATGCATTCGCAGGGCCGGGACCCTTCCTTGGACACAGGACCAGGATGCTTTCGCAAGGCAGAGTATCTTTCTAGGACAGGCCCAGGATGCTTTCACAGGGCCGGGACCCATTCTAGGACACAGGGCCAGGATGCTATCGCAGGGCCGGGACCTTTCCTTGGACACAGAACCAGGATGCTTTCGCAGGGCCGGGACCCTTTCTAGGACACAGGGCCAGGATGCTCTCACAGGGCCGGGAACCTTCCTTGGACACAGGGCCATGAACCTTTCACAGGGCCGGGACCCTTTCTAGGACATAGGGCCAGGATGCATCCGCAGGGCCGGGACCCTTTCTTGGACACAGGTCCAGGATGCTTTCACAGGGCCGGGACCCTTTCCAGGACACATGGCCAGGATGCTATCGCAGGGCCGGGACCCTTCCTTGGACACAGGACCAGGATGCTTTCGCAGGGCAGGCTCTCTTTCTAGGACAGGACCAGGATGCTTTCGCTGGGCCGGGACCCTTTCTAGGACACAAGGCCAGGATGCTTTCACAGGGCCGGCACCCCTCCTTGGACACAGAGCCAGGATGCTTCCGCAGGGCCGGGACCCTTTCTAGGACACAGGTCCAGGATGCTTTCACAGTGCCGGAACCCTTTCCAGGACACAGGGACAGGATGCTATCGCAGGGCCGGGACCCTTCCTTGGACACAGGACCAGGATGCTTTCGCAGGGCAGGCTCTCTTTCTAGGACAGGCCCAGGATGCTTTCACAGGGCCGGGACCCTTTCTAGGACAGAGGGCCAGGATGTTCTCACAGGGCCGAGAACCTTCCTTGGTCACAGGGCCAGGAACCTTTCACAGGGCCGGGACCCTTCCTTGGACACAGAACCAGGTTGCTTTCGCAGGGCCGGGACCCTTTCTAGGATACAGGGCCAGGATGCTCTCACAGGGCCGGGACCCTTCCTTGGACACAGGGCCAGGAACCTTTCACAGTGCCGGGACCCTTTCTAGGACACAGGGCCAGGATGCTATCGCAGGGCCGGGACCCTTTCTAGGACACAAGGCCAGGATGCTTTCACAGGGCCGGCACCCTTCCTTGGACACAGGGCCAGGATGCTTCCGCAGGGCCGGGACCCTTTCTTGGACACAGGTCCAGGATGCTTTCACAGGGCCGTGACCCTTTCCAGGACACAGGGCCAGGATGCTATCGAAGGGCCGGGACCCTTCCTTGGACACAGGACCAAGATGCTTTCGCAAGGCAGGGTATCTTTCTAGGACAGGCCCTGGATGCTTTCACAGGGCCGGGACCCTTTCTAGGACACAGGGCCAGGATGCTATCGCAGGGCCGGGACCCTTCCTTGGACACAGAACCAGGATGCTTTCGCAGGGCCGGGACCCTTTCTAGGACACAGGGCCAGGATGCTCTCACAGGGCCGGGAACCTTCCTTGGACACAGGGCCATGAACCTTTCACAGGGCCGGGACCCTTTCTAGGACATAGGGCCAGGATGCTTCCGCAGGGCCGGGACCCTTTCTTGGACAAAGGTCCAGGATGCTTTCACAGGGCCGGGACCCTTTCCAGGACACATGGCCAGGATGCTATCGCAGGGCCGGGACCCTTCCTTGGACACAGGACCAGGATGCTTTCGCAGGGCAGGCTCTCTTTCTAGGACAGGACCAGGATGCTTTCGCTGGGCCGGGACCCTTTCTAGGACACAAGGCCAGGATGCTTTCACAGGGCCGGCACCCCTCCTTGGACACAGAGCCAGGATGCTTCCGCAGGGCCGGGACCCTTTCTAGGACACAGGTCCAGGATGCTTTCACAGTGCCGGAACCCTTTCCAGGACACAGGGACAGGATGCTATCGCAGGGCCGGGACCCTTCCTTGGACACAGGACCAGGATGCTTTCGCAGGGCAGGCTCTCTTTCTAGGACAGGCCCAGGATGCTTTCACAGGGCCGGGACCCTTTCTAGGACAGAGGGCCAGGATGTTCTCACAGGGCCGAGAACCTTCCTTGGTCACAGGGCCAGGAACCTTTCACAGGGCCGGGACCCTTCCTTGGACACAGAACCAGGTTGCTTTCGCAGGGCCGGGACCCTTTCTAGGATACAGGGCCAGGATGCTCTCACAGGGCCGGGACCCTTCCTTGGACACAGGGCCAGGAACCTTTCACAGTGCCGGGACCCTTTCTAGGACACAGGGCCAGGATGCTATCGCAGGGCCGGGACCCTTTCTAGGACACAAGGCCAGGATGCTTTCACAGGGCCGGCACCCTTCCTTGGACACAGGGCCAGGATGCTTCCGCAGGGCCGGGACCCTTTCTTGGACACAGGTCCAGGATGCTTTCACAGGGCCGTGACCCTTTCCAGGACACAGGGCCAGGATGCTATCGAAGGGCCGGGACCCTTCCTTGGACACAGGACCAAGATGCTTTCGCAAGGCAGGGTATCTTTCTAGGACAGGCCCAGGATGCTTTCACAGGGCCGGGACCCTTTCTAGGACACAGGGCCAGGATGCTATCGCAGGGCCGGGACCCTTTCTAGGACAGAGGGCCAGGATGCTTCCGCAGGGCCGGGACCCTTTCCAGGACACAGGGCCAGGATGCTATCGCAGGGCCGGGACCGGTCCTTGGACACAGGACCAGGATGCTTTCGCTGGGCCGGGACCCTTTCTAGGACACAAGGCCAGGATGCTTTCACAGGGCCGGCACCCTTCCTGGGACACAGGGCCAGGATGCTTCCGCAGGGCCGGGACCCTTTCTAGGACACAGGTCCAGGATGCTTTCACAGGGCCGGAACCCTTTCCAGGACACAGGGACAGGATGCTATCGCAGGGCCGGGACCCTTCCTTGGACACAGGACCAGGATGCTTTCGCAGGGCAGGCTCTCTTTCTAGGACAGGCCCAGGATGCTTTCACAGGGCCGGGACCCTTTCTAGGACACAGGTCCAGGATGCTATCGCAGGGCCGGGACCCTTCCTTGGACACAGAACCAGGATGCTTTCGCAGGGCCGGGACCATTTCTAGGACACAGAGCCAGGATGCTCTCACAGGGCCGGTACCCTTCCTTGGACAGGGCCAGGATGCTTTCACAGGGCTGGGACCATTTCTAGGACAGGCCCAGGATGCTTTCACAGGACCGGGACCCTTTCTAGGACACAGGGCCAGGATGCTATCGCAGGGCCGGGACCCAGCATTGGCCACAGGGCCAGGATGCTTTCGCAGAGCAGGGACACTTTCTAGGACACATGACCAGGATGCCTCCGCAGGACCGTGACCCTTTCTAGGACACAAGGCCAGGATGCTTTCGCAGGGCCGGGACCATTTCTAGGACGGGGCCAGGATGCTTTCACAGGGCAGGGACCCTTTCTAGGACACAGGACCAGGATGCTTTCGCAGGGCAGGGGCTTTTTCGAGGTCACAAGGCCAGGATGCTTTCACAGGTCCGGCACCCTTCCTTGGACACAGGGCCAGGATGCTCTCACAGGGCCGGGACCCTTCCTTGGACACAGGGCCAGGAACCTTTCACAGGGCCGGGACCCTTTCTAGGACAGAGGGCCAGGATGCTTCCGCAGGGCGGGTCCCCTCCTTGGACACAGGGCCAGAAACCTTTCACTGGTCCTGGACCGTTTCTAGGACACAGGGCCAGAATGCTTTCGCAGGGCCGGGACCCTTTCTAGGACACAGGGCCAGGATGCTTTTGCAGGGCCTGGACCTTTTCTAGGACACAGGGCCAGGAGGCTTTCACAGGGCCGGGACCCTAACTAGGACACAGGGCCAGGTTGCTTTCGCAGGGCCGGGACCCTTACTCGGACAGGGCAGGGATGCTTTCAAAGGGCTGGGACCCTTTCTAGGACAGGGCAGGAATGCTTTCGCAGGGCAGGGAGACTTTCTAGGACACATGGCCAGAATGCATCCGCAGGGTCGGGACCCTTCCTTGGACACAGGGCCAGGATGCTTTCGCAGGGCAGGGACTCTGTCTAGGACACATGGCCAGGATGCATCCGCAGGACCGTGACACTTTCTAGGAGACAGGGCCAGGGTGCCTTCGCAGTGCCGTGACCCTTTCTAGGACAGGCCCAGGATGCTTTCACAGGGCCGGGACACTTTCTAGGACACAGGGCCAGGATGCTATCGCAGGGCCGGGACCATTTCTAGGACGGGGCCAGGATGCTTTCACAGGGCCGGGACACTTTCTAGGACACAGGGCCAGGATGCTATCGCAGGGCCGGGACCCTCCCTTGGACACAGAACCAGGATGCTTTCGCAGGGCCGGGACCCTTTCTGGGACACAGGGCCAGGATGCTCTCACAGGGCCGGGACCCTTCCTTGGACATAGACCCAGGAACCTTTCACAGTGCCGGGTCCCTTCCTTGGACACAGAACCAGGATGCTTTCGCAGGGCCGGGACCCTTTCTAGGATACAGGGCCAGGATGCTCTCACAGGGCCTGGACCCTTCCTTGGACACAGGGCCAGGAACCTTTCACAGGGCCGGGGCCCTTTCTAGGACACAGGGCCAGGATGCTATCGCAGGGCCGGGACCCTTCCTTGGACACAGAACCAGGATGCTTTCGCAGGGCCGGGACCCTTTCCAGTACACAGGGCCAGGATGCTCTCACAGGGCCGGGACCCTTCCTTGGACACAGGGCCAGGAACCTTTCACTGGGCCGGGACCCTTTTTAGCACAGTGCCAGGATGCATTCACAGGGCTGAGACCCTTTCTAGGACAGGGCAGGGATGCATCCGCAGGGTCGGGACCCTTTCTAGGACAGTTCCAGGATGCTTCCGCAGGGCCGGGACTCTCGCTAGGACAAATGGCCAGGATGCATCCGCAGGGTTGGACCCCTTCCTTGGACACAGGGCCAGGATGCTTTCGCAGGGCCGCGATCCTTTCTATGACAGAGGGCCAGGAACCTTTCACAGGGCCGGGGCACTTTCCAGTACACAGGGCCAGGATGCTATCGCAGGGCCGGGACCCTTCCTTGGACACAGAACAAGGATGCTTTCGCAGGGCCGGGACCCTTTCTAGCACAGTGCCAGGATGCATTCACAGGGCTGAGACCATTTCTAGGACAGGGCAGGGATGCTTTCGCAGGGCAGGGACTCTTTCTAGGACACATGGCCAGAATGCATCCGCAGGGTCGGGACCCTTTCTAGGACAGTTCCAGGAAGCTTCCGCAGGGCCGGGACTCTCGCTAGGACAAATGGCCAGGATGCATCCGCAGGGCCGGGCCCCTTCCTTGGACACAGGGCCAGGATGCTTTCGCAGGGCAGGGACTCTGTCTAGGACACATGGCCAGGATGCATCCGCAGGACCGTGACACTTTCTAGGAGACAGGGCCAGGGTGCCTTCGCAGTGCCGTGACCCTTTCTAGGACAGGCCCAGGATGCTTTCACAGGGCCGGCACCCTTCCTTGGACACAGGGCCAGGATGCTTCCGCAGGGCCGGGACCCTTTCTTGGACACAGGTCCAGGATGCTTTCACAGGGCCGTGACCCTTTCCAGGACACAGGGCCAGGATGCCATCGAAGGGCCGGGACCCTTCCTTGGACACAGGACCAAGATGCTTTCGCAAGGCAGGGTATCTTTCTAGGACAGGCCCAGGATGCTTTCACAGGGCCGGGACCCTTTCTAGGACACAGGGCCAGGATGCTATCGCAGGGCCGGGACCCTTCCTTGGACACAGAACCAGGATGCTTTCGCAGGGCCGGGACCCTTTCTAGGACACAGGGCCAGGATGCTCTCACAGGGCCGGGACCCTTCCTTGGACACAGGGCCAGGAACCTTCCGCAGGGCCGGGACCCTTTCCAGGACACAGGGCCAGGATGCTATCGCAGGGCCGGGACCGGTCCTTGGACACAGGACCAGGATGCTTTCGCTGGGCCGGGACCCTTTCTAGGACACAAGGCCAGGATGCTTTCACAGGGCCGGCACCCTTCCTGGGACACAGGGCCAGGATGCTTCCGCAGGGCCGGGACCCTTTCTAGGACACAGGTCCAGGATGCTTTCACAGGGCCGGAACCCTTTCCAGGACACAGGGACAGGATGCTATCGCAGCGCCGGGACCCTTCCTTGGACACAGGACCAGGATGCTTTCGCAGGGCAGGCTCTCTTTCTAGGACAGGCCCAGGATGCTTTCACAGGGCCGGGACCCTTTCTAGGACACAGGTCCAGGATGCTATCGCAGGGCCGGGACCCTTCCTTGGACACAGAACCAGGATGCTTTCGCAGGGCCGGGACCATTTCTAGGACACAGAGCCAGGATGCTCTCACAGGGCCGGTACCCTTCCTTGGACAGGGCCAGGATGCTTTCACAGGGCTGGGACCATTTCTAGGACAGGCCCAGGATGCTTTCACAGGACCGGGACCCTTTCTAGGACACAGGGCCAGGATGCTATCGCAGGGCCGGGACCCTGCATTGGCCACAGGGCCAGGATGCTTTCGCAGAGCAGGGACACTTTCTAGGACACATGACCAGGATGCCTCCGCAGGACCGTGACCCTTTCTAGGACACAAGGCCAGGATGCTTTCGCAGGGCCGGGACCATTTCTAGGACGGGGCCAGGATGCTTTCCCAGGGCAGGGACCCTTTCTAGGACACAGGACCAGGATGCTTTCGCAGGGCAGGGGCTTTTTCGAGGTCACAAGGCCAGGATGCTTTCACAGGTCCGGCACCCTTCCTTGGACACAGGGCCAGGAACCTTTCACTGGGCCGGGACCCTTTTTAGCACAGTGCCAGGATGCATTCACAGGGCTGAGACCCTTTCTAGGACAGGGCAGGGATGCATCCGCAGGGTCGGGACCCTTTCTAGGACAGTTCCAGGATGCTTCCGCAGGGCCGGGACTCTCGCTAGGACAAATGGCCAGGATGCATCCGCAGGGTTGGACCCCTTCCTTGGACACAGGGCCAGGATGCTTTCGCAGGGCCGCGATCCTTTCTATGACAGAGGGCCAGGAACCTTTCACAGGGCCGGGGCACTTTCCAGTACACAGGGCCAGGATGCTATCGCAGGGCCGGGACCCTTCCTTGGACACAGAACAAGGATGCTTTCGCAGGGCCGGGACCCTTTATAGCACAGTGCCAGGATGCATTCACAGGGCTGAGACCATTTCTAGGACAGGGCAGGGATGCTTTCGCAGGGCAGGGACTCTTTCTAGGACACATGGCCAGAATGCATCCGCAGGGTCGGGACCCTTTCTAGGACAGTTCCAGGAAGCTTCCGCAGGGCCGGGACTCTCGCTAGGACAAATGGCCAGGATGCATCCGCAGGGCCGGGCCCCTTCCTTGGACACAGGGCCAGGATGCTTTCGCAGGGCAGGGACTCTGTCTAGGACACATGGCCAGGATGCATCCGCAGGACCGTGACACTTTCTAGGAGACAGGGCCAGGGTGCCTTCGCAGTGCCGTGACCCTTTCTAGGACAGGCCCAGGATGCTTTCACAGGGCCGGCACCCTTCCTTGGACACAGGGCCAGGATGCTTCCGCAGGGCCGGGACCCTTTCTTGGACACAGGTCCAGGATGCTTTCACAGGGCCGTGACCCTTTCCAGGACACAGGGCCAGGATGCCATCGAAGGGCCGGGACCCTTCCTTGGACACAGGACCAAGATGCTTTCGCAAGGCAGGGTATCTTTCTAGGACAGGCCCAGGATGCTTTCACAGGGCCGGGACCCTTTCTAGGACACAGGGCCAGGATGCTATCGCAGGGCCGGGACCCTTCCTTGGACACAGAACCAGGATGCTTTCGCAGGGCCGGGACCCTTTCTAGGACACAGGGCCAGGATGCTCTCACAGGGCCGGGACCCTTCCTTGGACACAGGGCCAGGAACCTTCCGCAGGGCCGGGACCCTTTCCAGGACACAGGGCCAGGATGCTATCGCAGGGCCGGGACCGGTCCTTGGACACAGGACCAGGATGCTTTCGCTGGGCCGGGACCCTTTCTAGGACACAAGGCCAGGATGCTTTCACAGGGCCGGCACCCTTCCTGGGACACAGGGCCAGGATGCTTCCGCAGGGCCGGGACCCTTTCTAGGACACAGGTCCAGGATGCTTTCACAGGGCCGGAACCCTTTCCAGGACACAGGGACAGGATGCTATCGCAGCGCCGGGACCCTTCCTTGGACACAGGACCAGGATGCTTTCGCAGGGCAGGCTCTCTTTCTAGGACAGGCCCAGGATGCTTTCACAGGGCCGGGACCCTTTCTAGGACACAGGTCCAGGATGCTATCGCAGGGCCGGGACCCTTCCTTGGACACAGAACCAGGATGCTTTCGCAGGGCCGGGACCATTTCTAGGACACAGAGCCAGGATGCTCTCACAGGGCCGGTACCCTTCCTTGGACAGGGCCAGGATGCTTTCACAGGGCTGGGACCATTTCTAGGACAGGCCCAGGATGCTTTCACAGGACCGGGACCCTTTCTAGGACACAGGGCCAGGATGCTATCGCAGGGCCGGGACCCTGCATTGGCCACAGGGCCAGGATGCTTTCGCAGAGCAGGGACACTTTCTAGGACACATGACCAGGATGCCTCCGCAGGACCGTGACCCTTTCTAGGACACAAGGCCAGGATGCTTTCGCAGGGCCGGGACCATTTCTAGGACGGGGCCAGGATGCTTTCCCAGGGCAGGGACCCTTTCTAGGACACAGGACCAGGATGCTTTCGCAGGGCAGGGGCTTTTTCGAGGTCACAAGGCCAGGATGCTTTCACAGGTCCGGCACCCTTCCTTGGACACAGGGCCAGGATGCTCTCACAGGGCCGGGACCCTTCCTTGGACACAGGGCCAGGAACCTTTCACAGGGCCGGGACCCTTTCTAGGACAGAGGGCCAGGATGCTTCCGCAGGGCGGGTCCCCTCCTTGGACACAGGGCCAGGAACCTTTCACTGGTCCTGGACCGTTTCTAGGACACAGGGCCAGGAGGCTTTCACAGGGCCGGGACCCTAACTAGGACACAGGGCCAGGTTGATTTCGCAGGGCCGGGACCCTTTCTCGGACAGGGCAGGGATGCTTTCAAAGGGCTGGGACCCTTTCTAGGACAGGGCAGGAATGCTTTCGCAGGGCAGGGAGACTTTCTAGGACACATGGCCAGAATGCATCCGCAGGGTCGGGACCCTTCCTTGGACACAGGGCCAGGATGCTTTCGCAGGGCAGGGACTCTGTCTAGGACACATGGCCAGGATGCATCCGCAGGACCGTGACACTTTCTAGGAGACAGGGCCAGGGTGCCTTCGCAGTGCCGTGACCCTTTCTAGGACAGGCCCAGGATGCTTTCACAGGGCCGGGACACTTTCTAGGACACAGGGCCAGGATGCTATCGCAGGGCCGGGACCATTTCTAGGACGGGGCCAGGATGCTTTCACAGGGCCGGGACGCTTTCTAGGACACAGGGCCAGGATGCTATCGCAGGGCCGGGACCCTCCCTTGGACACAGAACCAGGATGCTTTCGCAGGGCCGGGACCCTTTCTGGGACACAGGGCCAGGATGCTCTCACAGGGCCGGGACCCTTCCTTGGACATAGACCCAGGAACCTTTCACAGTGCCGGGTCGCTTCCTTGGACACAGAACCAGGATGCTTTCGCAGGGCCGGGACCCTTTCTAGGATACAGGGCCAGGATGCTCTCACAGGGCCTGGACCCTTCCTTGGACACAGGGCCAGGAACCTTTCACAGGGCCGGGGCCCTTTCTAGGACACAGGGCCAGGATGCTATCGCAGGGCCGGGACCCTTCCTTGGACACAGAACCAGGATGCTTTCGCAGGGCCGGGACCCTTTCCAGTACACAGGGCCAGGATGCTCTCACAGGGCCGGGACCCTTCCTTGGACACAGGGCCAGGAACCTTTCACTGGGCCGGGACCCTTTTTAGCACAGTGCCAGGATGCATTCAAAGGGCTGAGACCCTTTCTAGGACAGGGCAGGGATGCATCCGCAGGGTCGGGACCCTTTCTAGGACAGTTCCAGGATGCTTCCGCAGGGCCGGGACTCTCGCTAGGACAAATGGCCAGGATGCATCCGCAGGGCCGGACCCCTTCCTTGGACACAGGGCCAGGATGCTTTCGCAGGGCCGCGATCCTTTCTATGACAGAGGGCCAGGAACCTTTCACAGGGCCGGGGCACTTTCCAGTACACAGGGCCAGGATGCTATCGCAGGGCCGGGACCCTTCCTTGGATACAGAACCAGGATGCTTTCGCAGGGCCGGGACCCTTTCTAGCACAGTGCCAGGATGCATTCACAGGGCTGAGACCATTTCTAGGACAGGGCAGGGATGCTTTCGCAGGGCAGGGACTCTTTCTAGGACACATGGCCAGAATGCATCCGCAGGGTCGGGACCCTTTCTAGGACAGTTCCAGGATGCTTCCGCAGGGCCGGGACTCTCGCTAGGACAAATGGCCAGGATGCATCCGCAGGGCCGGGCCCCTTCCTTGGACACAGGGCCAGGATGCTTTCGCAGGGCCGCGATCCTTTCTATGACAGAGGGCCAGGAACCTTTCACAGGGCCGGGGCACTTTCCAGTACACAGGGCCAGGATGCTATCGCAGGGCCGGGACCCTTCCTTGGACACAGAACCAGGATGCTTTCGCAGGGCCGGGACCCTTTCTAGCACAGGGCCAGGATGCATTCACAGGGCTGAGACCCTTTCTAGGACAGGGCAGGGATGCTTTCGCAGGGCAGGGACTCTTTCTAGGACACATGGCCAGGATGCATCCGCAGGACCGTGACACTTTCTAGGTGACAGGGCCAGGGTGCCTTCGCAGTGCCGTGACCCTTTCTAGGACAGGCCCAGGATGCTTTCACAGGGCCGGGACACTTTCTAGGACACAGGGCCAGGATGCTATCGCAGGGCCGGGACCCTCCCTTGGACACAGAACCAGGATGCTTTCGCAGGGCCGGGACCCTTTCTGGGACACAGGGCCAGGATGCTCTCACAGGGCCGGGACCCATCCTTGGACATAGACCCAGGAACCTTTCACAGTGCCGGGTCCCTTCCTTGGACACAGAACCAGGATGCTTTCGCAGGGCCGGGACCCTTTCTAGGATACAGGGCCAGGATGCTCTCACAGGGCCTGGACCCTTCCTTGGACACAGGGCCAGGAACCTTTCACAGGGCCGGGGCCCTTTCTAGGACACAGGGCCAGGATGCTATCGCAGGGCCGGGACCCTTCCTTGGACACAGAACCAGGATGCTTTCGCAGGGCCGGGACCCTTTCCAGTACACAGGGCCAGGATGCTCTCACAGGGCCGGGACCCTTCCTTGGACACAGGGCCAGGAACCTTTCACTGGGCCGGGACCCTTTTTAGCACAGTGCCAGGATGCATTCACAGGGCTGAGACCCTTTCTAGGACAGGGCAGGGATGCATTCGCAGGGCCGGGACACTTCCTTGGACACAGGACCAGGATGCTTTCGCAAGGCAGAGTATCTTTCTAGGACAGGCCCAGGATGCTTTCACAGGGCCGGGACCCATTCTAGGACACAGGGCCAGGATGCTATCGCAGGGCCGGGACCTTTCCTTGGACACAGAACCAGGATGCTTTCGCAGGGCCGGGACCCTTTCTAGGACACAGGGCCAGGAGGCTTTCACAGGGCCGGGACCGTTTCTAGGACACAGGGCAAGGAATCTTTTGCAGGGCCGGCCCTTTTCTTGGACACATGGCCAGGATGCTTCCGCAGGTCCGGGAGCTTTCCATGGATACAGGGCCTGGATGCTTCCGAAGGGCGGGTCCCCTCCTTGGACACAGGGCCAGGAACCTTTCACTGGTCCTGGACCGTTTGTAGGACACAGGGCCAGGATGCTTTCGCTGGGCCGGGACCCTTTCTAGGACACAAGGCCAGGATGCTTTCACAGGGCCGGCACCCTTCCTTGGAAACAGGGCCAGGATGCTTTCGCAGGGCCGGCACCCTTCCTTGGACACAGGGCCAGGATTCTTCCTCAGGGCAGGGTCTCTTTCTAGGGCAGGCCCAGGATGCTTTCACAGGGCCGGGACCCTTTCTAGGACACAGGGCCAGGATGCTATCGCAGGGTCGGGACCCTTCCTTGGACACAGAACCAGGATGCATTCGGAGGGCCGGGACACTTTCTACGACACAGGGCCAGAATGCTCTCACAGGGCCGTGACCCTTCCTTGGACACAGGGCCAGGATGCATTCGCAGGGCCGGGACCCTTCCTTGGACACAGGACCAGGATGCTTTCGCAAGGCAGTGTATCTTTCTAGGACAGGCCCAGGATGCTTTCACAGGGCCGGGACCCATTCTAGGACACAGGGCCAGGATGCTATCGCAGGGCCGGGACCTTTCCTTGGACACAGAACCAGGATGCTTTCGCAGGGCCGGGACCCTTTCTAGGACACAGGGCCAGGATGCTCTCACAGGGCCGGGAACCTTCCTTGGACACAGGGCCATGAACCTTTCACAGGGCCGGGACTCTTTCTAGGACATAGGGCCAGGATGCTTCCGCAGGGCCGGGACCCTTTCTTGGACACAGGTCCAGGATGCTTTCACAGGGCCGGGACCCTTTCCAGGACACATGGCCAGGATGCTATCGCAGGGCCGGGACCCTTCCTTGGACACAGGACCAGGATGCTTTCGCAGGGCAGGCTCTCTTTCTAGGACAGGACCAGGATGCTTTCGCTGGGCCGGGACCCTTTCTAGGACACAAGGCCAGGATGCTTTCACAGGGCCGGCACCCCTCCTTGGACACAGAGCCAGGATGCTTCCGCAGGGCCGGGACCCTTTCTAGGACACAGGTCCAGGATGCTTTCACAGTGCCGGAACCCTTTCCAGGACACAGGGACAGGATGCTATCGCAGGGCCGGGACCCTTCCTTGGACACAGGACCAGGATGCTTTCGCAGGGCAGGCTCTCTTTCTAGGACAGGCCCAGGATGCTTTCACAGGGCCGGGACCCTTTCTAGGACAGAGGGCCAGGATGTTCTCACAGGGCCGAGAACCTTCCTTGGACACAGGGCCAGGAACCTTTCAAAGGGCCGGGACACTTCCTTGGACACAGAACCAGGTTGCTTTCGCAGGGCCGGGAGCTTTCCATGGATACAGGGCCTGGATGCTTCCGAAGGGCGTGTCCCCTCCTTGGACACAGGGCCAGGAACCTTTCACTGGTCCTGGACCGTTTGTAGGACACAGGGCCAGGATGCTTTCGCTGGGCCGGGACCCTTTCTAGGTCACAAGGCCAGGATGCTTTCACAGGGCCGGCACCCTTCCTTGGAAACAGGGCCAGGATGCTTCCGCAGGGCCGGGACCCTTTCTAGGACACAAGGCCAGGATGCTTTCACAGGGCCGGCACGCTTCCTTCGACACAGGGCCAGGATGCTTCCGCAGGGCCGGGACCCTTTCCAGGACACAGTGCCAGGATGCTATCGCAGGGCCGGGACCCTTCCTTGGACACAGGACCAGGATGCTTTCGCAGGGCAGTGTCTCTTTCTAGGACAGGCCCAGGATGCTGTCAAAGGGCCGGGACCCTTTCTAGGACACAGGGCCAGGATGCTATCGCAGGGCCGGGACCCTTTCTAGGACAGAGGGCCAGGATGTTCTCACAGGGCCGAGAACCTTCCTTGGACACAGGGCCAGGAACCTTTCACAGGGCCGGGACCCTTCCTTGGACACAGAACCAGGTTGCTTTCGCAGGGCCGGGACCCCTTCTAGGATACAGGGCGAGGATGCTCTCACAGGGCCGGGACCCTTCCTTGGACACAGGGCCAGGAACCTTTCACAGGGCCGGGACCCTTTCTAGGACACAGGGCCAGGATGCTATCGCAGGGCCGGGACCCTTTCTAGGACACAAGGCCAGGATGCTTTCACAGGGCCGGCACCCTTCCTTGGACACAGGGCCAGGATGCTTCCGCAGGGCCGGGACCCTTTCTTGGACACAGGTCCAGGATGCTTTCACAGGGCCGTGACCCTTTCCAGGACACAGGGCCAGGATGCTATCGCAGGGCCGGGACCCTTCCTTGGACACAGGACCAGGATGCTTTCGCAAGGCAGGGTATCTTTCTAGGACAGGCCCAGGATGCTTTCACAGGGCCGGGACCCTTTCTAGGACACAGGGCCAGGATGCTATCGCAGGGCCGGGACCCATCCTTGGACACAGAACCAGGATGCTTTCGCAGGGCCGGGACCCTTTCTAGGACACAGGGCCAGGATGCTCTCACAGGGCCGGGACCCTTCCTTGGACACAGGGCCAGGAACCTTTCACAGGGCCGGGACCCTTTCTAGGACAGAGGGCCAGGATGCTTTCACAGGGCCGGCACCCTTCCTGGGACACAGGGCCAGGATGCTTCCGCAGGGCCGGGACCCTTTCTAGGACACAGGTCCAGGATGCTTTCACAGGGCCGGAACCCTTTCCAGGACACAGGGACAGGATGCTATCGCAGGGCCGGGACCCTTCCTTGGACACAGGGCCAGGAGGCTTTCTCAGGGCCATGACACTTTCTAGGACACAGGGCCAGGATGCCTTTGCAAGGCCGGGACCTTTTCTGGGACACATGGCCAGGATGCTTTAGCAGGGCCGTCACAGGGCCAGAATGCTCTCACAGGGCCGTGACCCTTCCTTGGACACAGGGCCAGGATGCTATCGCAGGGCCGGGACCCTTCCTTGGACATAGGACCAGGATGCTTTCGCAAGGCAGGGTATCTTTCTAGGACAGGCCCAGGATGCTTTCACAGGGCCGGGACCCTTTCTAGGACACAGGGACAGGATGCTATCGCAGGGCCGGGACCTTTCCTTGGACACAGAACCAGGATGCTTTCGCAGGGCCGGGACCCTTTCTAGGACACAGGGCCAGGATGCTCTCACAGGGCCGGGAACCTTCCTTGGACACAGGGCCATGAACCTTTCACAGGGCCGGGACACTTTCTAGGACATAGGGCCAGGATGCTTCCGCAGGGCCGGGACCCTTCCTTGGACACAGGACCAGGATGCTTTCGCAGGGCAGGCTCACTTTCTAGGACAGGCCCAGGATGCTTTCACAGGGCCGGGACCCTTTCTAGGACAGAGGGCCAGGATGTTCTCACAGGGCCGAGAACCTTCCTTGGACACAGGGCCAGGAACCTTTCACAGGGCCGGGACCCTTCCTTGGACACAGAACCAGGTTGCTTTCGCAGGGCCGGGAGCTTTCCATGGATACAGGGCCTGGATGCTTCCGAAGGGCGGGTCCCCTCCTTGGACACAGGGCCAGGAACCTTTCACTGGTCCTGGACCGTTTGTAGGACACAGGGCCAGGATGCTTTCGCTGGGCCGGGACCCTTTCCAGGACACATGGCCAGGATGCTATCGCAGGGCCGGGACCCTTCCTTGGACACAGGACCAGGATGCTTTCGCAGGGCAGGCTCTCTTTCTAGGACAGGACCAGGATGCTTTCGCTGGGCCGGGACCCTTTCTAGGACACAAGGCCAGGATGCTTTCACAGGGCCGGCACCCCTTCTTGGACACAGAGCCAGGATGCTTCCGCAGGGCCGGGACCCTTTCTAGGACACAGGTCCAGGATGCTTTCACAGTGCCGGAACCCTTTCTAGGACACAGGGACAGGATGCTATCGCAGGGACGGGACCCTTCCTTGGACACAGGACCAGGATGCTTTCGCAGGGCAGGCTCTCTTTCTAGGACAGGCCCAGGATGCTTTCACAGGGCCGGGACCCTTTCTAGGACAGAGGGCCAGGATGTTCTCACAGGGCCGAGAACCTTCCTTGGACACAGGGCCAGGAACCTTTCACAGGGCCGGGACCCTTCCTTGGACACAGAACCAGGTTGCTTTCGCAGGGCCGGGAGCTTTCCATGGATACAGGGCCTGGATGCTTCCGAAGGGCGGGTCCCCTCCTTGGACACAGGGCCAGGAACCTTTCACTGGTCCTGGACCGTTTGTAGGACACAGGGCCAGGATGCTTTCGCTGGGCCGGGACCCTTTCTAGGACACAAGGCCAGGATGCTTTCACAGGGCCGGCACGCTTCCTTCGACACAGGGCCAGGATGCTTCCGCAGGGCCGGGACCCTTTCCAGGACACAGTGCCAGGATGCTATCGCAGGGCCGGGACCCTTCCTTGGACACAGGACCAGGATGCTTTCGCAGTGCAGTGTCTCTTTCTAGGACAGGCCCAGGATGCTGTCAAAGGGCCGGGACCCTTTCTAGGACACAGGGCCAGGATGCTATCGCAGGGCCGGGACCCTTTCTAGGACAGAGGGCCAGGATGTTCTCACAGGGCCGAGAACCTTCCTTGGACACAGGGCCAGGAACCTTTCACAGGGCCGGGACCCTTCCTTGGACACAGAACCAGGTTGCTTTCGCAGGGCCGGGACCCTTTCTAGGATACAGGGGCAGGATGCTCTCACAGGGCCGGGACCCTTCCTTGGACACAGGGCCAGGAACCTTTCACAGGGCCGGGACCCTTTCTAGGACACAGGGCCAGGATGCTATCGCAGGGCCGGGACCCTTTCTAGGACACAAGGCCAGGATGCTTTCACAGGGCCGGCACCATTCCTTGGACACAGGGCCAGGATGCTTCCGCAGGGCCGGGACCCTTTCCAGGACACAGTGCCAGGATGCTATCGCAGGGCCGGGACCCTTCCTTGGACACAGGACAAGGATGCTTTCGCAGGGCAGTGTCTCTTTCTAGGACAGGCCCAGGATGCTGTCAAAGGGCCGGGACCCTTTCTAGGACACAGGGCCAGGATGCTATCGCAGGGCCGGGACCCTTTCTAGGACAGAGGGCCAGGATGTTCTCACAGGGCCGAGAACCTTCCTTGGACACAGGGCCAGGAACCTTTCACAGGGCCGGGACCCTTCCTTGGACACAGAACCAGGTTGCTTTCGCAGGGCCGGGACCCTTTCTAGGATACAGGGCCAGGATGCTCTCACAGGGCCGGGACCCTTCCTTGGACACAGGGCCAGGAACCTTTCACAGGGCCGGGACCCTTTCTAGGACACAGGGCCAGGATGCTATCGCAGGGCCGGGACCCTTTCTAGGACACAAGGCCAGGATGCTTTCACAGGGCCGGCACCCTTCCTTGGACACAGGGCCAGGATGCTTCCGCAGGGGCGGGACCCTTTCTTGGACACAGGTCCAGGATGCTTTCACAGGGCCGTGACCCTTTCCAGGACACAGGGCCAGGATGCTATCGCAGGGCCGGGACCCTTCCTTGGACACAGGACCAGGATGCTTTCGCAAGGCAGGGTATCTTTCTAGGACAGGCCCAGGATGCTTTCACAGGGCCGGGACCCTTTCTAGGACACAGGGCCAGGATGCTATCGCAGGGCCGGGACCCATCCTTGGACACAGAACCAGGATGCTTTCGCAGGGCCGGGACCCTTTCTAGGACACAGGGCCAGGATGCTCTCACAGGGCCGGGACCCTTCCTTGGACACAGGGCCAGGAACCTTTCACAGGGCCGGGACCCTTTCTAGGACAGAGGGCCAGGATGCTTTCACCGGGCCGGCACCCTTCCTGGGACACAGGGCCAGGATGCTTCCGCAGGGCCGGGACCCTTTCTAGGACACAGGTCCAGGATGCTTTCACAGGGACGGAACCCTTTCCAGGACACAGGGACAGGATGCTATCGCAGGGCCGGGACCCTTCTTTGGACACAGGGCCAGGAGGCTTTCTCAGGGCCATGACACTTTCTAGGACACAGGGCCAGGATGCCTTTGCAAGGCCGGGACCTTTTCTGGGACACATGGCCAGGATGCTTTCGCAGGGCCGTCACAGGGCCAGAATGCTCTCACAGGGCCGTGACCCTTCCTTGGACACAGGGCCAGGATGCTATCGCAGGGCCGGGACCCTTCCTTGGACATAGGACCAGGATGCTTTCGCAAGGCAGGGTATCTTTCTAGGACAGGCCCAGGATGCTTTCACAGGGCCGGGACCCTTTCTAGGACACAGGGACAGGATGCTATCGCAGGGCCGGGACCTTTCCTTGGACACAGAACCAGGATGCTTTCGCAGGGCCGGGACCCTTTCTAGGACACAGGGCCAGGATGCTCTCACAGGGCCGGGAACCTTCCTTGGACACAGGGCCATGAACCTTTCACAGGGCCGGGACACTTTCTAGGACATAGGGCCAGGATGCTTCCGCAGGGCCGGGACCCTTCCTTGGACACAGGACCAGGATGCTTTCGCAGGGCAGGCTCACTTTCTAGGACAGGCCCAGGATGCTTTCACAGGGCCGGGACCCTTTCTAGGACAGAGGGCCAGGATGTTCTCACAGGGCCGAGAACCTTCCTTGGACACAGGGCCAGGAACCTTTCACAGGGCCGGGACCCTTCCTTGGACACAGAACCAGGTTGCTTTCGCAGGGCCGGGAGCTTTCCATGGATACAGGGCCTGGATGCTTCCGAAGGGCGGGTCCCCTCCTTGGACACAGGGCCAGGAACCTTTCACTGGTCCTGGACCGTTTGTAGGACACAGGGCCAGGATGCTTTCGCTGGGCCGGGACCCTTTCCAGGACACATGGCCAGGATGCTATCGCAGGGCCGGGACCCTTCCTTGGACACAGGACCAGGATGCTTTCGCAGGGCAGGCTCTCTTTCTAGGACAGGACCAGGATGCTTTCGCTGGGCCGGGACCCTTTCTAGGACACAAGGCCAGGATGCTTTCACAGGGCCGGCACCCCTCCTTGGACACAGAGCCAGGATGCTTCCGCAGGGCCGGGACCCTTTCTAGGACACAGGTCCAGGATGCTTTCACAGTGCCGGAACCCTTTCTAGGACACAGGGACAGGATGCTATCGCAGGGCCGGGACCCTTCCTTGGACACAGGACCAGGATGCTTTCGCAGGGCAGGCTCTCTTTCTAGGACAGGCCCAGGATGCTTTCACAGGGCCGGGACCCTTTCTAGGACAGAGGGCCAGGATGTTCTCACAGGGCCGAGAACCTTCCTTGGACACAGGGCCAGGAACCTTTCACAGGGCCGGGACCCTTCCTTGGACACAGAACCAGGTTGCTTTCGCAGGGCCGGGAGCTTTCCATGGATACAGGGCCTGGATGCTTCCGAAGGGCGGGTCCCCTCCTTGGACACAGGGCCAGGAACCTTTCACTGGTCCTGGACCGTTTGTAGGACACAGGGCCAGGATGCTTTCGCTGGGCCGGGACCCTTTCTAGGACACAAGGCCAGGATGCTTTCACAGGGCCGGCACGCTTCCTTCGACACAGGGCCAGGATGCTTCCGCAGGGCCGGGACCCTTTCCAGGACACAGTGCCAGGATGCTATCGCAGGGCCGGGACCCTTCCTTGGACACAGGACCAGGATGCTTTCGCAGGGCAGTGTCTCATTCTAGGACAGGCCCAGGATGCTGTCAAAGGGCCGGGACCCTTTCTAGGACACAGGGCCAGGATGCTATCGCAGGGCCGGGACCCTTTCTAGGACAGAGGGCCAGGATGTTCTCACAGGGCCGAGAACCTTCCTTGGACACAGGGCCAGGAACCTTTCACAGGGCCGGGACCCTTCCTTGGACACAGAACCAGGTTGCTTTCGCAGGGCCGGGACCCTTTCTAGGATACAGGGCCAGGATGCTCTCACAGGGCCGGGACCCTTCCTTGGACACAGGGCCAGGAACCTTTCACAGGGCCGGGACCCTTTCTAGGACACAGGGCCAGGATGCTATCGCAGGGCCGGGACCCTTTCTAGGACACAAGGCCAGGATGCTTTCACAGGGCCGGCACCCTTCCTTGTACACAGGGCCAGGATGCTTCCGCAGGGCCGGGACCCTTTCTTGGACACAGGTCCAGGATGCTTTCACAGGGCCGTGACCCTTTCCAGGACACAGGGCCAGGATGCTATCGAAGGGCCGGGACCCTTCCTTGGACACAGGACCAGGATGCTTTCGCAAGGCAGGGTATCTTTCTAGGACAGGCCCAGGATGCTTTCACAGGGCCGGGACCCTTTCTAGGACACAGGGCCAGGATGCTATCGCAGGGCCGGGACCCTTCCTTGGACACAGAACCAGGATGCTTTCGCAGGGCCGGGACCCTTTCTAGGACACAGGGCCAGGATGCTCTCACAGGGCCGGGACCCTTCCTTGGACACAGGGCCAGGAACCTTTCACAGGGCCGGGACCCTTTCTAGGACAGAGGGCCAGGATGCTTCCGCAGGGCCGGGACCCTTTCTTGGACACAGGTCCAGGATGCTTTCACAGGGCCGGGACCCTTTCCAGGACACAGGGCCAGGATGCTATCGCAGGGCCGGGACCGGTCCTTGGACACAGGACCAGGATGCTTTCGCTGGGCCGGGACCCTTTCTAGGACACAAGGCCAGGATGCTTTCACAGGGCCGGCACCCTTCCTGGGACACAGGGCCAGGATGCTTCCGCAGGGCCGGGACCCTTTCTAGGACACAGGTCCAGGATGCTTTCACAGGGCCGGAACCCTTTCCAGGACACAGGGACAGGATGCTATCGCAGGGCCGGGACCCTTCCTTGGACACAGGACCAGGATGCTTTCGCAGGGCAGGCTCTCTTTCTAGGACAGGCCCAGGATGCTTTCACAGGGCCGGGACCCTTTCTAGGACACAGGTCCAGGATGCTATCGCAGGGCCGGGACACTTCCTTGGACACAGAACCAGGATGCTTTCGCAGGGCCGGGACCATTTCTAGGACACAGGGCCAGGATGCTCTCACAGGGCCGGTACCCTTCCTTGGACAGGGCCAGGATGCTTTCACAGGGCTGGGACCATTTCTAGGACAGGGCAGGGATGCTTTCGCAGGGCAGGGACTCTTTCTAGGACAGGCCCAGGATGCTTTCACAGGGCCGGGACCCTTTCTAGGACACAGGGCCAGGATGCTATCGCAGGGCCGGGACCCTGCCTTGGCCACAGGGCCAGGATACTTTCGCAGAGCAGGGACACTTTCTAGGACACATGACCAGGATGCCTCCGCAGGACCGTGACCCTTTCTAGGACACAAGGCCAGGATGCTTTCGCAGGGCCGGGACCATTTCTAGGACGGGGCCAGGATGCTTTCACAGGGCCGGGACCCTTTCTAGGACACAGGACCAGGATGCTTTCGCAGGGCAGGGGCTTTTTCGAGGTCACAAGGCCAGGATGCTTTCACAGGGCCGGCACCCTTCCTTGGACACAGGGCCAGGATTCTTCCTCAGGGCAGGGTCTCTTTCTAGGGCAGGCCCAGGATGCTTTCACAGGGCCGGGACCCTTTCTAGGACACAGGGCCAGGATGCTATCGCAGGGTCGGGATCCTTCCTAGGACACAGAACCAGGATGCTTTCGGAGGGCCGGGACCCTTTCTACGACACAGGGCCAGAATGCTCTCACAGGGCCGTGACCCTACCTTGGACACAGGGCCAGGATGCATTCGCAGGGCCGGGACCCTTCCTTGGACACAGGACCCGGATGCTTTCGCAAGGCAGAGTATCTTTCTAGGACAGGCCCAGGATGCTTTCACAGGGCCGGGACCCATTTTAGGACACAGGGCCAGGATGCTATCGCAGGGCCGGGACCTTTCCTTGGACACAGAACCAGGATGCTTTCGCTGGGCCGGAACCCTTTCTAGGACACAGGGCCAGGATGCTCTCACAGGGCCGGAAACCTTCCTTGGACACAGGGCCAGGAACCTTTCACAGGGCCGGGACCCTTTCTAGGACACAGGGCCAGGATGCTTTCGCAGGGCCGGGACCCTTTCTAGGACACAGGACCAGGATGCTTTCGCAGGGCAGGGGCTTTTTCGAGGTCACAAGGCCAGGATGCTTTCACAGGGCCGGCACCCTTCCTTGGACACAGGGCCAGGATTCTTCCTCAGGGCAGGGTCTCTTTCTAGGGCAGGCCCAGGATGCTTTCACAGGGCCGGGACCCTTTCTAGGACACAGGGCCAGGATGCTATCGCAGGGTCGGGACCCTTCCTAGGACACAGAACCAGGATGCTTTCGGAGGGCCGGGACCCTTTCTACGACACAGGGCCAGAATGCTCTCACAGGGCCGTGACCCTTCCTTGGACACAGGGCCAGGATGCATTCGCAGGGCCGGGACCCTTCCTTGGACACAGGACCAGGATGCTTTCGCAGGGCAGGCTCTCTTTCTAGGACAGGCCCAGGATGCTTTCACAGGGCCGGGACCCTTTCTAGGACACAGGTCCAGGATGCTATCGCAAGGCCGGGACCCTTCCTAGGACACAGAACCAGGATGCTTTCGCAGGGCCGGGACCATTTCTAGGACACAGGGCCAGGATGCTCTCACAGGGCCGGTACCCTTCCTTGGACACAGACCCAGGAACCTTTCACAGGGCCGGGTCCCTTCCTTGGACAGGGCCAGGATGCTTTCGCAGGGCCGTGACCCTTTCTCGGACAGTGCCAGGATGCCTTCACAGGGCTGGGACCATTTCTAGGACAGGGCAGGGATGCTTTCGCAGGGCAGGGACTCTTTCTAGGACAAATGGCCAGAATGCATCCGCAGGGTCGGGACCGTTCCTTGGACACAGGGCCAGGATGCTTCCGCAGGGCGGGTCCCCTCCTTGGACACAGGGCCAGGAACCTTTCACTGGTCCTGGACTGTTTCTAGGACACAGGGCCAGAATGCTTTCACAGGGCCGGGACCCTTTCTAGGACACAGGGCCAGGATGCTATCGCAGGGCCGGGACCCTTCCTAGGATACAGGGCCAGGATGCTTCCGCGGGGCCGGGACCCTTCCTTGGACACAGGGCCAGGAGGCTTTCTCAGGGCCATGACACTTTCTAGGACACAGGGCCAGGATGCCTTTGCAAGGCCGGGACCTTTTCTGGGACACATGGCCAGGATGCTTTCGCAGGGCTGTCACAGGGCCAGAATGCTCTCACAGGGCCGTGACCCTTCCTTGGACACAGGGCCAGGATGCTATCGCAGGGCCGGGACCCTTCCTTGGACATAGGACCAGGATGCTTTCGCAAGGCAGGGTACCTTTCTAGGACAGGCCCAGGATGCTTTCACAGGGCCGGGACCCTTTCTAGGACACAGGGACAGGATGCTATCGCAGGGCCGGGACCTTTCCTTGGACACAGAACCAGGATGCTTTGGCAGGGCCGGGACCCTTTCTAGGACACAGGGCCAGGATGCTCTCACAGGGCCGGGAACCTTCCTTGGACACAGGGCCAGGAACCTTTCACAGGGCGGGGACCCTTTCTAGGACAGAGGGCCTGGATGCTTCCGCAGGGCCGGGACCCTTTCTTGGACACAGGTCCAGGATGCTTTCACAGGACCGGGACCCTTTCCAGGACACAGGGCCAGGATGCTATCACAAGGCCGGGACCCGTCCTTGGACACAGGACCAGGATGCTTTCGCTGGGCCGGGAACCTTTCTAGGACACAAGGACAGGATGCTTTCACAGGGCCGGGACCCTTCCTTGGACACAGGACCAGGATGCTTTCGCAGGGCAGGCTCTCTTTCTAGGACAGGCCCAGGATGCTTTCACAGGGCCGGGACCCTTTCTAGGACACAGGTCCAGGATGCTATCGCAAGGCCGGGACCCTTCCTTGGACACAGAAGCAGGATGCTTTCGCAGGGCCGGGACCATTTCTAGGACACAGGGCCAGGATGCTCTCACAGGGCCGGTACCCTTCCTTGGACACAGACCCAGGAGCCTTTCACAGGGCCGGGTCCCTTCCTTGGACAGGGCCAGGATGCTTTCGCAGGGCCGTGACCCTTTCTCGGACAGTGCCAGGATGCCTTCACAGGGCTGGGACCATTTCTAGGACAGGGCAGGGATGCTTTCGCAGGGCAGGGACTCTTTCTAGGACACATGGCCAGAATGCATCCGCAGGGTCGGGACCGTTCCTTGGACACAGGGCCAGGATGCTTCCGCAGGGCGGGTCCCCTCCTTGGACACAGGGCCAGGAACCTTTCACTGGTCCTGGACCGTTTCTAGGACACAGGGCCAGAATGCTTTCACAGGTCCGGGACCCTTTCTAGGACACAGGGCCAGGATGCTATCGCAGGGCCGGGACCCTTCCTAGGATACAGGGCCAGGATGTTTCCGCGGGGCCGGGACCCTTCCTTGGACACAGGGCCAGGAGGCTTTCTCAGGGCCATGACACTTTCTAGGACACAGGGCCAGGATGCCTTTGCAAGGCCGGGACCTTTTCTGGGACACATGGCCAGGATGCTTTCGCAGGGCTGTCACAGGGCCAGAATGCTCTCACAGGGCCGTGACCCTTCCTTGGACACAGGGCCAGGATGCTATCGCAGGGCCGGGACCCTTCCTTGGACATAGGACCAGGATGCTTTCGCAAGGCAGGGTATCTTTCTAGGACAGGCCCAGGATGCTTTCACAGGGCCGGGACCCTTTCTAGGACACAGGGACAGGATGCTATCGCAGGGCCGGGACCTTTGGACACAGAACCAGGATGCTTTCGCAGGGCCGGGACCCTTTCTAGGACACAGGGCCAGGATGCTCTCACAGGGCCGGGAACCTTCCTTGGACACAGGGCCAGGAACCTTTCACAGGGCCGGGACCCTTTCTAGGACAGAGGGCCTGGATGCTTCCGCAGGGCCGGGACCCTTTCTTGGACACAGGTCCAGGATGCTTTCACAGGACCGGGACCCTTTCCAGGACACAGGGCCAGGATGCTATCACAAGGCCGGGACCCGTCCTTGGACACAGGACCAGGATGCTTTCGCTGGGCCGGGAACCTTTCTAGGACACAAGGACAGGATGCTTTCACAGGGCCGGCACCCTTCCTTGGACACAGGGCCAGGATGCTTCCGCAGGGCCGGGACCCTTTCTAGGACACAGGTCCAGGATGCTTTCACAGGGCCGGAACCCTTTCCAGGACACAGGGCCAGGATGCTATCGCAGGGCCGGGACCCTTCCTTGGACACAGGACCAGAATGCTTTCGCAGGGCAGGCTCTCTTACTAGGACAGGCCCAGGATGCTTTCACAGGGCCGGGACCCTTTCTAGGACACAGGGCCAGGATGCTATCGCAGGGCCGGGACATTCCTTGGACACAGAACCAGGATGCTTTCGCAGGGCCGGGACCATTTCTAGGACACAGGGCCAGGATGCTCTCACAGGGCCGGTACCCTTTCTTGGACACAGACCCAGGAACCTTTCACAGGGCCGGGACCCTTCCTTGGACAGGGCCAGGATGCTTTCGCAGGGCCGTGACCCTTTCTCGGACAGTGCAGGATGCTTTCACAGGGCTGGGACCATTTCTAGGACAGGGCAGGGATGCTTTCAAAGGGCTGAAACCCTTTCTAGGACCGGGCAGGAATGCTTTCGCAGGGCAGGGAGTCTTTCTAGGACACATGGCCAGAATGCATCCGCAGGGTCGGGACCCTTCCTTGGACACAGGGCCAGGATGCTTTCGCAGGGCAGGGACTCTTTCTAGGACACATGGCCAGGATGCATCCGCAGGACCGTGACACTTTCTAGGAGACAGGGCCAGGGTGCCTTCGCAGTGCCGTGACCCTTTCTAGGACGGGGCCAGGATGCTTTCACAGGGCCGGGACCCTTTCTAGGACACAGGGCCAGGATGCTTTCGCAGGGCAGGGACCCTTTCTAGGACAGGGCAGGGATGCATTCAAAGGGCTGGGACCCTTTCTAGGACAGGGCAGGGATGCTTTCAAAGGGCTGGGTCCCTTTCTAGGACAGGGCAGGGATGGTTGCGCAGGGCAGGGACTCTTTCTAGGACACATGGCCAGAATGCATCCGCAGGGTCGGGACCCTTCCTTGGATACAGGGCCTGGATGCTTCCGCAGGGCAGGGACTCTTTCTAGGACACATGGCCAGGATGCATCCGCAGGACCGTGACCCTTTCTCGGACAGTGCCAGGATGCTTTCACAGGGCTGGGACCCTTTCTAGGACGCATGGCCAGGATGCTTTTACAGGGCCGGGACCTTTTCTAGGACACAGAGCCAGGAGGCTTTCACAGGACGGGACCCTTTCCAGGACAGGGCCAGGATGCTTTCACAGGGCCGGACCCTATCTAGGACAGAGGGCCAGGATGCTTTCACAGGGCAGGGACCCTTTCTAGGACAGGGCAGGGATGCTTTCAAAGGGCTGGGTCCCTTTCTAGGACAGGGCAGGGATGTTTCCGCGCAGGGCAGGGACTCTTTCTAGGACACATGGCCAGAATGCATCCGCAGGACCGTGACCCTTTCTAGGAGACAGGGCCAGGGTGCCTTCGCAGTGCCGTGACCCTTTCTAGGACAGTTCCAGGATGCTTCCGCAGGGCCGGGACTCTCGCTAGGACACATGGCCAGGATGCATCTGCAGGGCCGGGCCCCTTCCTTGGACACAGGGCCAGGATGCTTTCGCAGGGCCGCGATCCTTTCTATGACAGAGGGCCAGAATGCTTTTGCAGGGCCGGGACCTTTTCTAGGACACAGGGCCAGGATGCTTTCACAGCGCTGGGACACTTTCTGGGGCAGAGGGCCAGGATGCTTTTGCAGGGCCGGGAGCTTTTCTAGGACACAGGGCCAGGAGGCTTTCACAGGGCCGGGACCGTTTCTAGGACGCAGGGCCCGGAGGCTTTCGCAGGGCCATGGCCATTTCTAGGACACAGGGCCAGGAATCTTTTGCAGGGCCGGCCCTTTTCTTGGACACATGTCCAGGATGCTTCCGCAGGTCCGGGAGCTTTCCTTGGATACAGGGACTGGATGCTTCCGCAGGGCGGGTCCCCTCCTTGGACACAGGGCCAGGAACCTTTCACTGGTCCTGGACCGTTTCTAGGACACAGGGCCAGAATGCTTTCGCAGGGCCGGGACTCTTTCTAGGACACAGGGCCAGGATGCTTTTGCAGGGCCGGGACCCTTTCTAGGACACAGGGCCAGGATGCTTTTGCAGGGCCTGGACCTTTTCTAGGACACAGGGCCAGGAGGCTTTCACAGGGCCGGGACCCTAACTAGGACACTGGGCCAGGTTGCTTTCGCAGGGCCGGGACCCTTTCTCGGACAGGGCAGGGATGCTTTCAAAGGGCTGGGACCCTTTCTAGGACAGGGCAGGAATGCTTTCGCAGGGCAGGGAGTCTTTCTAGGACACATGGCCAGAATGCATCCGCAGGGTCGGGACCCTTCCTTGGACACAGGGCCAGAATGCTTTCGCAGGGCAGGGACTCTTTCTAGGACACATGGCCAGGATGCATCCGCAGGACCGTGACACTTTCTAGGAGACAGGGCCAGGGTGCCTTCGCAGTGCCGTGACCCTTTCTCGGACAGTGCCAGGATGCTTTCACAGGGCTGGGACCCTTTCTAGGACGCATGGTCAGGATGCTTTTACAGGGCCGGGACCTTTTCTAGGACACAGAGCCAGGATGCTATCGCAGGGCCGGGACCATTTCTAGGACGGGGCCAGGATGCTTTCACAGGGCCGGGACACTTTCTAGGACACAGGGCCAGGATGCTATCGCAGGGCCGGGACCCTCCCTTGGACACAGAACCAGGATGCTTTCGCAGGGCCGGGACCCTTTCTGGGACACAGGGCCAGGATGCTCTCACAGGGCCGGGACCCTTTCTAGGATACAGGGCCAGGATGCTCTCACAGGGCCTGGACCCTTCCTTGGACACAGGGCCAGGAACCTTTCACAGGGCCGGGGCCCTTTCTAGGACACAGGGCCAGGATGCTATCGCAGGGCCGGGACCCTTCCTTGGACACAGAACCAGGATGCTTTCGCAGGGCCGGGACCCTTTCCAGTACACAGGGCCAGGATGCTCTCACAGGGCCGGGACCCTTCCTTGGACACAGGGCCAGGAACCTTTCACTGGGCCGGGACCCTTTTTAGCACAGTGCCAGGATGCATTCACAGGGCTGAGACCCTTTCTAGGACAGGGCAGGGATGCATCCGCAGGGTCGGGACCCTTTCTAGGACAGTTCCAGGATGCTTCCGCAGGCCGGGACTCTCGCTAGGACAAATGGCCAGGATGCATCCGCAGGGCCGGGCCCCTTCCTTGGACACAGGGCCAGGATGCTTTCGCAGGGCCGCGATCCTTTCTATGACAGAGGGCCAGGAACCTTTCACAGGGCCGGGGCACTTTCCAGTACACAGGGCCAGGATGCTATCGCAGGGCCGGGACCCTTCCTTGGACACAGAACCAGGATGCTTTCGCAGGGCCGGGACCCTTTCTAGCACAGTGCCAGGATGCATTCACAGGGCTGAGACCCTTTCTAGGACAGGGCAGGGATGCTTTCGCAGGGCAGGGACTCTTTCTAGGACACATGGCCAGAATGCATCCGCAGGGTCGGGACCCTTTCTAGGACAGTTCCAGGATGCTTCCGCAGGGCCGGGACTCTCGCTAGGACAAATGGCCAGGATGCATCCGCAGGGCCGGGCCCCTTCCTTGGACACAGGGGCAGGATGCTTTCGCTGTGCCGCGATCCTTTCTATGACAGAGGGCCAGGATGTTTTCACGGGGCTGGGACCCTTTGTACGACACAGGACCAGGATGCTTTCGCACGGCTGGGACCCTTTCTAGGACACAGGGCCAGGAGGCTTTCACAGGGCCGGGACCGTTTCTAGGACACAGGGCAAGGAATCTTTTGCAGGGCCGGCCCTTTTCTTGGACACATGGCCAGGATGCTTCCGCAGGTCCGGGAGCTTTCCATGGATACAGGGCCTGGATGCTTCCGAAGGGCGGGTCCCCTCCTTGGACACAGGGCCAGGAACCTTTCACTGGTCCTGGACCGTTTGTAGGACACAGGGCCAGGATGCTTTCGCTGGGCCGGGACCCTTTCTAGGACACAAGGCCAGGATGCTTTCACAGGGCCGGCACCCTTCCTTGGAAACAGGGCCAGGATGCTTTCGCAGGGCCGGCACCCTTCCTTGGACACAGGGCCAGGATTCTTCCTCAGGGCAGGGTCTCTTTCTAGGGCAGGCCCAGGATGCTTTCACAGGGCCGGGACCCTTTCTAGGACACAGGGCCAGGATGCTATCGCAGGGTCGGGACCCTTCCTTGGACACAGAACCAGGATGCATTCGGAGGGCCGGGACCCTTTCTACGACACAGGGCCAGAATGCTCTCACAGGGCCGTGACCCTTCCTTGGACACAGGGCCAGGATGCATTCGCAGGGCCGGGACCCTTCCTTGGACACAGGACCAGGATGCTTTCGCAAGGAAGAGTATCTTTCTAGGACAGGCCCAGGATGCTTTCACAGGGCCGGGACCCATTCTAGGACACAGGGCCAGGATGCTATCGCAGGGCCGGGACCTTTCCTTGGACACAGAACCAGGATGCTTTCGCAGGGCCGGGACCCTTTCTAGGACACAGGGCCAGGAGGCTTTCACAGGGCCGGGACCGTTTCTAGGACACAGGGCAAGGAATCTTTTGCAGGGCCGGCCCTTTTCTTGGACACATGGCCAGGATGCTTCCGCAGGTCCGGGAGCTTTCCATGGATACAGGGCCTGGATGCTTCCGAAGGGCGGGTCCCCTCCTTGGACACAGGGCCAGGAACCTTTCACTGGTCCTGGACCGTTTGTAGGACACAGGGCCAGGATGCTTTCGCTGGGCCGGGACCCTTTCTAGGACACAAGGCCAGGATGCTTTCACAGGGCCGGCACCCTTCCTTGGAAACAGGGCCAGGATGCTTTCGCAGGGCCGGCACCCTTCCTTGGACGGAGGGCCAGGAATCTTCCTCAGGGCAGGGTCCCTTTCTAGGGCAGGCCCAGGATGCTTTCACAGGGCCGGGACCCTTTCTAGGACACAGAGCCCGGATGCTATCGCAGGGTCGGGACCCTTCCTTGGACACAGAACCAGGATGCATTCCGAGGGCCGGGACCCTTTCTACGACACAGGGCCAGAATGCTCTCACAGGGCCGTGACCCTTCCTTGGACACAGGGCCAGGATGCATTCGCAGGGCCGGGACCCTTCCTTGGACACAGGACCAGGATGCTTTCGCAAGGCAGAGTATCTTTCTAGGACAGGGCCAGGATGCTTTCACAGGGCCGGGACCCATTCTAGGACACAGGGCCAGGATGCTATCGCAGGGCCGGGACCTTTCCTTGGACACAGAACCAGGACGCTTTCGCAGGGCCGGGACCCATTCTAGGACACAGGGCCAGGATGCTCTCACAGGGCCGGGAACCTTCCTTGGACACAGGGCCATGAACCTTTCACAGGGCCGGGACCCTTTCTAGGACATAGGGCCAGGATGCTTCCGCAGGGCCGGGACCCTTTCTTGGACACAGGTCCAGGATGCTTTCACAGGGCCGGGACCCTTTCCAGGACACATGGCCAGGATGCTATCGCAGGGCCGGGACCCTTCCTTGGACACAGGACCAGGATGCTTTCGCAGGGCAGGCTCTCTTTCTAGGACAGGACCAGGATGCTTTCGCTGGGCCGGGACTCTTTCTAGGACACAAGGCCAGGATGCTTTCACAGGGCCGGCACCCCTCCTTGGACACAGAGCCAGGATGCTTCCGCAGGGCCGGGACCCTTTCCAGGACACAGGTCCAGGATGCTTTCACAGTGCCGGAACCCTTTCCAGGACACAGGGACAGGATGCTATCGCAGGGCCGGGACCCTTCCTTGGACACAGGACCAGGATGCTTTCGCAGGGCAGGCTCACTTTCTAGGACAGGCCCAGGATGCTTTCACAGGGCCGGGACCCTTTCTAGGACAGAGGGCCAGGATGTTCTCACAGGGCCGAGAACCTTCCTTGGACACAGGGCCAGGAACCTTTCACAGGGCCGGGACCCTTCCTTGGACACAGAAACAGGTTGCTTTCGCAGGGCCGGGAGCTTTCCATGGATACAGGGCCTGGATGCTTCCGATGGGCGGGTCCCCTCCTTGGACACAGGGCCAGGAACCTTTCACTGGTCCTGGACCGTTTGTAGGACACAGGGCCAGGATGCTTTCGCTGGGCCGGGACCCTTTCTAGGACACAAGGCCAGGATGCTTTCACAGGGCCGGCACCCTTCCTTGGAAACAGGGCCAGGATGCTTCCGCAGGGCCGGGACCCTTTCTAGGACACAAGGCCAGGATGCTTTCACAGGGCCGGCACCCTTCCTTCGACACAGGGCCAGGATGCTTCCGCAGGGCCGGGACCCTTTCCAGGACACAGTGCCAGGATGCTATCGCAGGGCCGGGACCCTTCCTTGGACACAGGACCAGGATGCTTTCGCAGGGCAGTGTCTCTTTCTAGGACAGGCCCAGGATGCTGTCAAAGGGCCGGGACCCTTTCTAGGACACAGGGCCAGGATGCTATCGCAGGGCCGGGACCCTTTCTAGGACAGAGGGCCAGGATGTTCTCACAGGGCCGAGAACCTTCCTTGGACACAGGGCCAGGAACCTTTCACAGGGCCGGGACCCTTCCTTGGACACAGAACCAGGTTGCTTTCGCAGGGCCGGGACCCTTTCTAGGATACAGGGCCAGGATGCTCTCACAGGGCCGGGACCCTTCCTTGGACACAGGGCCAGGAACCTTTCACAGGGCCGGGACCCTTTCTAGGACACAGGGCCAGGATGCTATCGCAGGGCCGGGACCCTTTCAAGGACACAAGGCCAGGATGCTTTCACAGGGCCGGCACCCTTCCTTGGACACAGGGCCAGGATGCTTCCGCAGGGCCGGGACCCTTTCTTGGACACAGGTCCAGGATGCTTTCACAGGGCCGTGACCCTTTCCAGGACAGGGCCAGGATGCTATCGAAGGGCCGGGACCCTTCCTTGGACACAGGACCAGGATGCTTTCGCAAGGCAGGGTATCTTTCTAGGACAGGCCCAGGATGCTTTCACAGGGCCGGGACCCTTTCTAGGACACAGGGCCAGGATGCTATCGCAGGGCCGGGACCCTTCCTTGGACACAGAACCAGGATGCTTTCGCAGGGCCGGGACCCTTTCTAGGACACAGGGCCAGGATGCTCTCACAGGGCCGGGACCCTTCCTTGGACACAGGGCCAGGAACCTTTCACAGGGCCGGGACCCTTTCTAGGACAGAGGGCCAGGATGCTTCCGCAGGGCCGGGACCCTTTCTTGGACACAGGGCCAGGATGCTTTCACAGGGCCGGCACCCTTCCTTGGAAACAGGGCCAGGATGCTTTCGCAGGGCCGGCACCCTTCCTTGGAAACAGGGCCAGGATGCTTTCGCAGGGCCGGCACCCTTCCTTGGACACAGGGCCAGGATTCTTCCTCAGGGCAGGGTCTCTTTCTAGGGCAGGCCCAGGATGCTTTCACAGGGCCGGGACCCTTTCTAGGACACAGAGCCAGGATGCTATCGCAGGGTCGGGACCCTTCCTTGGACACAGAACCAGGATGCATTCGGAGGGCCGGGACCCTTTCTACGACACAGGGCCAGAATGCTCTCACAGGGCCGTGACCCTTCCTTGGACACAGGGCCAGGATGCATTCGCAGGGCCGGGACCCTTCCTTGGACACAGGACCAGGATGCTTTCGCAAGGCAGAGTATCTTTCTAGGACAGGCCCAGGATGCTTTCACAGGGCCGGGACCCATTCTAGGACACAGGGCCAGGATGCTATCGCAGGGCCGGGACCTTTCCTTGGACACAGAACCAGGATGCTTTCGCAGGGCCGGGACCCTTTCTAGGACACAGGGCCAGGATGCTCTCACAGGGCCGGGAACCTTCCTTGGACACAGGGCCATGAACCTTTCACAGGGCCGGGACCCTTTCTAGGACATAGGGCCAGGATGCTTCCGCAGGGCCGGGACCCTTTCTTGGACACAGGTCCAGGATGCTTTCACAGGGCCGGGACCCTTTCCAGGACACATGGCCAGGATGCTATCGCAGGGCCGAGACCCTTCCTTGGACACAGGACCAGGATGCTTTCGCAGGGCAGGCTCTCTTTCTAGGACAGGACCAGGATGCTTTCGCTGGGCCGGGACCCTTTCTAGGACACAAGGCCAGGATGCTTTCACAGGGCCGGCACCCCTCCTTGGACACAGAGCCAGGATGCTTCCGCAGGGCCGGGACCCTTTCCAGGACACAGGTCCAGGATGCTTTCACAGTGCCGGAACCCTTTCCAGGACACAGGGACAGGATGCTATCGCAGGGCCGGGACCCTTCCTTGGACACAGGACCAGGATGCTTTCGCAGGGCAGGCTCACTTTCTAGGACAGGCCCAGGATGCTTTCACAGGGCCGGGACCCTTTCTAGGACAGAGGGCCAGGATGTTCTCACAGGGCCGAGAACCTTCCTTGGACACAGGGCCAGGAACCTTTCACAGGGCCGGGACCCTTCCTTGGACAGAGAACCAGGTTGCTTTCGCAGGGCCGGGAGCTTTCCATGGATACAGGGCCTGGATGCTTCCGAAGGGCGGGTCCCCTCCTTGGACACAGGGCCAGGAACCTTTCACTGGTCCTGGACCGTTTGTAGGACACAGGGCCAGGATGCTTTCGCTGGGCCGGGACCCTTTCTAGGACACAAGGCCAGGATGCTTTCACAGGGCCGGCACCCTTTCTTGGAAACAGGGCCAGGATGCTTCCGCAGGGCCGGGACCCTTTCTAGGACACAAGGCCAGGATGCTTTCACAGGGCCGGCACCCTTCCTTCGACACAGGGCCAGGATGCTTCCGCAGGGCCGGGACCCTTTCCAGGACACAGTGCCAGGATGCTATCGCAGGGCCGGGACCCTTCCTTGGACACAGGACCAGGATGCTTTCGCAGGGCAGTGTCTCTTTCTAGGACAGGCCCAGGATGCTGTCAAAGGGCCGGGACCCTTTCTAGGACACAGGGCCAGGATGCTATCGCAGGGCCGGGACCCTTTCTAGGACAGAGGGCCAGGATGTTCTCACAGGGCCGAGAACCTTCCTTGGACACAGGGCCAGGAACCTTTCACAGGGCCGGGACCCTTCCTTGGACACAGAACCAGGTTGCTTTCGCAGGGCCGGGACCCTTTCTAGGATACAGGGCCAGGATGCTCTCACAGGGCCGGGACCCTTCCTTGGACACAGGGCCAGGAACCTTTCACAGGGCCGGGACCCTTTCTAGGACACAGGGCCAGGATGCTATCGCAGGGCCGGGACCCTTTCTAGGACACAAGGCCAGGATGCTTTCACAGGGCCGGCACCCTTCCTTGGACACAGGGCCAGGATGCTTCCGCAGGGCCGGGACCCTTCCTTGGACACAGAACCAGGTTGCTTTCGCAGGGCCGGGACCCTTTCTAGGATACAGGGCCAGGATGCTCTCACAGGGCCGGGACCCTTCCTTGGACACAGGGCCAGGAACCTTTCACAGGGCCGGGACCCTTTCTAGGACACAGAACCAGGTTGCTTTCGCAGGGCCGGGACCCTTTCTAGGATACAGGGCCAGGATGCTCTCACAGGGCCGGGACCCTTCCTTGGACACAGAACCAGGATGCATTCGGAGGGCCGGGACCCTTTCTACGACACAGGGCCAGAATGCTCTCACAGGGCCGTGACCCTTCCTTGGACACAGGGCCAGGATGCATTCGCAGGGCCGGGACCCTTCCTTGGACACAGGACCAGGATGCTTTCGCAAGGCAGAGTATCTTTCTAGGACAGGCCCAGGATGCTTTCACAGGGCCGGGACCCATTCTAGGACACAGGGCCAGGATGCTATCGCAGGGCCGGGACCTTTCCTTGGACACAGAACCAGGATGCTTTCGCAGGGCCGGGACCCATTCTAGGACACAGGGCCAGGATGCTCTCACAGGGCCGGGAACCTTCCTTGGACACAGGGCCATGAACCTTTCACAGGGCCGGGACCCTTTCTAGGACATAGGGCCAGGATGCTTCCGCATGGCCGGGACCCTTTCTTGGACACAGGTCCAGGATGCTTTCACAGGGCCGGGACCCTTTCCAGGACACATGGCCAGGATGCTATCGCAGGGCCGGGACCCTTCCTTGGACACAGGACCAGGATGCTTTCGCAGGGCAGGCTCTCTTTCTAGGACAGGACCAGGATGCTTTCGCTGGGCCGGGACCCTTTCTAGGACACAAGGCCAGGATGCTTTCACAGGGCCGGCACCCCTCCTTGGACACAGAGCCAGGATGCTTCCGCAGGGCCGGGACCCTTTCCAGGACACAGGTCCAGGATGCTTTCACAGTGCCGGAACCCTTTCCAGGACACAGGGACAGGATGCTATCGCAGGGCCGGGACCCTTCCTTGGACACAGGACCAGGATGCTTTCGCAGGGCAGGCTCACTTTCTAGGACAGGCCCAGGATGCTTTCACAGGGCCGGGACCCTTTCTAGGACAGAGGGCCAGGATGTTCTCACAGGGCCGAGAACCTTCCTTGGACACAGGGCCAGGAACCTTTCACAGGGCCCGGACCCTTCCTTGGACACAGAACCAGGTTGCTTTCGCAGGGCCGGGAGCTTTCCATGGATACAGGGCCTGGATGCTTCCGAAGGGCGGGTCCCCTCCTTGGACACAGGGCCAGGAACCTTTCACTGGTCCTGGACCGTTTGTAGGACACAGGGCCAGGATGCTTTCGCTGGGCCGGGACCCTTTCTAGGACACAAGGCCAGGATGCTTTCACAGGGCCGGCACCCTTCCTTGGAAACAGGGCCAGGATGCTTCCGCAGGGCCGGGACCCTTTCTAGGACACAAGGCCAGGATGCTTTCACAGGGCCGGCACCCTTCCTTCGACACAGGGCCAGGATGCTTCCGCAGGGCCGGGACCCTTTCCAGGACACAGTGCCAGGATGCTATCGCAGGGCCGGGACCCTTCCTTGGACACAGGACCAGGATGCTTTCGCAGGGCAGTGTCTCTTTCTAGGACAGGCCCAGGATGCTGTCAAAGGGCCGGGACCCTTTCTAGGACACAGGGCCAGGATGCTATCGCAGGGCCGGGACCCTTTCTAGGACAGAGGGCCAGGATGTTCTCACAGGGCCGAGAACCTTCCTTGGACACAGGGCCAGGAACATTTCACAGGGCCGGGACCCTTCCTTGGACACAGAACCAGGTTGCTTTCGCAGGGCCGGGACCCTTTCTAGGATACAGGGCCAGGATGCTCTCACAGGGCCGGGACCCTTCCTTGGACACAGGGCCAGGAACCTTTCACAGGGCCGGGACCCTTTCTAGGACACAGGGCCAGGATGCTATCGCAGGGCCGGGACCCTTTCTAGGACACAAGGCCAGGATGCTTTCACAGGGCCGGCACCCTTCCTTGGACACAGGGCCAGGATGCTTCCGCAGGGCCGGGACCCTTTCTTGGACACAGGTCCAGGATGCTTTCACAGGGCCGTGACCCTTTCCAGGACACGGCCAGGATGCTATCGAAGGGCCGGGACCCTTCCTTGGACACAGGACCAGGATGCTTTCGGAAGGCAGGGTATCTTTCTAGGACAGGCCCAGGATGCTTTCACAGGGCCGGGACCCTTTCTAGGACACAGGGCCAGGATGCTATCGAAGGGCCGGGACCCTTCCTTGGACACAGGACCAAGATGCTTTCGCAAGGCAGGGTATCTTTCTAGGACAGGCCCAGGATGCTTTCACAGGGCCGGGACCCTTTCTAGGACACAGGGCCAGGATGCTATCGCAGGGCCGGGACCCTTCCTTGGACACAGAACCAGGATGCTTTCGCAGGGCCGGGACCCTTTCTAGGACACAGGGCCAGGATGCTCTCACAGGGCCGGGACCCTTCCTTGGACACAGGGCCAGGAACCTTTCACAGGGCCGGGACCCTTTCTAGGACAGAGGGCCAGGATGCTTCCGCAGGGCCGGGACCCTTTCTTGGACACAGGTCCAGGATGCTTTCACAGGGCCGGGACCCTTTCCAGGACACAGGGCCAGGATGCTATCGCAGGGCCGGGACCGGTCCTTGGACACAGGACCAGGATGCTTTCGCTGGGCCGGGACCCTTTCTAGGACACAGGTCCAGGATGCTTTCACAGGGCCGGAACCCTTTCCAGGACACAGGGACAGGATGCTATCGCAGGGCCGGGACCCTTCCTTGGACACAGGACCAGGATGCTTTCGCAGGGCAGGCTCTCTTTCTAGGACAGGCCCAGGATGCTTTCACAGGGCCGGGACCCTTTCTAGGACACAGGTCCAGGATGCTATCGCAGGGCCGGGACACTTCCTTGGACACAGAACCAGGATGCTTTCGCAGGGCCGGGACCATTTCTAGGACACAGGGCCAGGATGCTCTCACAGGGCCGGTACCCTTCCTTGGACAGGGCCAGGATGCTTTCACAGGGCTGGGACCATTTCTAGGACAGGGCAGGGATGCTTTCGCAGGGCAGGGACTCTTTCTAGGACAGGCCCAGGATGCTTTCACAGGGCCGGGACCCTTTCTAGGACACAGGGCCAGGATGCTATCGCAGGGCCGGGACCCTGCCTTGGACACAGAGCCAGGATGCTTCCGCAGGGCCGGGACCCTTTCCAGGACACAGGTCCAGGATGCTTTCACAGTGCCGGAACCCTTTCCAGGACACAGGGACAGGATGCTATCGCAGGGCCGGGACCCTTCCTTGGACACAGGACCAGGATGCTTTCGCAGGGCAGGCTCACTTTCTAGGACAGGCCCAGGATGCTTTCACAGGGCCGGGACCCTTTCTAGGACAGAGGGCCAGGATGTTCTCACAGGGCCGAGAACCTTCCTTGGACACAGGGCCAGGAACCTTTCACAGGGCCGGGACCCTTCCTTGGACACAGAACCAGGTTGCTTTCGCAGGGCCGGGAGCTTTCCATGGATACAGGGCCTGGATGCTTCCGAAGGGCGGGTCCCCTCCTTGGACACAGGGCCAGGAACCTTTCACTGGTCCTGGACCGTTTGTAGGACACAGGGCCAGGATGCTTTCGCTGGGCCGGGACCCTTTCTAGGACACAAGGCCAGGATGCTTTCACAGGGCCGGCACCCTTCCTTGGAAACAGGGCCAGGATGCTTCCGCAGGGCCGGGACCCTTTCTAGGACACAAGGCCAGGATGCTTTCACAGGGCCGGCACCCTTCCTTCGACACAGGGCCAGGATGCTTCCGCAGGGCCGGGACCCTTTCCAGGACACAGTGCCAGGATGCTATCGCAGGGCCGGGACCCTTCCTTGGACACAGGACCAGGATGCTTTCGCAGGGCAGTGTCTATTTCTAGGACAGGCCCAGGATGCTGTCAAAGGGCCGGGACCCTTTCTAGGACACAGGGCCAGGATGCTATCGCAGGGCCGGGACCCTTTCTAGGACAGAGGGCCAGGATGTTCTCACAGGGCCGAGAACCTTCCTTGGACACAGGGCCAGGAACCTTTCACAGGGCCGGGACCCTTCCTTGGACACAGAACCAGGTTGCTTTCGCAGGGCCGGGACCCTTTCTAGGATACAGGGCCAGGATGCTCTCACAGGGCCGGGACCCTTCCTTGGACACAGGGCCAGGAACCTTTCACAGGGCCGGGACCCTTTCTAGGACACAGGGCCAGGATGCTATCGCAGGGCCGGGACCCTTTCTAGGACACAAGGCCAGGATGCTTTCACAGGGCCGGCACCCTTCCTTGGACACAGGGCCAGGATGCTTCCGCAGGGCCGGGACCCTTTCTTGGACACAGGTCCAGGATGCTTTCACAGGGCCGTGACCCTTTCCAGGACAGGGCCAGGATGCTATCGAAGGGCCGGGACCCTTCCTTGGACACAGGACCAGGATGCTTTCGCAAGGCAGGGTATCTTTCTAGGACAGGCCCAGGATGCTTTCACAGGGCCGGGACCCTTTCTAGGACACAGGGCCAGGATGCTATCGAAGGGCCGGGACCCTTCCTTGGACACAGGACCAAGATGCTTTCGCAAGGCAGGGTATCTTTCTAGGACAGGCCCAGGATGCTTTCACAGGGCCGGGACCCTTTCTAGGACACAGGGCCAGGATGCTATCGCAGGGCCGGGACCCTTACTTGGACACAGAACCAGGATGCTTTCGCAGGGCCGGGACCCTTTCTAGGACACAGGGCCAGGATGCTCTCACAGGGCCGGGACCCTTCCTTGGACACAGGGCCAGGAACCTTTCACAGGGCCGGGACCCTTTCTAGGACAGAGGGCCAGGATGCTTCCGCAGGGCCGGGACCCTTTCTTGGACACAGGTCCAGGATGCTTTCACAGGGCCGGGACCCTTTCCAGGACACAGGGCCAGGATGCTATGGCAGGGCCGGGACCGGTCCTTGGACACAGGACCAGGATGCTTTCGCTGGGCCGGGACCATTTCTAGGACACAGGGCCAGGATGCTCTCACAGGGCCGGTACCCTTCCTTGGACAGGGCCAGGATGCTTTCACAGGGCTGGGACCATTTCTAGGACAGGGCAGGGATGCTTTCGCAGGGCAGGGACTCTTTCTAGGACAGGCCCAGGATGCTTTCACAGGGCCGGGACCCTTTCTAGGACACAGGGCCAGGATGCTATCGCAGGGCCGGGACCCTGCCTTGGCCACAGGGCCAGGATACTTTCGCAGAGCAGGGACACTTTCTAGGACACATGACCAGGATGCCTCCGCAGGACCGTGACCCTTTCTAGGACACAAGGCCAGGATGCTTTCGCAGGGCCGGGACCATTTCTAGGACGGGGCCAGGATGCTTTCACAGGGCCGGGACCCTTTCTAGGACACAGGACCAGGATGCTTTCGCAGGGCAGGGGCTTTTTCGAGGTCACAAGGCCAGGATGCTTTCACAGGGCCGGCACCCTTCCTTGGACACAGGGCCAGGATTCTTCCTCAGGGCAGGGTCTCTTTCTAGGGCAGGCCCAGGATGCTTTCACAGGGCCGGGACCCTTTCTAGGACACAGGGCCAGGATGCTATCGCAGGGTCGGGACCCTTCCTAGGACACAGAACCAGGATGCTTTCGGAGGGCCGGGACCCTTTCTACGACACAGGGCCAGAATGCTCTCACAGGGCCGTGACCCTTCCTTGGACACAGGGCCAGGATGCATTCGCAGGGCCGGGACACTTCCTTGGACACAGGACCCGGATGCTTTCGCAAGGCAGAGTATCTTTCTAGGACAGGCCCAGGATGCTTTCACAGGGCCGGGACCCATTTTAGGACACAGGGCCAGGATGCTATCGCAGGGCCGGGACCTTTCCTTGGACACAGAACCAGGATGCTTTCGCTGGGCCGGGACCCTTTCTAGGACACAGGGCCAGGATGCTCTCACAGGGCCGGAAACCTTCCTTGGACACAGGGCCAGGAACCTTTCACAGGGCCGGGACCCTTTCTAGGACATAGGGCCAGGATGCTTCCGCAGGGCCGGGACCCTTTCTTGGACACAGGTCCAGGATGCTTTCACAGGGCCGGGACCCTTTCCAGGACACATGGCCAGGATGCTATCGCAGGGCCGGGACCCTTTCTAGGACACAAGGCCAGGATGCTTTCACAGGGCCGGCACCCTTCCTTGGACACAGGGCCAGGATGCTTCCGCAGGGCCGGGACCCTTTCTAGGACACAGGTCCAGGATGCTTTCACAGGGCCGGAACACTTTCCAGGACACAGGGACAGGATGCTATCGCAGGGCCGGGACCCTTCCTTGGAAACAGGACCAGGATGCTTTCGCAGGGCAGGCTCTCTTTCTAGGACAGGACCAGGATGCTTTCGCTGAGCCGGGACCCTTTCTAGGACACAGGTCCAGGATGCTATCGCAAGGCCGGGACCCTTCCTTGGACACAGAACCAGGATGCTTTCGCAGGGCCGGGACCATTTCTAGGACACAGGGCCAGGATGCTCTCACAGGGCCGGTACCGTTCCTTGGACACAGACCCAGGAACCTTTCACAGGGCCGGGTCCCTTCCTTGGACAGGGCCAGGATGCTTTCGCAGGGCCGTGACCCTTTCTCGGACAGTGCCAGGATGCCTTCACAGGGCTGGGACCATTTCTAGGACAGGGCAGGGATGCTTTCGCAGGGCAGGGACTCTTTCTAGGACACATGGCCAGAATGCATCCGCAGGGTCGGGACCGTTCCTTGGACACAGGGCCAGGATGCTTCCGCAGGGCGGGTCCCCTCCTTGGACACAGGGCCAGGAACCTTTCACTGGTCCTGGACCGTTTCTAGGACACAGGGCCAGAATGCTTTCACAGGGCCGGGACTCTTTCTAGGACACAGGGCCAGGATGCTATCGCAGGGCCGGGACCCTTCCTAGGATACAGGGCCAGGATGCTTCCGCGGGGCCGGGACCCTTCCTTGGACACAGGGCCAGGAGGCTTTCTCAGGGCCATGACCCTTTCTAGGACACAGGGCCAGGATGCCTTTGCAAGGCCGGGACCTTTTCTGGGACACATGGCCAGGATGCTTTCGCAGGGCCGTCACAGGGCCAGAATGCTCTCACAGGGCCGTGACCCTTCCTTGGACACAGGGCCAGGATGCTATCGCAGGGCCGGGACCCTTCCTTGGACATAGGACCAGGATGCTTTCGCAAGGCAGGGTATCTTTCTAGGACAGGCCCAGGATGCTTTCACAGGGCCGGGACCCTTTCTAGGACACAGGGACAGGATGCTATCGCAGGGCCGGGACCTTTCCTTGGACACAGAACCAGGATGCTTTCGCAGGGCCGGGACCCTTTCTAGGACACAGGGCCAGGATGCTCTCACAGGGCCGGGACCCTTCCTTGGACACAGGGCCAGGAACCTTTCACAGGGCCGGGACCCTTTCTAGGACAGAGGGCCTGGATGCTTCCGCAGGGCCGGGACCCTTTCTTGGACACAGGTCCAGGATGCTTTCACAGGACCGGGACCCTTTCCAGGACACAGGGCCAGGATGCTATCACAAGGCCGGGACCCGTCCTTGGACACAGGACCAGGATGCTTTCGCTGGGCCGGGAACCTTTCTAGGACACAAGGACAGGATGCTTTCACAGGGCCGGCACCCTTCCTTGGACACAGGGCCAGGATGCTTCCGCAGGGCCGGGACCCTTTCTAGGACACAGGTCCAGGATGCTTTCACAGGGCCGGAACCCTTTCCAGGACACAGGGCCAGGATGCTATCGCAGGGCCGGGACCCTTCCTTGGACACAGGACCAGGATGCTTTCGCAGGGCAGGCTCTCTTACTAGGACAGGCCCAGGATGCTTTCACAGGGCCGGGACCCTTTCTAGGACACAGGGCCAGGATGCTATCGCAGGGCCGGGACATTCCTTGGACACAGAACCAGGATGCTTTCCCAGGGCCGGGACCATTTCTAGGACACAGGGCCAGGATGCTCTCACAGGGCCGGTACCCTTTCTTGGACACAGACCCAGGAACCTTTCACAGGGCCGGGACCCTTCCTTGGACAGGGCCAGGATGCTTTCGCAGGGCCGTGACCCTTTCTCGGACAGTGCAGGATGCTTTCACAGGGCTGGGACCATTTCTAGGACAGGGCAGGGATGCTTTCAAAGGGCTGAAACCCTTTCTAGGACCGGGCAGGAATGCTTTCGCAGGGCAGGGAGTCTTTCTAGGACACATGGCCAGAATGCATCCGCAGGGTCGGGACCCTTCCTTGGACACAGGGCCAGGATGCTTTCGCAGGGCAGGGACTCTTTCTAGTACACATGGCCAGGATGCATCCGCAGGACCGTGACACTTTCTAGGAGACAGGGCCAGGGTGCCTTCGCAGTGCCGTGACCCTTTCTAGGACGGGGCCAGGATGCTTTCACAGGGCCGGGACCCTTTCTAGGACACAGGGCCAGGATGCTTTCGCAGGGCAGGGACCCTTTCTAGGACAGGGCAGGGATGCATTCAAAGGGCTGGGACCCTTTCTAGGACAGGGCAGGGATGCTTTCAAAGGGCTGGGTCCCTTTCTAGGACAGGGCAGGGATGGTTGCGCAGGGCAGGGACTCTTTCTAGGACACATGGCCAGAATGCATCCGCAGGGTCGGGACCCTTCCTTGGATACAGGGCCAGGATGCTTTCGCAGGGCAGGGACTCTTTCTAGGACACATGGCCAGGATGCATCCGCAGGACCGTGACCCTTTCTCGGACAGTGCCAGGATGCTTTCACAGGGCTGGGACCCTTTCTAGGACGCATGGCCAGGATGCTTTTACAGGGCCGGGACCTTTTCTAGGACACAGAGCCAGGAGGATTTCACAGGACGGGACCCTTTCCAGGACAGGGCCAGGATGCTTTCACAGGGCCGGACCCTATCTAGGACAGAGGGCCAGGATGCTTTCACAGGGCAGGGACCCTTTCTAGGACAGGGCAGGGATGCTTTCAAAGGGCTGGGTCCCTTTCTAGGACAGGGCAGGGATGCTTGCGCAGGGCAGGGACTCTTTCTAGGACACATGGCCAGAATGCATCCGCAGGACCGTGACCCTTTCTAGGAGACAGGGCCAGGGTGCCTTCGCAGTGCCGTGACCCTTTCTAGGACAGTTCCAGGATGCTTCCGCAGGGCCGGGACTCTCGCTAGGACACATGGCCAGGATGCATCTGCAGGGCCGGGCCCCTTCCTTGGACACAGGGCCAGGATGCTTTCGCAGGGCCGCGATCCTTTCTATGACAGAGGGCCAGAATGCTTTTGCAGGGCCGGGACCTTTTCTAGGACACAGGGCCAGGATGCTTTCACAGCGCTGGGACACTTTCTGGGGCAGAGGGCCAGGATGCTTTTGCAGGGCCGGGAGCTTTTCTAGGACACAGGGCCAGGAGGCTTTCACAGGGCCGGGACCGTTTCTAGGACGCAGGGCCCGGAGGCTTTCGCAGGGCCATGGCCATTTCTAGGACACAGGGCCAGGAATCTTTTGCAGGGCCGGCCCTTTTCTTGGACACATGTCCAGGATGCTTCCGCAGGTCCGGGAGCTTTCCTTGGATACAGGGACTGGATGCTTCCGCAGGGCGGGTCCCCTCCTTGGACACAGGGCCAGGAACCTTTCACTGGTCCTGGACCGTTTCTAGGACACAGGGCCAGAATGCTTTCGCAGGGCCGGGACTCTTTCTAGGACACAGGGCCAGGATGCTTTTGCAGGGCCGGGACCCTTTCTAGGACACAGGGCCAGGATGCTTTTGCAGGGCCTGGACCTTTTCTAGGACACAGGGCCAGGAGGCTTTCACAGGGCCGGGACCCTAACTAGGACACTGGGCCAGGTTGCTTTCGCAGGGCAGGGACCCTTTCTCGGACAGGGCAGGGATGCTTTCAAAGGGCTGGGACCCTTTCTAGGACAGGGCAGGAATGCTTTCGCAGGGCAGGGAGTCTTTCTAGGACACATGGCCAGAATGCATCCGCAGGGTCGGGACCCTTCCTTGGACACAGGGCCAGGATGCTTTCGCAGGGCAGGGACTCTTTCTAGGACACATGGCCAGGATGCATCCGCAGGACCGTGACACTTTCTAGGAGACAGGGCCAGGGTGCCTTCGCAGTGCCGTGACCCTTTCTAGGACAGGCCCAGGATGCTTTCACAGGGCCGGGACCCTTTCTAGGACACAGGGCCAGGATGCTATCGCAGGGCCGGGACCCTCCCTTGGCCACAGAACCAGGATGCTTTCGCAGGGCCGGGACCCTTTCTGGGACACAGGGCCAGGATGCTCTCACAGGGCCAGGACCCTTCCTTGGACACAGGGCCAGGAACCTTTCACAGGGCCGGGGCCCTTTCTAGGACACAGGGCCAGGATGCTTTCGCAGGGCCGGGACTCTTTCTAGGACACAGGGCCAGGATGCTTTTGCAGGGCCGGGACCCTTTCTAGGACACAGGACCAGGATGCTTTCGCAGGGCAGGGGCTTTTTCGAGGTCACAAGGCCAGGATGCTTTCACAGGGCCGGCACCCTTCCTTGGACACAGGGCCAGGATTCTTCCTCAGGGCAGGGTCTCTTTCTAGGGCAGGCCCAGGATGCTTTCACAGGGCCGGGACCCTTTCTAGGACACAGGGCCAGGATGCTATCGCAGGGTCGGGACCCTTCCTTGGACACAGAACCAGGATGCATTCGGAGGGCCGGGACCCTTTCTACGACACAGGGCCAGAATGCTCTCACAGGGCCGTGACCCTTCCTTGGACACAGGGCCAGGATGCATTCGCAGGGCCGGGACCCTTCCTTGGACACAGGACCAGGATGCTTTCGCAAGGCAGAGTATCTTTCTAGGACAGGCCCAGGATGCTTTCACAGGGCCGGGACCCATTCTAGGACACAGGGCCAGGATGCTATCGCAGGGCCGGGACCTTTCCTTGGACACAGAACCAGGATGCTTTCGCAGGGCCGGGACCCTTTCTAGGACACAGGGCCAGGATGCTTCCGCAGGGCCGGGACCCTTTCTTGGACACAGGTCCAGGATGCTTTCACAGGGCCGGGACCCTTTCCAGGACACATGGCCAGGATGCTATCGCAGGGCCGGGACCCTTCCTTGGACACAGGAACAGGATGCTTTCGCAGGGCAGGCTCTCTTTCTAGGACAGGACCAGGATGCTTTCGCTGGGCCGGGACCCTTTCTAGGACACAAGGCCAGGATGCTTTCACAGGGCCGGCACCCCTCCTTGGACACAGAGCCAGGATGCTTCCGCAGGGCCGTGACCCTTTCTAGGACACAGGTCCAGGATGCTTTCACAGTGCCGGAACACTTTCCAGGACACAGGGACAGGATGCTATCGCAGGGCCGGGACCCTTCCTTGGACACAGGACCAGGATGCTTTCGCAGGGCAGGCTCTCTTTCTAGGACAGGCCCAGGATGCTTTCACAGGGCCGGGACCCTTTCTAGGTCAGAGGGCCAGGATGTTCTCACAGGGCCGAGAACCTTCCTTGGACACAGGGCCAGGAACCTTTCACAGGGCCGGGACCCTTCCTTTGACACAGAACCAGGTTGCTTTCGCAGGGCCGGGACCCTTTCTAGGATACAGGGCCAGGATGCTCTCACAGGGCCGGGACCCTTCCTTGGACACAGGGCCAGGAACCTTTCACAGGGCCGGGACCCTTTCTAGGATACAGGGCCAGGATGCTATCGCAGGGCCGGGACCCTTCCTTGGACACAGAACCAGGATGCTTTCGCAGGGCCGGGACCCTTTCTAGGACACAGGGCCAGGATGCTCTCACAGGGCCGGGACCCTTCCTTGGACACAGGGCCAGGAACCTTTCACAGGGCCGGGACCCTTTCTAGGACAGAGGGCCAGGATGCTTCCGCAGGGCCGGGACCCTTTCCAGGACACAGGGCCAGGATGCTATCGCAGGGCCGGGACCGGTCCTTGGACACAGGACTAGGATGCTTTCGCTGGGCCGGGACCCTTTCTAGGACACAAGGCCAGGATGCTTTCACAGGGCCGGCACCCTTCCTGGGACACAGTGCCAGGATGCTTCCGCAGGGCCGGGACCCTTTCTAGGACACAGGTCCAGGATGCTTTCACAGGGCCGGAACCCTTTCCAGGACACAGGGACAGGATGCTATCGCAGGGCCGGGACCCTTCCTTGGACACAGGACCAGGATGCTTTCGCAGGGCAGGCTCTCTTTCTAGGACAGGCCCAGGATGCTTTCACAGGGCCGGGACCCTTTCTAGGACACAGGTCCAGGATGCTATCGCAGGGCCGGGACCCTTCCTTGGACACAGAACCAGGATGCTTTCGCAGGGCCGGGACCATTTCTAGGACACAGAGCCAGGATGCTCTCACAGGGCCGGTACCCTTCCTTGGACAGGGCCAGGATGCTTTCACAGGGCTGGGACCATTTCTAGGACAGGCCCAGGATGCTTTCACAGGACCGGGACCCTTTCTAGGACACAGGGCCAGGATGCTATCGCAGGGCCGGGACCCTGCATTGGCCACAGTGCCAGGATGCTTTCGCAGAGCAGGGACACTTTCTAGGACACATGACCAGGATGCCTCCGCAGGACCGTGACCCTTTCTAGGACACAAGGCCAGGATGCTTTCGCAGGGCCGGGACCATTTCTAGGACGGGGCCAGGATGCTTTCACAGGGCAGGGACCCTTTCTAGGACACAGGACCAGGATGCTTTCGCAGGGCAGGGGCTTTTTCGAGGTCACAAGGCCAGGATGCTTTCACAGGTCCGGCACCCTTCCTTGGACACAGGGCCAGGATGCTCTCACAGGGCCGGGACCCTTCCTTGGACACAGGGCCAGGAACCTTTCACAGGGCCGGGACCCTTTCTAGGACAGAGGGCCAGGATGCTTCCGCAGGGCGGGTCCCCTCCTTGGACACAGGGCCAGGAACCTTTCACTGGTCCTGGACCGTTTCTAGGACACAGGGCCAGAATGCTTTCGCAGGGCCGGGACCCTTTCTAGGACACAGGGCCAGGATGCTTTTGCAGGGCCTGGACCTTTTCTAGGACACAGGGCCAGGAGGCTTTCACAGGGCCGGGACCCTAACTAGGACACAGGGCCAGGTTGCTTTCGCAGGGCCGGGACCCTTTCTCGGACAGGGCAGGGATGCTTTCAAAGGGCTGGGACCCTTTCTAGGACAGGGCAGGAATGCTTTCGCAGGGCAGGGAGACTTTCTAGGACACATGGCCAGAATGCATCCGCAGGGTCGGGACCCTTCCTTGGACACAGGGCCAGGATGCTTTCGCAGGGCAGGGACTCTGTCTAGGACACATGGCCAGGATGCATCCGCAGGACCGTGACACTTTCTAGGAGACAGGGCCAGGGTGCCTTCGCAGTGCCGTGACCCTTTCTAGGACAGGCCCAGGATGCTTTCACAGGGCCGGGACACTTTCTAGGACACAGGGCCAGGATGCTATCGCAGGGCCGGGACCCTCCCTTGGACACAGAACCAGGATGCTTTCGCAGGGCCGGGACCCTTTCTGGGACACAGGGCCAGGATGCTCTCACAGGGCCGGGACCCTTCCTTGGACATAGACCCAGGAACCTTTCACAGTGCCGGGTCCCTTCCTTGGACACAGACCCAGGATGCTTTCGCAGGGCCGGGACCCTTTCTAGGATACAGGGCCAGGATGCTCTCACAGGGCCTGGACCCTTCCTTGGACACAGGGCCAGGAACCTTTCACAGGGCCGGGGCCCTTTCTAGGACACAGGGCCAGGATGCTATCGCAGGGCCGGGACCCTTCCTTGGACACAGAACCAGGATGCTTTCGCAGGGCCGGGACCCTTTCCAGTACACAGGGCCAGGATGCTCTCACAGGGCCGGGACCCTTCCTTGGACACAGGGCCAGGAACCTTTCACTGGGCCGGGACCCTTTTTAGCACAGTGCCAGGATGCATTCACAGGGCTGAGACCCTTTCTAGGACAGGGCAGGGATGCATCCGCAGGGTCGGGACCCTTTCTAGGACAGTTCCAGGATGCTTCCGCAGGGCCGGGACTCTAGCTAGGACAAATGGCCAGAATGCATCCGCAGGGCCGGGCCCCTTCCTTGGACACAGGGCCAGGATGCTTTCGCAGGGCCGCGATCCTTTCTATGACAGAGGGCCAGGAACCTTTCACAGGGCCGGGGCACTTTCCAGTACACAGGGCCAGGATGCTATCGCAGGGCCGGGACCCTTCCTTGGACACAGAACCAGGATGCTTTCGCAGGGCCGGGACCCTTTCTAGCACAGTGCCAGGATGCATTCACAGGGCTGAGACCCTTTCTAGGACAGGGCAGGGATGCTTTCGCAGGGCAGGGACTCTTTCTAGGACACATGGCCAGAATGCATCCGCAGGGTCGGGACCCTTTCTAGGACAGTTCCAGGATGCTTCCGCAGGGCCGGGACTCTCGCTAGGACAAATGGCCAGGATGCATCCGCAGGGCCGGGCCCCTTCCTTGGACACAGGGGCAGGATGCTTTCGCAGGGCCGCGATCCTTTCTAGGACACAGGGCCAGGAGGCTTTCACAGGGCCGGGACCGTTTCTAGGACACAGGGCAAGGAATCTTTTGCAGGGCCGGCCCTTTTCTTGGACACATGGCCAGGATGCTTCCGCAGGTCCGGGAGCTTTCCATGGATACAGGGCCTGGATGCTTCCGAAGGGCGGGTCCCCTCCTTGGACACAGGGCCAGGAACCTTTCACTGGTCCTGGACCGTTTGTAGGACACAGGGCCAGGATGCTTTCGCTGGTCCGGGACCCTTTCTAGGACACAAGGCCAGGATGCTTTCACAGGGCCGGCACCCTTCCTTGGAAACAGGGCCAGGATGCTTTCGCAGGGCCGGCACCCTTCCTTGGACACAGGGCCAGGATTCTTCCTCAGGGCAGGGTCTCTTTCTAGGGCAGGCCCAGGATGCTTTCACAGGGCCGGGACCCTTTCTAGGACACAGGGCCAGGATGCTATCGCAGGGTCGGGACCCTTCCTTGGACACAGAACCAGGATGCATTCGGAGGGCCGGGACACTTTCTACGACACAGGGCCAGAATGCTCTCACAGGGCCGTGACCCTTCCTTGGACACAGGGCCAGGATGCATTCGCAGGGCCGGGACCCTTCCTTGGACACAGGACCAGGATGCTTTCGCAAGGCAGAGTATCTTTCTAGGACAGGCCCAGGATGCTTTCACAGGGCCGGGACCCATTCTAGGACACAGGGCCAGGATGCTATCGCAGGGCCGGGACCTTTCCTTGGACACAGAACCAGGATGCTTTCGCAGGGCCGGGACCCTTTCTAGGACACAGGGCCAGGATGCTCTCACAGGGCCGGGAACCTTCCTTGGACACAGGGCCATGAACCTTTCACAGGGCCGGGACCCTTTCTAGGACATAGGGCCAGGATGCTTCCGCAGGGCCGGGACCCTTTCTTGGACACAGGTCCAGGATGCTTTCACAGGGCCGGGACCCTTTCCAGGACACATGGCCAGGATGCTATCGCAGGGCCGGGACCCTTCCTTGGACACAGGACCAGGATGCTTTCGCAGGGCAGGCTCTCTTTCTAGGACAGGACCAGGATGCTTTCGCTGGGCCGGGACCCTTTCTAGGACACAAGGCCAGGATGCTTTCACAGGGCCGGCACCCCTCCTTGGACACAGAGCCAGGATGCTTCCGCAGGGCCGGGACCCTTTCTAGGACACAGGTCCAGGATGCTTTCACAGTGCCGGAACCCTTTCCAGGACACAGGGACAGGATGCTATCGCAGGGCCGGGACCCTTCCTTGGACACAGGACCAGGATGCTTTCGCAGGGCAGGCTCTCTTTCTAGGACAGGCCCAGGATGCTTTCACAGGGCCGGGACCCTTTCTAGGACAGAGGGCCAGGATGTTCTCACAGGGCCGAGAACCTTCCTTGGACACAGGGCCTGGAACCTTTCACAGGGCCGGGACCCTTCCTTGTACACAGAGCCAGGTTGCTTTCGCAGGGCCGGGAGCTTTCCATGGATACAGGGCCTGGATGCTTCCGAAGGGCGGGTCCCCTCCTTGGACACAGGGCCAGGAAACTTTCACTGGTCCTGGACCGTTTGTAGGACACAGGGCCAGGATGCTTTCGCTGGGCCGGGACCCTTTCTAGGACACAAGGCCAGGATGCTTTCACAGGGCCGGCACCCTTCCTTGGAAACAGGGCCAGGATGCTTCCGCAGGGCAGGGACCCTTTCTAGGACACAAGGCCAGGATGCTTTCACAGGGCCGGCACCCTTCCTTCGACACAGGGCCAGGATGCTTCCGCAGGGCCGGGACCCTTTCCAGGACAGAGTGCCAGGATGCTATCGCAGGGCCGGGACCCTTCCTTGGACACAGGACCAGGATGCTTTCGCAGGGCAGTGTCTCTTTATAGGACAGGCCCAGGATGCTGTCAAAGGGCCGGGACCCTTTCTAGGACACAGGGCCAGGATGCTATCGCAGGGCCGGGACCCTTTCTAGGACAGAGGGCCAGCATGTTCTCACAGGGCCGAGAACCTTCCTTGGACACAGGGCCAGGAACCTTTCACAGGGCCGGGACCCTTCCTTGGACACAGGACCAGGATGCTTTCGCAAGGCAGGGTATCTTTCTAGGACAGGCCCAGGATGCTTTCACAGGGCCGGGACCCTTTCTAGGACACAGGGCCAGGATGCTATCGCAGGGCCGGGACCCTTCCTTGGACACAGAACCAGGATGCTTTCGCAGGGCCGGTACCCTTTCTAGGACACAGTGGCAGGATGCTCTCACAGGGCCGGGACCCTTCCTTGGACACAGGGCCAGGAACCTTTCACAGGGCCGGGACCCTTTCTAGGACAGAGGGCCAGGATGCTTCCGCAGGGCCGGGACCCTTTCTTGGACACAGGTCCAGGATGCTTTCACAGGGCCGGGACCCTTTCCAGGACACAGGGCCAGGATGCTTTCGCTGGGCCGGGACCCTTTCTAGGACACAAGGCCAGGATGCTTTCACAGGGCCGGCACCCTTCCTGGGACACAGGGCCAGGATGCTTCCGCAGGGCCGGGACCCTTTCTAGGACACAGGTCCAGGATGCTTTCACAGGGCCGGAACCCTTTCCAGGACACAGGGACAGGATGCTATCGCAGGGCCGGGACCCTTCCTTGGACACAGGACCAGGATGCTTTCGCAGGGCAGGCTCTCTTTCTAGGACAGGCCCAGGATGCTTTCACAGGGCCGGGACCCTTTCTAGGACACAGGTCCAGGATGCTATCGCAGGGCCGGGACACTTCCTTGGACACAGAACCAGGATGCTTTCGCAGGGCCGGGACCATTTCTAGGACACAGGGCCAGGATGCTCTCACAGGGCCGGTACCCTTCCTTGGACAGGGCCAGGATGCTTTCACAGGGCTGGGACCATTTCTAGGACAGGGCAGGGATGCTTTCGCAGGGCAGGGACTCTTTCTAGGACAGGCCCAGGATGCTTTCACAGGGCCGGGACCCTTTCTAGGACACAGGGCCAGGATGCTATCGCAGGGCCGGGACCCTGCCTTGGCCACAGGGCCAGGATACTTTCGCAGAGCAGGGACACTTTCTAGGACAGATGACCAGGATGCCTCCGCAGGACCGTGACCCTTTCTAGGACACAAGGCCAGGATGCTTTCGCAGGGCCGGGACCATTTCTAGGACGGGGCCAGGATGCTTTCACAGGGCCGGGACCCTTTCTAGGACACAAGACCAGGATGCTTTCGCAGGGCAGGGGCTTTTTCGAGGTCACAAGGCCAGGATGCTTTCACAGGGCCGGCACCCTTCCTTGGACACAGGGCCAGGATTCTTCCTCAGGGCAGGGTCTCTTTCTAGGGCAGGCCCAGGATGCTTTCACAGGGCCGGGACCCATTTTAGGACACAGGGCCAGGATGCTATCGCAGGGCCGGGACCTTTCCTTGGACACAGAACCAGGATGCTTTCGCTGAGCCGGGACCCTTTCTAGGACACAGGGCCAGGATGCTCTCACAGGGCCGGAAACCTTCCTTGGACACAGGGCCAGGAACCTTTCACAGGGCCGGGACCCTTTCTAGGACATAGGGCCAGGATGCTTCCGCAGGGCCGGGACCCTTTCTTGGACACAGGTCCAGGATGCTTTCACAGGGCCGGGACCCTTTCCAGGACACATGGCCAGGATGCTATCGCAGGGCCGGGACCCTTTCTAGGACACAATGCCAGGATGCTTTCACAGGGCCGGCACCCTTCCTTGGACACAGGGCCAGGATGCTTCCGCAGGGCCGGGACCCTCGCTAGGACACAGGTCCAGGATGCTTTCACAGGGCCGGAACACTTTCCAGGACACAGGGACAGGATGCTATAGCAGGGCCGGGACCCTTCCTTGGACACAGGACCAGGATGCTTTCGCAGGGCAGGCTCTCTTTCTAGGACAGGACCAGGATGCTTTCGCTGGGCCGGGACCCTTTCTAGGACACAAGGCCAGGATGCTTTCACAGGGCCGGCACCCCTCCTTGGACACAGGGCCAGGATGCTTCCGCAGGGCCGGGACCCTTTCTAGGACACAGGTCCAGGATGCTTTCACAGGGCCGGAACCCTTTCCAGGACACAGGGACAGGATGCTATCGCAGGGCCGGGACCCTTCCTTGGACACAGGACCAGGATGCTTTCGCAGGGCAGGCTCTCTTTCTAGGACAGGCCCAGGATGCTTTCACAGGGCCGGGACCCTTTCTAGGACACAGGTCCAGGATGCTATCGCAAGGCCGGGACCCTTCCTTGGACACAGAACCAGGATGCTTTCGCAGGGCCGGGACCATTTCTAGGACACAGGGCCAGGATGCTCTCACAGGGCCGGCACCCTTTCTTGGAAACAGGGCCAGGATGCTTTCGCAGGGCCGGCACCCTTCCTTGGACACAGGGCCAGGATTCTTCCTCAGGGCAGGGTCTCTTTCTAGGGCAGGCCCAGGATGCTTTCACAGGGCCGGGACCCTTTCTAGGACACAGGGCCAGGATGCTATCGCAGGGTCGGGACCCTTCCTTGGACACAGAACCAGGATGCATTCGGAGGGCCGGGACACTTTCTACGACACAGGGCCAGAATGCTCTCACAGGGCCGTGACCCTTCCTTGGACACAGGGCCAGGATGCATTCGCAGGGCCGGGACCCTTCCTTGGACACAGGACCAGGATGCTTTCGCAAGGCAGAGTATCTTTCTAGGACAGGCCCAGGATGCTTTCACAGGGCCGGGACCCATTCTAGGACACAGGGCCAGGATGCTATCGCAGGGCCGGGACCTTTCCTTGGACACAGAACCAGGATGCTTTCGCAGGGCCGGGACCCTTTCTAGGACACAGGGCCAGGATGCTCTCACAGGGCCGGGAACCTTCCTTGGACACAGGGCCATGAACCTTTCACAGGGCCGGGACCCTTTCTAGGACATAGGGACAGGATGCTTCCGCAGGGCCGGGACCCTTTCTTGGACACAGGTCCAGGATGCTTTCACAGGGCCGGGACCCTTTCCAGGACACATGGCCAGGATGCTATCGCAGGGCCGGGACCCTTCCTTGGACACAGGACCAGGATGCTTTCGCAGGGCAGGCTCTCTTTCTAGGACAGGACCAGGATGCTTTCGCTGGGCCGGGACCCTTTCTAGGACACAAGGCCAGGATGCTTTCACAGGGCCGGCACCCCTCCTTGGACACAGAGCCAGGATGCTTCCGCAGGGCCGGGACCCTTTCTAGGACACAGGTCCAGGATGCTTTCACAGTGCCGGAACCCTTTCCAGGACACAGGGACAGGATGCTATCGCAGGGCCGGGACCCTTCCTTGGACACAGGACCAGGATGCTTTCGCAGGGCAGGCTCTCTTTCTAGGACAGGCCCAGGATGCTTTCACAGGGCCGGGACCCTTTCTAGGACAGAGGGCCAGGATGTTCTCACAGGGCCGAGAACCTTCCTTGGACACAGGGCCTGGAACCTTTCACAGGGCCGGGACCCTTCCTTGTACACAGAGCCAGGTTGCTTTCGCAGGGCCGGGAGCTTTCCATGGATACAGGGCCTGGATGCTTCCGAAGGGCGGGTCCCCTCCTTGGACACAGGGCCAGGAAACTTTCACTGGTCCTGGACCGTTTGTAGGACACAGGGCCAGGATGCTTTCGCTGGGCCGGGACCCTTTCTAGGACACAAGGCCAGGATGCTTTCACAGGGCCGGCACCCTTCCTTGGAAACAGGGCCAGGATGCTTCCGCAGGGCCGGGACCCTTTCTAGGACACAAGGCCAGGATGCTTTCACAGGGCCGGCACCCTTCCTTCGACACAGGGCCAGGATGCTTCCGCAGGGCCGGGACCCTTTCCAGGACAGAGTGCCAGGATGCTATCGCAGGGCCGGGACCCTTCCTTGGACACAGGACCAGGATGCTTTCGCAGGGCAGTGTCTCTTTATAGGACAGGCCCAGGATGCTGTCAAAGGGCCGGGACCCTTTCTAGGACACAGGGCCAGGATGCTATCGCAGGGCCGGGACCCTTTCTAGGACAGAGGGCCAGCATGTTCTCACAGGGCCGAGAACCTTCCTTGGACACAGGGCCAGGAACCTTTCACAGGGCCGGGACCCTTCCTTGGACACAGAACCAGGTTGCTTTCGCAGGGCCGAGACCCTTTCTAGGATACAGGGCCAGGATGCTCTCACAGGGCCGGGACCCTTCCTTGGACACAGGGCCAGGAACCTTTCACAGGGCCGGGACCCTTTCTAGGACACAGGGCCAGGATGCTATCGCAGGGCCGGGACCCATTCTAGGACACAAGGCCAGGATGCTTTCACAGGGCCGGCACCCTTCCTTGGACACAGGGCCAGGATGCTTCCGCAGGGCCGGGACCCTTTCTTGGACACAGGTCCAGGATGCTTTCACAGGGCCGTGACCCTTTCCAGGACACAGGGCCAGGATGCTATCGAAGGGCCGGGACCCTTCCTTGGACACAGGACCAGGATGCTTTCGCAAGGCAGGGTATCTTTCTAGGACAGGCCCAGGATGCTTTCACAGGGCCGGGACCCTTTCTAGGACACAGGGCCAGGATGCTATCGCAGGGCCGGGACCCTTCCTTGGACACAGAACCAGGATGCTTTCGCAGGGCCGGTACCCTTTCTAGGACACAGTGGCAGGATGCTCTCACAGGGCCGGGACCCTTCCTTGGACACAGGGCCAGGAACCTTTCACAGGGCCGGGACCCTTTCTAGGACAGAGGGCCAGGATGCTTCCGCAGGGCCGGGACCCTTTCTTGGACACAGGTCCAGGATGCTTTCACAGGGCCGGGACCCTTTCCAGGACACAGGGCCAGGATGCTTTCGCTGGGCCGGGACCCTTTCTAGGACACAAGGCCAGGATGCTTTCACAGGGCCGGCACCCTTCCTGGGACACAGGACCAGGATGCTTTCGCAGGGCAGGCTCTCTTTCTAGGACAGGACCAGGATGCTTTCGCTGGGCCGGGACCCTTTCTAGGACACAAGGCCAGGATGCTTTCACAGGGCCGGCACCCCTCCTTGGACACAGAGCCAGGATGCTTCCGCAGGGCCGGGACCCTTTCTAGGACACAGGTCCAGGATGCTTTCACAGTGCCGGAACCCTTTCCAGGACACAGGGACAGGATGCTATCGCAGGGCCGGGACCCTTCCTTGGACACAGGACCAGGATGCTTTCGCAGGGCAGGCTCTCTTTCTAGGACAGGCCCAGGATGCTTTCACAGGGCCGGGACCCTTTCTAGGACAGAGGGCCAGGATGTTCTCACAGGGCCGAGAACCTTCCTTGGACACAGGGCCTGGAACCTTTCACAGGGCCGGGACCCTTCCTTGTACACAGAGCCAGGTTGCTTTCGCAGGGCCGGGAGCTTTCCATGGATACAGGGCCTGGATGCTTCCGAAGGGCGGGTCCCCTCCTTGGACACAGGGCCAGGAAACTTTCACTGGTCCTGGACCGTTTGTAGGACACAGGGCCAGGATGCTTTCGCTGGGCCGGGACCCTTTCTAGGACACAAGGCCAGGATGCTTTCACAGGGCCGGCACCCTTCCTTGGAAACAGGGCCAGGATGCTTCCGCAGGGCCGGGACCCTTTCTAGGACACAAGGCCAGGATGCTTTCACAGGGCCGGCACCCTTCCTTCGACACAGGGCCAGGATGCTTCCGCAGGGCCGGGACCCTTTCCAGGACAGAGTGCCAGGATGCTATCGCAGGGCCGGGACCCTTCCTTGGACACAGGACCAGGATGCTTTCGCAGGGCAGTGTCTCTTTATAGGACAGGCCCAGGATGCTGTCAAAGGGCCGGGACCCTTTCTAGGACACAGGGCCAGGATGCTATCGCAGGGCCGGGACCCTTTCTAGGACAGAGGGCCAGCATGTTCTCACAGGGCCGAGAACCTTCCTTGGACACAGGGCCAGGAACCTTTCACAGGGCCGGGACCCTTCCTTGGACACAGAACCAGGTTGCTTTCGCAGGGCCGAGACCCTTTCTAGGATACAGGGCCAGGATGCTCTCACAGGGCCGGGACCCTTCCTTGGACACAGGGCCAGGAACCTTTCACAGGGCCGGGACCCTTTCTAGGACACAGGGCCAGGATGCTATCGCAGGGCCGGGACCCATTCTAGGACACAAGGCCAGGATGCTTTCACAGGGCCGGCACCCTTCCTTGGACACAGGGCCAGGATGCTTCCGCAGGGCCGGGACCCTTTCTTGGACACAGGTCCAGGATGCTTTCACAGGGCCGTGACCCTTTCCAGGACACAGGGCCAGGATGCTATCGAAGGGCCGGGACCCTTCCTTGGACACAGGACCAGGATGCTTTCGCAAGGCAGGGTATCTTTCTAGGACAGGCCCAGGATGCTTTCACAGGGCCGGGACCCTTTCTAGGACACAGGGCCAGGATGCTATCGCAGGGCCGGGACCCTTCCTTGGACACAGAACCAGGATGCTTTCGCAGGGCCGGTACCCTTTCTAGGACACAGTGGCAGGATGCTCTCACAGGGCCGGGACCCTTCCTTGGACACAGGGCCAGGAACCTTTCACAGGGCCGGGACCCTTTCTAGGACAGAGGGCCAGGATGCTTCCGCAGGGCCGGGACCCTTTCTTGGACACAGGTCCAGGATGCTTTCACAGGGCCGGGACCCTTTCCAGGACACAGGGCCAGGATGCTTTCGCTGGGCCGGGACCCTTTCTAGGACACAAGGCCAGGATGCTTTCACAGGGCCGGCACCCTTCCTGGGACACAGGGCCAGGATGCTTCCGCAGGGCCGGGACCCTTTCTAGGACACAGGTCCAGGATGCTTTCACAGGGCCGGAACCCTTTCCAGGACACAGGGACAGGATGCTATCGCAGGGCCGGGACCCTTCCTTGGACACAGGACCAGGATGCTTTCGCAGGGCAGGCTCTCTTTCTAGGACAGGCCCAGGATGCTTTCACAGGGCCGGGACCCTTTCTAGGACACAGGTCCAGGATGCTATCGCAGGGCCGGGACACTTCCTTGGACACAGAACCAGGATGCTTTCGCAGGGCCGGGACCATTTCTAGGACACAGGGCCAGGATGCTCTCACAGGGCCGGTACCCTTCCTTGGACAGGGCCAGGATGCTTTCACAGGGCTGGGACCATTTCTAGGACAGGGCAGGGATGCTTTCGCAGGGCAGGGACTCTTTCTAGGACAGGCCCAGGATGCTTTCACAGGGCCGGGACCCTTTCTAGGACACAGGGCCAGGATGCTATCGCAGGGCCGGGACCCTGCCTTGGCCACAGGGCCAGGATACTTTCGCAGAGCAGGGACACTTTCTAGGACAGATGACCAGGATGCCTCCGCAGGACCGTGACCCTTTCTAGGACACAAGGCCAGGATGCTTTCGCAGGGCCGGGACCATTTCTAGGACGGGGCCAGGATGCTTTCACAGGGCCGGGGCCCTTCCTAGGACACAAGACCAGGATGCTTTCGCAGGGCAGGGGCTTTTTCGAGGTCACAAGGCCAGGATGCTTTCACAGGGCCGGCACCCTTCCTTGGACACAGGGCCAGGATTCTTCCTCAGGGCAGGGTCTCTTTCTAGGGCAGGCCCAGGATGCTTTCACAGGGCCGGGACCCATTTTAGGACACAGGGCCAGGATGCTATCGCAGGGCCGGGACCTTTCCTTGGACACAGAACCAGGATGCTTTCGCTGGGCCGGGACCCTTTCTAGGACACAGGGCCAGGATGCTCTCACAGGGCCGGAAACCTTCCTTGGACACAGGGCCAGGAACCTTTCACAGGGCCGGGACCCTTTCTAGGACATAGGGCCAGGATGCTTCCGCAGGGCCGGGACCCTTTCTTGGACACAGGTCCAGGATGCTTTCACAGGGCCGGGACCCTTTCCAGGACACATGGCCAGGATGCTATCGCAGGGCCGGGACCCTTTCTAGGACACAATGCCAGGATGCTTTCACAGGGCCGGCACCCTTCCTTGGACACAGGGCCAGGATGCTTCCGCAGGGCCGGGACCCTCGCTAGGACACAGGTCCAGGATGCTTTCACAGGGCCGGAACACTTTCCAGGACACAGGGACAGGATGCTATAGCAGGGCCGGGACCCTTCCTTGGACACAGGACCAGGATGCTTTCGCAGGGCAGGCTCTCTTTCTAGGACAGGACCAGGATGCTTTCGCTGGGCCGGGACCCTTTCTAGGACACAAGGCCAGGATGCTTTCACAGGGCCGGCACCCCTCCTTGGACACAGGGCCAGGATGCTTCCGCAGGGCCGGGACCCTTTCTAGGACACAGGTCCAGGATGCTTTCACAGGGCCGGAACCCTTTCCAGGACACAGGGACAGGATGCTATCGCAGGGCCGGGACCCTTCCTTGGACACAGGACCAGGATGCTTTCGCAGGGCAGGCTCTCTTTCTAGGACAGGCCCAGGATGCTTTCACAGGGCCGGGACCCTTTCTAGGACACAGGTCCAGGATGCTATCGCAAGGCCGGGACCCTTCCTTGGACACAGAACCAGGATGCTTTCGCAGGGCCGGGACCATTTCTAGGACACAGGGCCAGGATGCTCTCACAGGGCCGGTACCCTTCCTTGGACACAGACCCAGGAACCTTTCACAGGGCCGGGACCCTTCCTTGGACAGGGCCAGGATGCTTTCGCAGGGCCGTGACCCTTTCTCGGACAGTGCCAGGATGCCTTCACAGGGCTGGGACCATTTCTAGGACAGGGCAGGGATGCTTTCGCAGGGCAGGGACTCTTTCTAGGACACATGGCCAGAATGCATCCGCAGGGTCGGGACCGTTCCTTGGACACAGGGCCAGGATGCTTTCGCAGGGCAGGGTCTCTTTCTCGGACAGGCCCAGGATGCTTTCACAGGGCCGGGACCCTTTCTAGGACACAGGGCCAGGATGCTATCGCAGGGCCGGGACCCTCCCTTGGATACAGAACCAGGATGCTTTCGCAGGGCCGGGACCCTGCCTTGGCCACAGGGCCAGGATGCTTTCGGTGAGCAGGGACACTTTCTAGGACATATGGCCAGGATGCATCCGCAGGACCGTGACCCTTTCTAGGACACAAGGCCAGGATGCTTTCGCAGGGCCGGGACCATTTCTAGGACGGGGCCAGGATGCTTTCACAGGGCCGGGACCCTTACTAGGACACAGGACCAGGGTGCTTTCTCAGGGCAGTGTCTTTTTCGAGGTCACAAGGCCAGGATGCTTTCACAGGGCCGGCACACTTCCTTGGACACAGGGCCAGGATTCTTCCTCAGGGCAGGGTCTCTTTCTAGGGCAGGCCCAGGATGCTTTCACAGGGCCGGGACCCTTTCTAGTACACAGGGCCAGGATGCTATCGCAGGGTCGGGACCCTTCCTTTGACACAGAACCAGGATGCTTTCGGAGGGCCGGGACCCTTTCTACGACACAGGGCCAGAATGCTCTCACAGGGCCGTGACCCTTCCTTGGACACAGGGCCAGGATGCATTCGCAGGGCCGGGACCCTTCCTTGGACACAGGACCAGGATGCTTTCGCAAGGCAGAGTATCTTTCTAGGACAGGCCCAGGATGCTTTCGCAAGGCAGAGTATATTTCTAGGACAGGCCCAGGATGCTTTCACAGGGCCGGGACCCATTCTAGGACACAGGGCCAGGATGCTATCGCAGGGCCGGGACCTTTCCTTGGACACAGAACCAGGATGCTTTCGCAGGGCCGGGACCCTTTCTAGGACACAGGGCCAGGATGCTCTCACAGGGCCGGGAACCTTCCTTGGACACAGGGCCAGGAACCTTTCACAGGGCCGGGACCCTTTCTAGGACATAGGGCCAGGATGCTTCCGCAGGGCCGGGACCCTTTCTTGGACACAGGTCCAGGATGCTTTCACAGGGCCGGGACCCTTTCCAGGACACATGGCCAGGATGCTATCGCAGGGCCGGGACCCTTTCTAGGACACAAGGCCAGGATGCTTTCACAGGGCCGGCACCCTTCCTTGGACACAGGGCCAGGATGCTTCCGCAGGGCCGGGACCCTTTCTAGGACACAGGTCCAGGATGCTTTCACAGGGCCGGAACACTTTCCAGGACACAGGGACAGGATGCTATCGCAGGGCCGGGACCCTTCCTTGGACACAGGACCAGGATGCTTTCGCAGGGCAGGCTCTCTTTCTAGGACAGGACCAGGATGCTTTCGCTGGGCCGGGACCCTTTCTAGGACACAAGGCCAGGATGCTTTCACAGGGCCGGCACCCCTCCTTGGACACAGGGCCAGGATGCTTCCGCAGGGCCGGGACCCTTTCTAGGACACAGGTCCAGGATGCTTTCACAGGGCCGGAACCCTTTCCAGGACACAGGGACAGGATGCTATCGCAGGGCCGGGACCCTTCCTTGGACACAGGACCAGGATGCTTTCGCAGGGCAGGCTCTCTTTCTAGGACAGGCCCAGGATGCTTTCACAGGGCCGGGACCCTTTCTAGGACACAGGTCCAGGATGCTATCGCAAGGCCGGGACCCTTCCTTGGACACAGAACCAGGATGCTTTCGCAGGGCCGGGACCATTTCTAGGACACAGGGCCAGGATGCTCTCACAGGGCCGGTACCCTTCCTTGGACACAGACCCAGGAACCTTTCACAGGGCCGGGACCCTTCCTTGGACAGGGCCAGGATGCTTTCGCAGGGCCGTGACCCCTTCTCGGACAGTGCCAGGATGCCTTCACAGGGCTGGGACCATTTCTAGGACAGGGCAGGGATGCTTTCGCAGGGCAGGGACTCTTTCTAGGACACATGGCCAGAATGCATCCGCAGGGTCGGGACCCTTCCTTGGACACAGGGCCAGGATGCTTTCGCAGGGCAGGGTCTCTTTCTAGGACAGGCCCAGGATGCTTTCACAGGGCCGGGACCCTTTCTAGGACACAGGGCCAGGATGCTATCGCAGGGCCGGGACCCTCCCTTGGATACAGAACCAGGATGCTTTCGCAGGGCCGGGACCCTGCCTTGGCCACAGGGCCAGGATGCTTTCGCTGAGCAGGGACACTTTCTAGGACACATGGCCAGGATGCATCCGCAGGACCGTGACCCTTTCTAGGACACAAGGCCAGGATGCTTTCGCAGGGCCGGGACCATTTCTAGGACGGGGCCACGATGCTTTCACAGGGCCGGGACCCTTACTAGGACACAGGACCAGGGTGCTTTCTCAGGGCAGTGTCTTTTTCGAGGTCACAAGGCCTGGATGCTTTCACAGGGCCGGCACACATCCTTGGACACAGGGCCAGGATTCTTCCTCAGGGCAGGGTCTCTTTCTAGGGCAGGCCCAGGATGCTTTCACAGGGCCGGGACCCTTTCTAGTACACAGGGCCAGGATGCTATCGCAGGGTCGGGACCCTTCCTTGGACACAGAACCAGGATGCTTTCGGAGGGCCGGGACCCTTTCTACGACACAGGGCCAGAATGCTCTCACAGGGCCGTGACCCTTCCTTGGACACAGGGCCAGGATGCATTCGCAGGGCCGGGACCCTTCCTTGGACACAGGACAAGGATGCTTTCGCAAGGCAGAGTATCTTTCTAGGACAGGCCCAGGATGCTTTCGCAAGGCAGAGTATCTTTCTAGGACAGGCCCAGGATGCTTTCACAGGGCCGGGACCCATTCTAGGACATAGGGCCAGGATGCTTCCGCAGGGCCGGGACCCTTTCTTGGACACAGGTCCAGGATGCTTTCACAGGGCCGGGACCCTTTCCAGGACACATGGCCAGGATGCTATCGCAGGGCCGGGACCCTTTCTAGGACACAAGGCCAGGATGCTTTCACAGGGCCGGCACCCTTCCTTGGACACAGGGCCAGGATGCTTCCGCAGGGCCGGGACCCTTTCTAGGACACAGGTCCAGGATGCTTTCACAGGGCCGGAACCCTTTCCAGGACACAGGGACAGGATGCTATCGCAGGGCCGGGACCCTTCCTTGGACACAGGACCAGGATGCTTTCGCAGGGCAGGCTCTCTTTCTAGGACAGGCCCAGGATGCTTTCACAGGGCCGGGACCCTTTCTAGGACACAGGTCCAGGATGCTATCGCAAGGCCGGGACCCTTCCTTGGACACAGAACCAGGATGCTTTCGCAGGGCCGGGACCATTTCTAGGACACAGGGCCAGGATGCTCTCACAGGGCCGGTACCCTTCCTTGGACACAGACCCAGGAACCTTTCACAGGGCCGGGACCCTTCCTTGGACAGGGCCAGGATGCTTTCGCAGGGCCGTGACCCTTTCTCGGACAGTGCCAGGATGCCTTCACAGGGCTGGGACCATTTCTAGGACAGGGCAGGGATGCTTTCGCAGGGCAGGGACTCTTTCTAGGACACATGGCCAGAATGCATCCGCAGGGTCGGGACCGTTCCTGGGACACAGTGCCAGGATGCTTTCGCAGGGCAGGGTCTCTTTCTCGGACAGGCCCAGGATGCTTTCACAGGGCCGGGACCCTTTCTAGGACACAGGGCCAGGATGCTATCGCAGGGCCGGGACCCTCCCTTGGATACAGAACCAGGATGCTTTCGCAGGGCCGGGACCCTGCCTTGGCCACAGGGCCAGGATGCTTTCGCTGAGCAGGGACACTTTCTAGGACATATGGCCAGGATGCATCCGCAGGACCGTGACCCTTTCTAGGACACAAGGCCAGGATGCTTTCGCAGGGCCGGGACCATTTCTAGGACGGGGCCAGGATGCTTTCACAGGGCCGGGACCCTTACTAGGACACAGGACCAGGGTGCTTTCTCAGGGCAGTGTCTTTTTCGAGGTCACAAGGCCAGGATGCTTTCACAGGGCCGGCACACTTCCTTGGACACAGGGCCAGGATTCTTCCTCAGGGCAGGGTCTCTTTCTAGGGCAGGCCCAGGATGCTTTCACAGGGCCGGGACCCTTTCTAGTACACAGGGCCAGGATGCTATCGCAGGGTCGGGACCCTTCCTTGGACACAGAACCAGGATGCTTTCGGAGGGCCGGGACCCTTTCTACGACACAGGGCCAGAATGCTCTCACAGGGCCGTGACCCTTCCTTGGACACAGGGCCAGGATGCATTCGCAGGGCCGGGACCCTTCCTTGGACACAGGACCAGGATGCTTTCGCAAGGCAGAGTATCTTTCTAGGACAGGCCCAGGATGCTTTCGCAAGGCAGAGTATCTTTCTAGGACAGGCCCAGGATGCTTTCACAGGGCCGGGACCCATTCTAGGACACAGGGCCAGGATGCTATCGCAGGGCCGGGACCTTTCCTTGGACACAGAACCAGGATGCTTTCGCAGGGCCGGGACCCTTTCTAGGACACAGGGCCAGGATGCTCTCACAGGGCCGGGAACCTTCCTTGGACACAGGGCCAGGAACCTTTCACAGGGCCGGGACCCTTTCTAGGACATAGGGCCAGGATGCTTCCGCAGGGCCGGGACCCTTTCTTGGACACAGGTCCAGGATGCTTTCACAGGGCCGGGACCATTTCCAGGACACATGGCCAGGATGCTATCGCAGGGCCGGGACCCTTTCTAGGACACAAGGCCAGGATGCTTTCACAGGGCCGGCACCCTTCCTTGGACACAGGGCCAGGATGCTTCCGCAGGGCCGGGACCCTTTCTAGGACACAGGTCCAGGATGCTTTCACAGGGCCGGAACACTTTCCAGGACACAGGGACAGGATGCTATCGCAGGGCCGGGACCCTTCCTTGGACACAGGACCAGGATGCTTTCGCAGGGCAGGCTCTCTTTCTAGGACAGGACCAGGATGCTTTCGCTGGGCCGGGACCCTTTCTAGGACACAAGGCCAGGATGCTTTCACAGGGCCGGCACCCCTCCTTGGACACAGGGCCAGGATGCTTCCGCAGGGCCGGGACCCTTTCTAGGACACAGGTCCAGGATGCTTTCACAGGGCCGGAACCCTTTCCAGGACACAGGGACAGGATGCTATCGCAGGGCCGGGACCCTTCCTTGGACACAGGACCAGGATGCTTTCGCAGGGCAGGCTCTCTTTCTAGGACAGGCCCAGGATGCTTTCACAGGGCCGGGACCCTTTCTAGGACACAGGTCCAGGATGCTATCGCAAGGCCGGGACCCTTCCTTGGACACAGAACCAGGATGCTTTCGCAGGGCCGGGACCATTTCTAGGACACAGGGCCAGGATGCTCTCACAGGGCCGGTACCCTTCCTTGGACACAGACCCAGGAACCTTTCACAGGGCCGGGACCCTTCCTTGGACAGGGCCAGGATGCTTTCGCAGGGCCGTGACCCCTTCTCGGACAGTGCCAGGATGCCTTCACAGGGCTGGGACCATTTCTAGGACAGGGCAGGGATGCTTTCGCAGGGCAGGGACTCTTTCTAGGACACATGGCCAGAATGCATCCGCAGGGTCGGGACCCTTCCTTGGACACAGGGCCAGGATGCTTTCGCAGGGCAGGGTCTCTTTCTAGGACAGGCCCAGGATGCTTTCACAGGGCCGGGACCCTTTCTTGGACACAGGGCCAGGATGCTATCGCAGGGCCGGGACCCTCCCTTGGATACAGAACCAGGATGCTTTCGCAGGGCCGGGACCCTGCCTTGGCCACAGGGCCAGGATGCTTTCGCTGAGCAGGGACACTTTCTAGGACACATGGCCAGGATGCATCCGCAGGACCGTGACCCTTTCTAGGACACAAGGCCAGGATGCTTTCGCAGGGCCGGGACCATTTCTAGGACGGGGCCAGGATGCTTTCACAGGGCCGGGACCCTTACTAGGACACAGGACCAGGGTGCTTTCTCAGGGCAGTGTCTTTTTCGAGGTCACAAGGCCAGGATGCTTTCACAGGGCCGGCACACATCCTTGGACACAGGGCCAGGATTCTTCCTCAGGGCAGGGTCTCTTTCTAGGGCAGGCCCAGGATGCTTTCACAGGGCCGGGACCCTTTCTAGTACACAGGGCCAGGATGCTATCGCAGGGTCGGGACCCTTCCTTGGACACAGAACCAGGATGCTTTCGGAGGGCCGGGACCCTTTCTACGACACAGGGCCAGAATGCTCTCAGAGGGCCGTGACCCTTCCTTGGACACAGGGCCAGGATGCATTCGCAGGGCCGGGACCCTTCCTTGGACACAGGACCAGGATGCTTTCGCAAGGCAGAGTATCTTTCTAGGACAGGCCCAGGATGCTTTCGCAAGGCAGAGTATCTTTCTAGGACAGGCCCAGGATGCTTTCACAGGGCCGGGACCCATTCTAGGACACAGGGCCAGGATGCTATCGCAGGGCCGGGACCTTTCCTTGGACACAGAACCAGGATGCTTTCGCAGGGCCGGGACCCTTTCTAGGACACAGGGCCAGGATGCTCTCACAGGGCCGGGAACCTTCCTTGGACACAGGGCCAGGAACCTTTCACAGGGCCGGGACCCTTTCTAGGACATAGGGCCAGGATGCTTCCGCAGGGCCGGGACCCTTTCTTGGACACAGGTCCAGGATGGTTTCACAGGGCCGGGACCCTTTCCAGGACACATGGCCAGGATGCTATCGCTGGGCCGGGACCCTTTCTAGGACACAAGGCCAGGATGCTTTCACAGGGCCGGCACCCTTCCTTGGACACAGGGCCAGGATGCTTCCGCAGGGCCGGGACCCTTTCTAGGACACAGGTCCAGGATGCTTTCACAGGGCCGGAACCCTTTCCAGGACACAGGGACAGGATGCTATAGCAGGGCCGGGACCCTTCCTTGGACACAGGACCAGGATGCTTTCGCAGGGCAGGCTCTCTTTCTAGGACAGGCCCAGGATGCTTTCACAGGGCCGGGACCCTTTCTAGGACACAGGTCCAGGATGCTATCGCAAGGCCGGGACCCTTCCTTGGACACAGAACCAGGATGCTTTCGCAGGGCCGGGACCATTTCTAGGACACAGGGCCAGGATGCTCTCACAGGGCCGGTACCCTTCCTTGGACACAGACCCAGGAACCTTTCACAGGGCCGGGACCCTTCCTTGGACAGGGCCAGGATGCTTTCGCAGGGCCGTGACCCTTTCTCGGACAGTGCCAGGATGCCTTCACAGGGCTGGGACCATTTCTAGGACAGGGCAGGGATGCTTTCGCAGGGCAGGGACTCTTTCTAGGACACATGGCCAGAATGCATCCGCAGGGTCGGGACAGTTCCTTGGACACAGGGGCAGGATGATTTCGCAGGGCAGGGTCTCTTTCTAGGACAGGCCCAGGATGCTTTCACAGGGCCGGGACCCTTTCTAGGACACAGGGCCAGGATGCTATCGCAGGGCCGGGACCCTCCCTTGGATACAGAACCAGGATGCTTTCGCAGGGCCGGGACCCTGCCTTGACCACAGGGCCAGGATGCTTTCGCTGAGCAGGGACACTTTCTAGGACACATGGCCAGGATGCATGCGCAGGACCGTGACCCTTTCTAGGACAAGGCCAGGATGCTTTCGCAGGGCCGGGACCATTTCTAGGACGGGGCCAGGATGCTTTCACAGGGCCGGGACCCTTACTAGGACACAGGACCAGGGTGCTTTCTCAGGGCAGTGTCTTTTTCGAGGTCACAAGGCCAGGATGCTTTCACAGGGCCGGCACACTTCCTTGGACACAGGGCCAGGATTCTTCCTCAGGGCAGGGTCTCTTTCTAGGGCAGGCCCAGGATGCTTTCACAGGGCCGGGACCCTTTCTACGACACAGGGCCAGAATGCTCTCACAGGGCCGTGACCCTTCCTTGGACACAGGGACAGGATGCTATCGCAGGTCCGGGACCCTTCCTTGGACATAGGACCAGGATGCTTTCGCAAGGCAGGGTATCTTTCTAGGACAGGCCCAGGATGCTTTCACAGGGCCGGGACCCTTTCTAGGACACAGGGCCAGGATGCTATCGCAGGGCCGGGAGCTTTCCTTGGACACAGAACCAGGATGCTTTCGCAGGACCGGGACCCTTTCTAGGACACAGGGCCAGGATGCTCTCACAGGGCCGGGACCCTTCCTTGGACACAGGGCCAGGAACCTTTCACAGGGCCGGGACCCTTTCTAGGACAGAGGGCCTGGATGCTTCCGCAGGGCCGGGACCCTTTCTTGGACACAGGTCCAGGATGCTTTCACAGGACCGGGACCCTTTCCAGGACACAGGGCCAGGATGCTATCACAGGGCCGGGACCCGTCCTTGGACACAGGACCAGGATGCTTTCGCTGGGCCGGGACCCTTTCTAGGACACAAGGCCAGGATGCTTTCACAGGGCCGGCACCCTTCCTTGGACACAGGGCCAGGATGCTTCCGCAGGGCCGGGACCCTTTCTAGGACACAGGTCCAGGATGCTTTCATAGGGCCGGAACCCTTTCCAGGACACAGGGCCAGGATGCTATCGCAGGGCCGGGACCCTTCCTTGGACACAGGACCAGGATGCTTTCGCAGGGCAGGCTCTCTTACTAGGACAGGCCCAGGATGCTTTCACAGGGCCGGGACCCTTTCTAGGACACAGGGCCAGGATGCTATCGCAGGGCCGGGACATTCCTTGGACACAGAACCAGGATGGTTTCGCAGGGCCGGGACCATTTCTAGGACACAGGGCCAGGGTGCTCTCACAGGGCCGGGACCCTTCCTTGGACACAGACCCAGGAACCTTTCACAGGGCCGGGTCCCTTCCTTGGACAGGGCCAGGATGCTTTCGCAGGGCCGTGACCCTTTCTCGGACAGTGCAGGATGCTTTCACAGGGCTGGGACCATTTCTAGGACAGGGCAGGGATGCTTTCAAAGGGCTGAAACCCTTTCTAGGACAGGGCAGGAATGCTTTCGCAGGGCAGGGAGTCTTTCTAGGACACATGGCCAGAATGCATCCGCAGGGTCGGGACCCTTCCTTGGACACAGGGCCAGGATGCTTTCGCAGGGCAGGGACTCTTTCTAGGACACATGGCCAGGATGCATCCGCAGGACCATGACACTTTCTAGGAGACAGGGCCAGGGTGCCTTCGCAGTGCCGTGACCCTTTCTAGGACGGGGCCAGGATGCTTTCACAGGGCCGGGACCCTTTCTAGGACACAGGGCCAGGATGCTTTCGCAGGGCAGGGACCATTTCTAGGACAGGGCAGGGATGCTTTCAAAGGGCTGGGACCCTTTCTAGGACAGGGCAGGGATGCTTTCAAAGGGCTGGGTCCCTTTCTAGGACAGGGCAGGGATGGTTGCGCAGGGCAGGGACTCTTTCTAGGACACATGGCCAGAATGCATCCGCAGGGTCGGGACCCTTCCTTGGATACAGGGCCAGGATGCTTTCGCAGGGCAGGGACCCTTTCTAGGACGCATGGCCAGGATGCTTTTACAGGGCCGGGACCTTTTCTAGGACACAGAGCCAGGAGGCTTTCACAGGACGGGACCCTTTCCAGGACAGGGCCAGGATGCTTTCACAGGGCCGGACCCTATCTAGGACAGAGGGCCAGGATGCTTTCACAGGGCAGGGACCCTTTCTAGGACAGGGCAGGGATGCTTTCAAAGGGCTGGGTCCCTTTCTAGGACAGGGCAGGGATGCTTGCGCAGGGCAGGGACTCTTTCTAGGATACATGGCCAGAATTCATCCGCAGGGTCGGGACCCTTCCTTGGATACAGGGCCAGGATGCTTTCACAGCGCTGGGACACTTTCTGGGGCAGAGGGCCAGGATGCTTTTGCAGGGCCGGGAGCTTTTCTAGGACACAGGGCCAGGAGGCTTTCACAGGGCCGGGACCGTTTCTAGGACACAGGGCCCGGAGGCTTTCGCAGGGCCATGGCCATTTCTAGGACACAGGGCCAGGAATCTTTTGCAGGGCCGGCCCTTTTCTTGGACACATGTCCAGGATGCTTCCGCAGGTCCGGGAGCTTTCCTTGGATACAGGGACTGGATGCTTCCGCAGGGCGGGTACCCTCCTTGGACACAGGGCCAGGAACCTTTCACTGGTCCTGGACCGTTTCTAGGACACAGGGCCAGAATGCTTTCGCAGGGCCGGGACTCTTTCTAGGACACAGGGCCAGGATGCTTTTGCAGGGCCGGGACCCTTTCTAGGACACAGGGCCAGGATGCTTTTGCAGGGCCTGGACCTTTTCTAGGACACAGGGCCAGAATGCATCCGCAGGGTCGGGACCCTTCCTTGGATACAGGGCCAGGATGCTTTCGCAGGGCAGGGACCCTTTCTAGGACGCATGGCCAGGATGCTTTTACAGGGCCGGGACCTTTTCTAGGACACAGAGCCAGGAGGCTTTCACAGGACGGGACCCTTTCCAGGACAGGGCCAGGATGCTTTCACAGGGCCGGACCCTATCTAGGACAGAGGGCCAGGATGCTTTCACAGGGCAGGGACCATTTCTAGGACAGGGCAGGGATGCTTTCAAAGGGCTGGGTCCCTTTCTAGGACAGGGCAGGGATGCTTGCGCAGGGCAGGGACTCTTTCTAGGATACATGGCCAGAATTCATCCGCAGGGTCGGGACCCTTCCTTGGATACAGGGCCAGGATGCTTTCACAGCGCTGGGACACTTTCTGGGGCAGAGGGCCAGGATGCTTTTGCAGGGCCGGGAGCTTTTCTAGGACACAGGGCCAGGAGGCTTTCACAGGGCCGGGACCGTTTCTAGGACACAGGGCCCGGAGGCTTTCGCAGGGCCATGGCCATTTCTAGGACACAGGGCCAGGAATCTTTTGCAGGGCCGGCCCTTTTCTTGGACACATGTCCAGGATGCTTCCGCAGGTCCGGGAGCTTTCCTTGGATACAGGGACTGGATGCTTCCGCAGGGCGGGTACCCTCCTTGGACACAGGGCCAGGAACCTTTCACTGGTCCTGGACCGTTTCTAGGACACAGGGCCAGAATGCTTTCGCAGGGCCGGGACTCTTTCTAGGACACAGGGCCAGGATGCTTTTGCAGGGCCGGGACCCTTTCTAGGACACAGGGCCAGGATGCTTTTGCAGGGCCTGGACCTTTTCTAGGACACAGGGCCAGGAGGCTTTCACAGGGCCGGGACCCTAACTAGGACACTGGGCCAGGTTGCTTTCGCAGGGCAGGGACCCTTTCTCGGACAGGGCAGGGATGCTTTCAAAGGGCTGGGACCCTTTCTAGGACAGGGCAGGAATGCTTTCGCAGGGCAGGGAGTCTTTCTAGGACACATGGCCAGAATGCATCCGCAGGGTCGGGACCCTTCCTTGGACACAGGGCCAGGATGCTTTCGCAGGGCAGGGACTCTTTCTAGGACACATGGCCAGGATGCATCCGCAGGACCGTGACACTTTCTAGGAGACAGGGCCAGGGTGCCTTCGCAGTGCCGTGACCCTTTCTAGGACAGGCCCAGGATGCTTTCACAGGGCCGGGACCCTTTCTAGGACACAGGGCCAGGATGCTATCGCAGGGCCGGGACCCTCCCTTGGACACAGAACCAGGATGCTTTCGCAGGGCCGGGACCCTTTCTGGGACACAGGGCCAGGATGCTCTCACAGGGCCGGGACCCTTCCTTGGAAATAGACCCAGGAACCTTTCACAGTGCCGGGTCCCTTCCTTGGACACAGAACCAGGATGCTTTCGCAGGGCCGGGACCCTGCCTTGGCCACAGGGCCAGGATGCTTTCGCTGAGCAGGGACACTTTCTAGGACACATGGCCAGGATGCATGCGCAGGACCGTGACCCTTTCTAGGACAAGGCCAGGATGCTTTCGCAGGGCCGGGACCATTTCTAGGACGGGGCCAGGATGCTTTCACAGGGCCGGGACCCTTACTAGGACACAGGACCAGGGTGCTTTCTCAGGGCAGTGTCTTTTTCGAGGTCACAAGGCCAGGATGCTTTCACAGGGCCGGCACACTTCCTTGGACACAGGGCCAGGATTCTTCCTCAGGGCAGGGTCTCTTTCTAGGGCAGGCCCAGGATGCTTTCACAGGTCCGGGACCCTTTCTACGACACAGGGCCAGAATGCTCTCACAGGGCCGTGACCCTTCCTTGGACACAGGGACAGGATGCTATCGCAGGTCCGGGACCCTTCCTTGGACATAGGACCAGGATGCTTTCGCAAGGCAGGGTATCTTTCTAGGACAGGCCCAGGATGCTTTCACAGGGCCGGGACCCTTTCTAGGACACAGGGCCAGGATGCTATCGCAGGGCCGGGAGCTTTCCTTGGACACAGAACCAGGATGCTTTCGCAGGACCGGGACCCTTTCTAGGACACAGGGCCAGGATGCTCTCACAGGGCCGGGACCCTTCCTTGGAAACAGGGCCAGGAACCTTTCACAGGGCCGGGACCCTTTCTAGGACAGAGGGCCTGGACCCTTTCTTGGACACAGGTCCAGGATGCTTTCACAGGACCGGGACCCTTTCCAGGACACAGGGCCAGGATGCTATCACAGGGCCGGGACCCGTCCTTGGACACAGGACCAGGATGCTTTCGCTGGGCCGGGACCCTTTCTAGGACACAAGGCCAGGATGCTTTCACAGGGCCGGCACCCTTCCTTGGACACAGGGCCAGGATGCTTCCGCAGGGCCGGGACCCTTTCTAGGACACAGGTCCAGGATGCTTTCACAGGGCCGGAACCCTTTCCAGGACACAGGGCCAGGATGCTATCGCAGGGCCGGGACCCTTCCTTGGACACAGGACCAGGATGCTTTCGCAGGGCAGGCTCTCTTACTAGGACAGGCCCAGGATGCTTTCACAGGGCCGGGACCCTTTCTAGGACACAGGGCCAGGATGCTATCGCAGGGCCGGGACATTCCTTGGACACAGAACCAGGATGGTTTCGCAGGGCCGGGACCATTTCTAGGACACAGGGCCAGGATGCTCTCACAGGGCCGGTACCCTTTCTTGGACACAGACCCAGGAACCTTTCACAGGGCCGGGACCCTTCCTTGGACAGGGCCAGGATGCTTTCGCAGGGCCGTGACCCTTTCTCGGACAGTGCAGGATGCTTTCACAGGGCTGGGACCATTTCTAGGACAGGGCAGGGATGCTTTCAAAGGGCTGAAACCCTTTCTAGGACAGGGCAGGAATGCTTTCGCAGGGCAGGGAGTCTTTCTAGGACACATGGCCAGAATGCATCCGCAGGGTCGGGACCCTTCCTTGGACACAGGGCCAGGATGATTTCGCAGGGCAGGGACACTTTCTAGGACACATGGCCAGGATGCATCCGCAGGACCATGACACTTTCTAGGAGACAGGGCCAGGGTGCCTTCGCAGTGCCGTGACCCTTTCTAGGACGGGGCCAGGATGCTTTCACAGGGCCGGGACCCTTTCTAGGACACAGGGCCAGGATGCTTTCGCAGGGCAGGGACCATTTCTAGGACAGGGCAGGGATGCTTTCAAAGGGCTGGGACCCTTTCTAGGACAGGGCAGGGATGCTTTCAAAGGGCTGGGTCCCTTTCTAGGACAGGGCAGGGATGGTTGCGCAGGGCAGGGACTCTTTCTAGGACACATGGCCAGAATGCATCCGCAGGGTCGGGACCCTTCCTTGGATACAGGGCCAGGATGCTTTCGCAGGGCAGGGACCCTTTCTAGGACGCATGGCCAGGATGCTTTTACAGGGCCGGGACCTTTTCTAGGACACAGAGCCAGGAGGCTTTCACAGGACGGGACCCTTTCCAGGACAGGGCCAGGATGCTTTCACAGGGCCGGACCCTATCTAGGACAGAGGGCCAGGATGCTTTCTCAGGGCAGGGACCCTTTCTAGGACAGGGCAGGGATGCTTTCAAAGGGCTGGGTCCCTTTCTAGGACAGGGCAGGGATGCTTGCGCAGGGCAGGGACTCTTTCTAGGATACATGGCCAGAATGCATCCGCAGGGTCGGGACCCTTCCTTGGATACAGGGCCAGGATGCTTTCACAGCGCTGGGACACTTTCTGGGGCAGAGGGCCAGGATGCTTTTGCAGGGCCGGGAGCTTTTCTAGGACACAGGGCCAGGAGGCTTTCACAGGGCCGGGACCGTTTCTAGGACACAGGGCCCGGAGGCTTTCGCAGGGCCATGGCCATTTCTAGGACACAGGGCCAGGAATCTTTTGCAGGGCCGGCCCTTTTCTTGGACACATGTCCAGGATGCTTCCGCAGGTCCGGGAGCTTTCCTTGGATACAGGGACTGGATGCTTCCGCAGGGCGGGTACCCTCCTTGGACACAGGGCCAGGAACCTTTCACTGGTCCTGGACCGTTTCTAGGACACAGGGCCAGAATGCTTTCGCAGGGCCGGGACTCTTTCTAGGACACAGGGCCAGGATGCTTTTGCAGGGCCGGGACCCTTTCTAGGACACAGGGCCAGGATGCTTTTGCAGGGCCTGGACCTTTTCTAGGACACAGGGCCAGGAGGCTTTCACAGGGCCGGGACCCTAACTAGGACACTGGGCCAGGTTGCTTTCGCAGGGCAGGGACCCTTTCTCGGACAGGGCAGGGATGCTTTCAAAGGGCTGGGACCCTTTCTAGGACAGGGCAGGAATGCTTTCGCAGGGCAGGGAGTCTTTCTAGGACACATGGCCAGAATGCATCCGCAGGGTCGGGACCCTTCCTTGGACACAGGGCCAGGATGCTTTCGCAGGGCAGGGACTCTTTCTAGGACACATGGCCAGGATGCATCCGCAGGACCGTGACACTTTCTAGGAGACAGGGCCAGGGTGCCTTCGCAGTGCCGTGACCCTTTCTAGGACAGGCCCAGGATGCTTTCACAGGGCCGGGACCCTTTCTAGGACACAGGGCCAGGATGCTATCGCAGGGCCGGGACCCTCCCTTGGACACAGAACCAGGATGCTTTCGCAGGGCCGGGACCCTTTCTGGGACACAGGGCCAGGATGCTCTCACAGGGCCGGGACCCTTCCTTGGACATAGACCCAGGAACCTTTCACAGTGCCGGGTCCCTTCCTTGGACACAGAACCGGGATGCTTTCGCAGGGCCGGGACCCTTTCTAGGATACAGGGCCAGGATGCTCTCACAGGGCCTGGACCCTTTCTAGGACACAGGGCCAGGATGCTATCGCAGGGCCGGGACCCTTCCTTGGACACAGAACCAGGATGCTTTCGCAGGGCCGGGACCCTTTCCAGTACACAGGGCCAGGATGCTCTCACAGGGCCGGGACCCTTCCTTGGACACAGGGCCAGGAACCTTTCACTGGGCCGGGACCCTTTCTAGGACAGTGCCAGGATGCATTCACAGGGCTGAGACCCTTTCTAGGACAGGGCAGGGATGCTTTCGCAGGGCAGGGACTCTTTCTAGGACACATGGCCAGAATGCATACGCAGGGTCGGGACCCTTCCTTGGACACAGGGCCAGGATGCTTTCGCAGGGCAGGGACTCTTTCTAGGACACATGGCCAGGGTGCCTTCGCAGTGCCGTGACCCTTTCTAGGACAGTTCCAGGATGCTTCCGCAGGGCTGGGACTCTCGCTAGGACAAATGGCCAGGATGCATCCGCAGGGCCGGGCCCCATCCTTGGACACAGGGCCAGGATGCTTTCGCAGGGCCGCGATCCTTTCTATGACAGAGGGCCAGGATGTTTTCACGGTGCTGGGACCCTTTGTACGACACAGGACCAGGATGCGTTCGCACGGCTGGGACCCTTTCTTGGACACAGACCCAGGAACCTTTCACAGGGCCGGGACCCTTCCTTGGACAGGGCCAGGATGCTTTCGCAGGGCCGTGACCCTTTCTCGGACAGTGCAGGATGCTTTCACAGGGCTGGGACCATTTCTAGGACAGGGCAGGGATGCTTTCAAAGGGCTGAAACCCTTTCTAGGACAGGGCAGGAATGCTTTCGCAGGGCAGGGAGTCTTTCTAGGACACATGGCCAGAATGCATCCGCAGGGTCGGGACCCTTCCTTGGACACAGGGCCAGGATGCTTTCGCAGGGCAGGGACACTTTCTAGGACACATGGCCAGGATGCATCCGCAGGACCATGACACTTTCTAGGAGACAGGGCCAGGGTGCCTTCGCAGTGCCGTGACCCTTTCTAGGACGGGGCCAGGATGCTTTCACAGGGCCGGGACCCTTTCTAGGACACAGGGCCAGGATGCTTTCGCAGGGCAGGGACCATTTCTAGGACAGGGCAGGGATGCTTTCAAAGGGCTGGGACCCTTTCTAGGACAGGGCAGGGATGCTTTCAAAGGGCTGGGTCCCTTTCTAGGACAGGGCAGGGATGGTTGCGCAGGGCAGGGACTCTTTCTAGGACACATGGCCAGAATGCATCCGCAGGGTCGGGACCCTTCCTTGGATACAGGGCCAGGATGCTTTCGCAGGGCAGGGACCCTTTCTAGGACGCATGGCCAGGATGCTTTTACAGGGCCGGGACCTTTTCTAGGACACAGAGCCAGGAGGCTTTCACAGGACGGGACCCTTTCCAGGACAGGGCCAGGATGCTTTCACAGGGCCGGACCCTATCTAGGACAGAGGGCCAGGATGCTTTCACAGGGCAGGGACCCTTTCTAGGACAGGGCAGGGATGCTTTCAAAGGGCTGGGTCCCTTTCTAGGACAGGGCAGGGATGCTTGCGCAGGGCAGGGACTCTTTCTAGGATACATGGCCAGAATGCATCCGCAGGGTCGGGACCCTTCCTTGGATACAGGGCCAGGATGCTTTCACAGCGCTGGGACACTTTCTGGGGCAGAGGGCCAGGATGCTTTTGCAGGGCCGGGAGCTTTTCTAGGACACAGGGCCAGGAGGCTTTCACAGGGCCGGGACCGTTTCTAGGACACAGGGCCCGGAGGCTTTCGCAGGGCCATGGCCATTTCTAGGACACAGGGCCAGGAATCTTTTGCAGGGCCGGCCCTTTTCTTGGACACATGTCCAGGATGCTTCCGCAGGTCCGGGAGCTTTCCTTGGATACAGGGACTGGATGCTTCCGCAGGGCGGGTACCCTCCTTGGACACAGGGCCAGGAACCTTTCACTGGTCCTGGACCGTTTCTAGGACACAGGGCCAGAATGCTTTCGCAGGGCCGGGACTCTTTCTAGGACACAGGGCCAGGATGCTTTTGCAGGGCCGGGACCCTTTCTAGGACACAGGGCCAGGATGCTTTTGCAGGGCCTGGACCTTTTCTAGGACACAGGGCCAGGAGGCTTTCACAGGGCCGGGACCCTAACTAGGACACTGGGCCAGGTTGCTTTCGCAGGGCAGGGACCCTTTCTCGGACAGGGCAGGGATGCTTTCAAAGGGCTGGGACCCTTTCTAGGACAGGGCAGGAATGCTTTCGCAGGGCAGGGAGTCTTTCTAGGACACATGGCCAGAATGCATCCGCAGGGTCGGGACCCTTCCTTGGACACAGGGCCAGGATGCTTTCGCAGGGCAGGGACTCTTTCTAGGACACATGGCCAGGATGCATCCGCAGGACCGTGACACTTTCTAGGAGACAGGGCCAGGGTGCCTTCGCAGTGCCGTGACCCTTTCTAGGACAGGCCCAGGATGCTTTCACAGGGCCGGGACCCTTTCTAGGACACAGGGCCAGGATGCTATCGCAGGGCCGGGACCCTCCCTTGGACACAGAACCAGGATGCTTTCGCAGGGCCGGGACCCTTTCTGGGACACAGGGCCAGGATGCTCTCACAGGGCCGGGACCCTTCCTTGGACATAGACCCAGGAACCTTTCACAGTGCCGGGTCCCTTCCTTGGACACAGAACCGGGATGCTTTCGCAGGGCCGGGACCCTTTCTAGGATACAGGGCCAGGATGCTCTCACAGGGCCTGGACCCTTTCTAGGACACAGGGCCAGGATGCTATCGCAGGGCCGGGACCCTTCCTTGGACACAGAACCAGGATGCTTTCGCAGGGCCGGGACCCTTTCCAGTACACAGGGCCAGGATGCTCTCACAGGGCCGGGACCCTTCCTTGGACACAGGGCCAGGAACCTTTCACTGGGCCGGGACCCTTTCTAGGACAGTGCCAGGATGCATTCACAGGGCTGAGACCCTTTCTAGGACAGGGCAGGGATGCTTTCGCAGGGCAGGGACTCTTTCTAGGACACATGGCCAGAATGCATACGCAGGGTCGGGACCCTTCCTTGGACACAGGGCCAGGATGCTTTCGCAGGGCAGGGACTCTTTCTAGGACACATGGCCAGGGTGCCTTCGCAGTGCCGTGACCCTTTCTAGGACAGTTCCAGGATGCTTCCGCAGGGCTGGGACTCTCGCTAGGACAAATGGCCAGGATGCATCCGCAGGGCCGGGCCCCATCCTTGGACACAGGGCCAGGATGCTTTCGCAGGGCCGCGATCCTTTCTATGACAGAGGGCCAGGATGTTTTCACGGTGCTGGGACCCTTTGTACGACACAGGACCAGGATGCGTTCGCACGGCTGGGACCCTTTCTTGGACACAGACCCAGGAACCTTTCACAGGGCCGGGACCCTTCCTTGGACAGGGCCAGGATGCTTTCGCAGGGCCGTGACCCTTTCTCGGACAGTGCAGGATGCTTTCACAGGGCTGGGACCATTTCTAGGACAGGGCAGGGATGCTTTCAAAGGGCTGAAACCCTTTCTAGGACAGGGCAGGAATGCTTTCGCAGGGCAGGGAGTCTTTCTAGGACACATGGCCAGAATGCATCCGCAGGGTCGGGACCCTTCCTTGGACACAGGGCCAGGATGCTTTCGCAGGGCAGGGACACTTTCTAGGACACATGGCCAGGATGCATCCGCAGGACCATGACACTTTCTAGGAGACAGGGCCAGGGTGCCTTCGCAGTGCCGTGACCCTTTCTAGGACGGGGCCAGGATGCTTTCACAGGGCCGGGACCCTTTCTAGGACACAGGGCCAGGATGCTTTCGCAGGGCAGGGACCATTTCTAGGACAGGGCAGGGATGCTTTCAAAGGGCTGGGACCCTTTCTAGGACAGGGCAGGGATGCTTTCAAAGGGCTGGGTCCCTTTCTAGGACAGGGCAGGGATGGTTGCGCAGGGCAGGGACTCTTTCTAGGACACATGGCCAGAATGCATCCGCAGGGTCGGGACCCTTCCTTGGATACAGGGCCAGGATGCTTTCGCAGGGCAGGGACCCTTTCTAGGACGCATGGCCAGGATGCTTTTACAGGGCCGGGACCTTTTCTAGGACACAGAGCCAGGAGGCTTTCACAGGACGGGACCCTTTCCAGGACAGGGCCAGGATGCTTTCACAGGGCCGGACCCTATCTAGGACAGAGGGCCAGGATGCTTTCTCAGGGCAGGGACCCTTTCTAGGACAGGGCAGGGATGCTTTCAAAGGGCTGGGTCCCTTTCTAGGACAGGGCAGGGATGCTTGCGCAGGGCAGGGACTCTTTCTAGGATACATGGCCAGAATGCATCCGCAGGGTCGGGACCCTTCCTTGGATACAGGGCCAGGATGCTTTCACAGCGCTGGGACACTTTCTGGGGCAGAGGGCCAGGATGCTTTTGCAGGGCCGGGAGCTTTTCTAGGACACAGGGCCAGGAGGCTTTCACAGGGCCGGGACCGTTTCTAGGACACAGGGCCCGGAGGCTTTCGCAGGGCCATGGCCATTTCTAGGACACAGGGCCAGGAATCTTTTGCAGGGCCGGCCCTTTTCTTGGACACATGTCCAGGACGCTTCCGCAGGTCCGGGAGCTTTCCTTGGATACAGGGACTGGATGCTTCCGCAGGGCGGGTACCCTCCTTGGACACAGGGCCAGGAACCTTTCACTGGTCCTGGACCGTTTCTAGGACACAGGGCCAGAATGCTTTAGCAGGGCCGGGACTCTTTCTAGGACACAGGGCCAGGATGCTTTTGCAGGGCCGGGACCCTTTCTAGGACACAGGGCCAGGATGCTTTTGCAGGGCCTGGACCTTTTCTAGGACACAGGGCCAGGAGGCTTTCACAGGGCCGGGACCCTAACTAGGACACTGGGCCAGGTTGCTTTCGCAGGGCAGGGACCCTTTCTCGGACAGGGCAGGGATGCTTTCAAAGGGCTGGGACCCTTTCTAGGACAGGGCAGGAATGCTTTCGCAGGGCAGGGAGTCTTTCTAGGACACATGGCCAGAATGCATCGGCAGGGTCGGGACCCTTCCTTGGACACAGGGCCAGGATGCTTTCGCAGGGCAGGGACTCTTTCTAGGACACATGGCCAGGATGCATCCGCAGGACCGTGACACTTTCTAGGAGACAGGGCCAGGGTGCCTTCGCAGTGCCGTGACCCTTTCTAGGACAGGCCCAGGATGCTTTCACAGGGCCGGGACCCTTTCTAGGACACAGGGCCAGGATGCTATCGCAGGGCCGGGACCCTCCCTTGGACACAGAACCAGGATGCTTTCGCAGGGCCGGGACCCTTTCTGGGACACAGGGCCAGGATGCTCTCACAGGGCCGGGACCCTTCCTTGGACATAGACCCAGGAACCTTTCACAGTGCCGGGTCCCTTCCTTGGACACAGAACCGGGATGCTTTCGCAGGGCCGGGACCCTTTCTAGGATACAGGGCCAGGATGCTCTCACAGGGCCTGGACCCTTCCTTGGACACAGGGCCAGGAACCTTTCACAGGGCCGGGGCCCTTTCTAGGACACAGGGCCAGGATGCTATCGCAGGGCCGGGACCCTTCCTTGGACACAGAACCAGGATGCTTTCGCAGGGCCGGGACCCTTTCCAGTACACAGGGCCAGGATGCTCTCACAGGGCCGGGACCCTTCCTTGGACACAGGGCCAGGAACCTTTCACTGGGCCGGGACCCTTTCTAGGACAGTGCCAGGATGCATTCACAGGGCTGAGACCCTTTCTAGGACAGGGCAGGGATGCTTTCGCAGGGCAGGGACTCTTTCTAGGACACATGGCCAGAATGCATACGCAGGGTCGGGACACTTCCTTGGACACAGGGCCAGGATGCTTTCGCAGGGCAGGGACTCTTTCTAGGACACATGGCCAGGGTGCCTTCGCAGTGCCGTGACCCTTTCTAGGACAGTTCCAGGATGCTTCCGCAGGGCCGGGACTCTCGCTAGGACAAATGGCCAGGATGCATCCGCAGGGCCGGGCCCCTTCCTTGGACACAGGGCCAGGATGCTTTCGCAGGGCCGCGATCCTTTCTATGACAGAGGGCCAGGATGTTTTCACGGGGCTGGGACCCTTTGTACGACACAGGACCAGGATGCGTTCGCACGGCTGGGACCCTTTCTAGGACACAGGGCCAGGAGGCTTTCACAGGGCCGGGACCGTTTCTACGACACAGGGCCAGGAATCTTTTGCAGGGCCGGCCCTTTTCTTGGACACATGGCCAGGATGCTTCCGCAGGTCCGGGAGCTTTCCATGGATACAGGGCCTGGATGCTTCCGAAGGGCGGGTCCCCTCCGTGGACACAGGGCCAGGAACCTTTCACTGGTCCTGGACCGTTTGTAGGACACAGGGCCAGGATGCTTTCGCTGGGCCGGGACCCTTTCTAGGACACAAGGCCAGGATGCTTTCACAGGGCCGGCACCCTTCCTTGGACACAGGGCCAGGATGCTTCCGCAGGGCCGGGACCCTTTCTAGGACACAAGGCCAGGATGCTTTCACAGGGCCGGCACCCTTCCTTCGACACAGGGCCAGGATGCTTCCGCAGGGCCGGGACCCTTTCCAGGAAACAGTGCCAGGATGCTATCGCATGGCCGGGACCCTTCCTTGGACACAGGACCAGGATGCTTTCGCAGGGCAGGGTCTCTTTCTAGGACAGGCCCAGGATGCTTTCAAAGGGCCGGGACCCTTTCTAGGACACAGGGCCAGGATGCTATCGCAGGGCCGGGACCCTTTCTAGGACAGAGGGCCAGGATGTTCTCACAGGGCCGAGAACCTTCCTTGGACACAGGGCCAGGAACCTTTCACAGGGCCGGGACCCTTCCTTGGACACAGAACCAGGTTGCTTTCGCAGGGCCGGGACCCTTTCTAGGATACAGGGCCAGGATGCTCTCACAGGGCCGGGACCCTTCCTTGGACACAGGGCCAGGAACCTTTCACAGGGCCGGGAACCTTTCTAGGACACAGGGCCAGGATGCTATCGCAGGGCCGGGACCCTTTCTAGGACACAAGGCCAGGATGCTTTCACAGGGCCGGCACCCTTCCTTGGACACAGGGCCAGGATGCTTCCGCAGGCCCGGGACCCTTTCTTGGACACAGGTCCAGGATGCTTTCACAGGGCCGTGACCCTTTCCAGGACACAGGGCCAGGATGCTATCGAAGGGCCGGGACCCTTCCTTGGACACAGGACCAGGATGCTTTCGCAAGGCAGGGTATCTTTCTAGGACAGGCCCAGGATGCTTTCACAGGGCCGGGACCCTTTCTAGGACACAGGGCCAGGATGCTATCGCAGGGCCGGGACCCTTCCTTGGACACAGAACCAGGATGCTTTCGCAGGGCCGGGACCCTTTCTAGGACACAGGGCCAGGATGCTCTCACAGGGCCGGGACCCTTCCTTGGACACAGGGCCAGGAACCTTTCACAGGGCCGGGACCCTTTCTAGGACAGAGGGCCAGGATGCTTCCGCAGGGCCGGGACCCTTTCTTGGACACAGGTCCAGGATGCTTTCACAGGGCCGGGACCCTTTCTATGACAGAGGGCCAGGATGTTTTCACGGGGCTGGGACCCTTTGTACGACACAGGACCAGGATGCGTTCGCACGGCTGGGACCCTTTCTAGGACACAGGGCCAGGAGGCTTTCACAGGGCCGGGACCGTTTCTACGACACAGGGCCAGGAATCTTTTGCAGGGCCGGCCCTTTTCTTGGACACATGGCCAGGATGCTTCCGCAGGTCCGGGAGCTTTCCATGGATACAGGGCCTGGATGCTTCCGAAGGGCGGGTCCCCTCCGTGGACACAGGGCCAGGAACCTTTCACTGGTCCTGGACCGTTTGTAGGACACAGGGCCAGGATGCTTTCGCTGGGCCGGGACCCTTTCTAGGACACAAGGCCAGGATGCTTTCACAGGGCCGGCACCCTTCCTTGGACACAGGGCCAGGATGCTTCCGCAGGGCCGGGACCCTTTCTAGGACACAAGGCCAGGATGCTTTCACAGGGCCGGCACCCTTCCTTCGACACAGGGCCAGGATGCTTCCGCAGGGCCGGGACCCTTTCCAGGAAACAGTGCCAGGATGCTATCGCATGGCCGGGACCCTTCCTTGGACACAGGACCAGGATGCTTTCGCAGGGCAGGGTCTCTTTCTAGGACAGGCCCAGGATGCTTTCAAAGGGCCGGGACCCTTTCTAGGACACAGGGCCAGGATGCTATCGCAGGGCCGGGACCCTTTCTAGGACAGAGGGCCAGGATGTTCTCACAGGGCCGAGAACCTTCCTTGGACACAGGGCCAGGAACCTTTCACAGGGCCGGGACCCTTCCTTGGACACAGAACCAGGTTGCTTTCGCAGGGCCGGGACCCTTTCTAGGATACAGGGCCAGGATGCTCTCACAGGGCCGGGACCCTTCCTTGGACACAGGGCCAGGAACCTTTCACAGGGCCGGGAACCTTTCTAGGACACAGGGCCAGGATGCTATCGCAGGGCCGGGACCCTTTCTAGGACACAAGGCCAGGATGCTTTCACAGGGCCGGCACCCTTCCTTGGACACAGGGCCAGGATGCTTCCGCAGGCCCGGGACCCTTTCTTGGACACAGGTCCAGGATGCTTTCACAGGGCCGTGACCCTTTCCAGGACACAGGGCCAGGATGCTATCGAAGGGCCGGGACCCTTCCTTGGACACAGGACCAGGATGCTTTCGCAAGGCAGGGTATCTTTCTAGGACAGGCCCAGGATGCTTTCACAGGGCCGGGACCCTTTCTAGGACACAGGGCCAGGATGCTATCGCAGGGCCGGGACCCTTCCTTGGACACAGAACCAGGATGCTTTCGCAGGGCCGGGACCCTTTCTAGGACACAGGGCCAGGATGCTCTCACAGGGCCGGGACCCTTCCTTGGACACAGGGCCAGGAACCTTTCACAGGGCCGGGACCCTTTCTAGGACAGAGGGCCAGGATGCTTCCGCAGGGCCGGGACCCTTTCTTGGACACAGGTCCAGGATGCTTTCACAGGGCCGGGACCCTTTCCAGGACACAGGGCCAGGATGCTATCGCAGGGCCGGGACCGGTCCTTGGACACAGGACCAGGATGCTTTCGCTGGGCCGGGACCCTTTCTAGGACACAAGGCCAGGATGCTTTCACAGGGCCGGCACCCTTCCTCGGACACAGGGCCAGGATGCTTCCGCAGGGCCGGGACCATTTCTAGGACACAGGTCCAGGATGCTTTCACAGGGCCGGAACCCTTTCCAGGACACAGGGACAGGATGCTATCGCAGGGCCGGGACCCTTCCTTGGACACAGGACCAGGATGCTTTCGCAGGGCAGGCTCTCTTTCTAGGACAGGCCCAGGATGCTTTCACAGGGCCGGGACCCTTTCTAGGACACAGGTCCAGGATGCTATCGCAGGGCCGGGACCCTTCCTTGGACACAGAACCAGGATGCTTTCGCAGGGCCGGGACCATTTCTAGGACACAGGGCCAGGATGCTCTCACAGGGCCGGTACCCTTCCTTGGACAGGGCCAGGATGCTTTCACAGGGCTGGGACCATTTCTAGTACAGGGCAGGGATGCTTTCGCAGGGCAGGGACTCTTTCTAGGACAGGCCCAGGATGCTTTCACAGGGCCGGGACCCTTTCTAGGACACAGGGCCAGGATGCTATCGCAGGGCCGGGACCCTGCCTTGGCCACAGGGCCAGGATGCTTTCGCAGAGCAGGGACAATTTCTAGGACACAAGGCCAGGATGCTTTCACAGGGCCGGCACCCTTCCTTCGACACAGGGCCAGGATGCTTCCGCAGGGCCGGGACCCTTTCCAGGAAACAGTGCCAGGATGCTATCGCATGGCCGGGACCCTTCCTTGGACACAGGACCAGGATGCTTTCGCAGGGCAGGGTCTCTTTCTAGGACAGGCCCAGGATGCTTTCAAAGGGCCGGGACCCTTTCTAGGACACAGGGCCAGGATGCTATCGCAGGGCCGGGACCCTTTCTAGGACAGAGGGCCAGGATGTTCTCACAGGGCCGAGAACCTTCCTTGGACACAGGGCCAGGAACCTTTCACAGGGCCGGGACCCTTCCTTGGACACAGAACCAGGTTGCTTTCGCAGGGCCGGGACCCTTTCTAGGATACAGGGCCAGGATGCTCTCACAGGGCCGGGACCCTTCCTTGGACACAGGGCCAGGAACCTTTCACAGGGCCGGGAACCTTTCTAGGACACAGGGCCAGGATGCTATCGCAGGGCCGGGACCCTTTCTAGGACACAAGGCCAGGATGCTTTCACAGGGCCGGCACCCTTCCTTGGACACAGGGCCAGGATGCTTCCGCAGGCCCGGGACCCTTTCTTGGACACAGGTCCAGGATGCTTTCACAGGGCCGTGACCCTTTCCAGGACACAGGGCCAGGATGCTATCGAAGGGCCGGGACCCTTCCTTGGACACAGGACCAGGATGCTTTCGCAAGGCAGGGTATCTTTCTAGGACAGGCCCAGGATGCTTTCACAGGGCCGGGACCCTTTCTAGGACACAGGGCCAGGATGCTATCGCAGGGCCGGGACCCTTCCTTGGACACAGAACCAGGATGCTTTCGCAGGGCCGGGACCCTTTCTAGGACACAGGGCCAGGATGCTCTCACAGGGCCGGGACCCTTCCTTGGACACAGGGCCAGGAACTTTTCACAGGGCCGGGACCCTTTCTAGGACAGAGGGCCAGGATGCTTCCGCAGGGCCGGGACCCTTTCTTGGACACAGGTCCAGGATGCTTTCACAGGGCCGGGACCCTTTCCAGGACACAGGGCCAGGATGCTATCGCAGGGCCGGGACCGGTCCTTGGACACAGGACCAGGATGCTTTCGCTGGGCCGGGACCCTTTCTAGGACACAAGGCCAGGATGCTTTCACAGGGCCGGCACCCTTCCTGGGACACAGGGCCAGGATGCTTCCGCAGGGCCTGGACCATTTCTAGGACACAGGTCCAGGATGCTTTCACAGGGCCGGAACCCTTTCCAGGACACAGGGACAGGATGCTATCGCAGGGCCGGGACCCTTCCTTGGACACAGGACCAGGATGCTTTCGCAGGGCAGGCTCTCTTTCTAGGACAGGCCCAGGATGCTTTCACAGGGCCGGGACCCTTTCTAGGACACAGGTCCAGGATGCTATCGCAGGGCCGGGACCCTTCCTTGGACACAGAACCAGGATGCTTTCGCAGGGCCGGGACCATTTCTAGGACACAGGGCCAGGATGCTCTCACAGGGCCGGTACCCTTCCTTGGACAGGGCCAGGATGCTTTCACAGGGCTGGGACCATTTCTAGGACAGGGCAGGGATGCTTTCGCAGGGCAGGGACTCTTTCTAGGACAGGCCCAGGATGCTTTCACAGGGCCGGGACCCTTTCTAGGACACAGGGCCAGGATGCTATCGCAGGGCCGGGACCCTGCCTTGGCCACAGGGCCAGGATGCTTTCGCAGAGCAGGGACAATTTCTAGGACACATGACCAGGATGCCTCCGCAGGACCGTGACCCTTTCTAGGACACAAGGCCAGGATGCTTTCGCAGGGCCGGGACCATTTCTAGGACGGGGCCAGGATGCTTTCACAGGGCCGGGACCCTTTCTAGGACACAGGACCAGGATGCTTTCGCAGGGCAGGGGCTTTTTCGAGGTCACAAGGCCAGGATGTTTTCACAGTGCCGGCACCCTTCCTTGGACACAGGGCCAGGATTCTTCCTCAGGGCAGGGTCTCTTTCTAGGGCAGGCCCAGGATGCTTTCACAGGGCCGGGACCCTTTCTAGGACACAGGGCCAGGATGCTATCGCAGGGTCGGGACCCTTCCTTGGACACAGAACCAGGATGCATTCGGATGGCCGGGACCCTTTCTACGACACAGGGCCAGAATCCTCTCACAGGGCCGTGACCCTTCCTTGGACACAGGGCCAGGATGCATTCGCAGGGCCGGGACCCTTCCTTGGACACAGGACCAGGATGCTTTCGCAAGGCAGAGTATCTTTCTAGGACAGGCCCAGGATGCTTTCACAGGGCCGGGACCCATTCTAGGACACAGGGCCAGGATGCTATCGCAGGGCCGGGACCTTTCCTTGGACACAGAACCAGGATGCTTTCGCAGGGCCGGGACCCTTTCTAGGACACAGGGCCAGGATGCTCTCACAGGGCCGGGAACCTTCCTTGGACACAGGGCCATGAACCTTTCACAGGGCCGGGACCCTTTCTAGGACATAGGGCCAGGATGCTTCCGCTGGGCCGGGACCCTTTCTTGGACACAGGTCCAGGATGCTTTCACAGGGCCGGGACCCTTTCCAGGACACATGGCCAGGATGCTATCGCAGGGCCGGGACCCTTTCTAGGACACAAGGCCAGGATGCTTTCACAGGGCCGGCACCCTTCCTTGGACACAGGGCCAGGATGCTTCCGCAGCGCCGGGACCCTTTCTAGGACACAGGTACAGGATGCTTTCACAGGGCCGGTACACTTTCCAGGACACAGGGACAGGATGCTTTCGCTGGGCCGGGACCCTTTCTAGGACACAAGGCCATGATGCTTTCACAGGGCCGGCACCCTTCCTTGGACACAGGGCCAGGATGCTTCCGCAGGGCCGGGACACTTTCTAGGACACAATGCCAGGATGCTTTCACAGGGCCGGCACCCTTCCTTCGACACAGGGCCAGGATGCTTCCGCAGGGCCGGGACCCTTTCCAGGACACAGTGCCAGGATGCTATCGCATGGCCGGGACCCTTCCTTGGTCACAGGACCAGGATGCTTTCGCAGGGCAGGGTCTCTTTCTTGGACAGGCCCAGGATGCTTTCAAAGGGCCGGGACCCTTTCTAGGACACAGGGCCAGGATGCTATCGCAGGGCCGGGACCCGTTCTAGGACAGAGGGCCAGGATGTTCTCACAGGGCCGAGAACCTTCCTTGGACACAGGGCCAGGAACCTTTCACAGGGCCGGGACCCTTCCTTGGACACAGAACCAGGTTGCTTTCGCAGGGCCGGGACCCTTTCTAGGATACAGGGCCAGGATGCTCTCACAGGGCCGGGACCCTTCCTTGGACACAGGGCCAGGAACCTTTCACAGGGCCGGGACCCTTTCTAGGACACAGGGCCAGGATGCTATCGCAGGGCCGGGACCCTTTCTAGGACACAAGGCCAGGATGCTTTCACAGGGCCGGCACCCTTCCTTGGACACAGGGCCAGGATGCTTCCGCAGGCCCGGGACCCTTTCTTGGACACAGGTCCAGGATGCTTTCACAGGGCCGTGACCCTTTCCAGGACACAGGGCCAGGATGCTATCGAAGGGCCGGGACACTTCCTTGGACACAGGACCAGGATGCTTTCGCAAGGCAGGGTATCTTTCTAGGACAGGCCCAGGATGCTTTCACAGGGCCGGGAACCTTTCTAGGACACAGGGCCAGGATGCTATCGCAGGGCCGGAACCCTTTCCAGGACACAGGGACAGGATGCTATCGCAGGGCCGGGACCCTTCCTTGGACACAGGACCAGGATGCTTTCGCAGGGCAGGCTCTCTTTCTAGGACAGGCCCAGGATGCTTTCACAGGGCCGGGACCCTTTCTAGGACAGAGGGCCAGGATGTTCTCACAGGGCCGAGAACCTTCCTTGGACACAGGGCCAGGAACCTTTCACAGGGCCGGGACCCTTCCTTGGACACAGAACCAGGTTGCTTTCGCAGGGCCGGGACCCTTTCTAGGATACAGGGCCAGGATGCTCTCACAGGGCCGGGACCCTTCCTTGGACACAGGGCCAGGAACCTTTCACAGGGCCGGGACCCTTTCTAGGACACAGGGCCAGGATGCTATCGCAGGGCCGGGACCCTTTCTTGGACACAAGGCCAGGATGCTTTCACAGGGCCGGCACCCTTCCTTGGACACAGGGCCAGGATGCTTCCGCAGGGCCGGGACCCTTTCTTGGACACAGGTCCAGGATGCTTTCACAGGGCCGTGACCCTTTCCAGGACACAGGGCCAGGATGCTATCGAAGGGCCGGGACCCTTCCTTGGACACAGGAACAGGATGCTTTCGCAAGGCAGGGTATCTTTCTAGGACAGGCCCAGGATGCTTTCACAGGGCCGGGACCCTTTCTAGGACACAGGGCCAGGATGCTATCGCAGGGCTGGGACCCTTCCTTGGACACAGAACCAGGATGCTTTCGCAGGGCCGGGACCCTTTCTAGGACACAGGGCCAGGATGCTCTCACAGGGCCGGGACCCTTCCTTGGACACAGGGCCAGGAACCTTTCACAGGGCCGGGACCCTTTCTAGGACAGAGGGCCAGGATGCTTCCGCAGGGCCGGGACCCTTTCCAGGACACAGGGCCAGGATGCTATCGCAGGGCCGGGACCGGTCCTTGGACACAGGACCAGGATGCTTTCGCTGGGCCGGGACCCTTTCTAGGACACAAGGCCAGGATGCTTTCACAGGGCCGGCACCCTTCCTGGGACACAGGGCCAGGATGCTTCCGCAGGGCCGGGACCCTTTCTAGGACACAGGTCCAGGATGCTTTCACAGGTCCGGAACCCTTTCCAGGACACAGGGACAGGATGCTATCGCAGGGCCGGGACCCTTCCTTGGACACAGGACCAGGATGCTTTCGGAGGGCAGGCTCTCTTTCTAGGACAGGCCCAGGATGCTTTCACATTGCCGGGACCCTTTCTAGGACACAGGTCCAGGATGCTATCGCAGGGCCGGGACCCTTCCTTGGACACAGAACCAGGATGCTTTCGCAGGGGCGGGACCATTTCTAGGACACAGGGCCAGGATGCTCTCACAGGGCCGGTACCCTTCCTTGGACAGGGCCAGGATGCTTTCACAGGGCTGGGACCCTTTCTCGGACAGGCCCAGGATGCTTTCACAGGGCTGGGACCATTTCTAGGACAGGGCAGGGATGCTTTCGCAGGGCAGGGACTCTTTCTAGTACACATGGCCAGAATGCATCCGCAGGGTCGGGACCCTTCCTTGGACACAGGGCCAGGATGCTTTCACAGGGCCGGGACCCTTTCTAGGACACAGGGCCAGGATACTATCGCAGGGCCGGGACCCTCCCTTGGATACAGAACCAGGATGCTTTCGCAGGGCCGGGACCCTGCCTTGGCCACAGGGCCAGGATGCTTTCGCAGAGCAGGGACACTTTCTAGGACACATGGCCAGGATGCATCCGCAGGACCGTGACCCTTTCTAGGACACAAGGCCAGGATGCTTTCGCAGGGCCGGGACCATTTCTAGGACGGGGCCAGGATGCTTTCACAGGGCCGGGACCCTTTCTAGGACACAGGACCAGGATGCTTTCGCAGGGCAGTGTCTTTTTCGAGGTCACAAGGCCAGGATGCTTTCACAGGGCCGGCACCCTTCCTTGGACACAGGGCCAGGATTCTTCCTCAGGGCAGGGTCTCTTTCTAGGGCAGGCCCAGGATGCTTTCACAGGGCCGGGACCCTTTCTAGGACACAGCGCCAGGATGCTATCGCAGGGCCGGGTCCCTTCCTTGGACACAGAACCAGGATGCTTTCGCAGGGCCGGGACCCTTTCTACGACATAAGGCCAGAATGCTCTCACAGGGCCGTGACCCTTCCTTGGACACATGGCCAGGATGCATCCGCAGGACCGTGACCCTTTCTAGGACACAAGGCCAGGATGCTTTCGCAGGGCCGGGACCATTTCTAGGACGGGGCCAGGATGCTTTCACAGGGCCGGGACCCTTTCTAGGACACAGGGCCAGGATGCTATCGCAGGGCCGGTACCCTCCCTTGGATACAGAACCAGGATGCTTTCGCAGGGCCGGGACCCTGCCTTGGCCACAGGGCCAGGATGCTTTCGCAGAGCAGGGACACTTTCTAGGACACATGGCCAGGATGCATCCGCAGGACCGTGACCCTTTCTAGGACACAAGGCCAGGATGCTTTCGCAGGGCCGGGACCATTTCTAGGACGGGGCCAGGATGCTTTCACAGGGCCGGGACCCTTTCTAGGACACAGGTCCAGGATGCTTTCGCAGGGCAGTGTCTTTTTCGAGGTCACAAGGCCAGGATGCTTTCACAGGGCCGGCACCCTTCCTTGGACACAGGGCCAGGATTCTTCCTCAGGGCAGGGTCGCTTTCTAGGGCAGGCCCAGGATGCTATCGCAGGACCGGGACCCTCCCTTGGACACAGAACCAGGATGCTTTCGCAGGGCCGGGACCCTGCCTTGGCCACAGGGCCAGGATGCTTTCGCAGAGCAGGGACACTTTCTAGGACACATGGCCAGGATGCATCCGCAGGACCGTGACCCTTTCTAGGACACAAGGCCAGGATGCTTTCGCAGGGCCGGGACCATTTCTAGGATGGGGCCAGGATGCCTTCACAGGGCAGGGACCCTTTCTAAGACACAGGACCAGGATGCTTTCGCAGGGCCGGCACACTTCCTTGGACACAGGGCCAGGATGCTTCCTCAGGGCAGGGTCTCTTTCTAGGGCAGGCCCAGGATGCTTTCACAGGGCCGGGACCCTTTCTAGGACACAGGGCCAGGATGCTCTCACAGGGCCGTGACCCTTCCTTGGACACAGGGCCAGGAACCTTTCACAGGGCCGGGACCCTTTCTAGGACAGGGCCAGGATGCTTTCGCAAGGCAGGGTATCTTTCTAGGACAGGCCCAGGATGCTTTCACAGGGCCGGGACCCTTTCCAGGACACAGGGCCAGGATGCTATCGCATGGCTGGGACCCTTCCTTGGACACAGAACAAGGATGCTTTCGCAGGGCCGGGACCCTTTCTAGGACACAGGGCCAGGATGCTCTCACAGGGCCGGGACCCTTCCTTTGACACAGGGTCAGGAACCTTTCACAGGGCCGGGACCCTTTCTAGGACACAGGGCCAGGATGCTTTCGCAGGGCAGGGACCTTTTCTAGGACAGTTCCAGGATGCTTCCGCAGGGCCGGGACTCTCGCTAGGACACATGGCCAGGATGCATCCGCAGGGCTGGGCCCCTTCCTTGGACACAGGGCCAGGATGCTTTCGCAGGGCCGCGATCTTTTCTATGACAGAGGGCCAGGATGCTTTCACAGGGCTGGGACCCTTTATACGACACAGGACGAGGATGCTTTCGCAGGGCTGGGACCATTTCTAAGACACAGGGCCAGGAGGCTTTCACAGGGCCGGGACCGCTTCTAGGACACAGGGCCCGGAGGCTTTCGCAGGGCCATGGACATTTCTAGGACACAGGGCCAGGAATCATTTGCAGGGCCGGCCCTTTTCTTGGACACATGGCCAGGATGCTTCCGCAGGTCCGGGAGCTTTCCTTGGATACAGGGCCTGGAAGCGTCCGCAGGGCGGGTCCCCTCCTTGGACACAGGGCCAGGAACCTTTCACTGGTCCTGGACCGTTTCTAGGACACAGGGCCAGGATGCTTTCGCAGGGCCGTGACCCTTTCTAGGACACAAGGCCAGGATGCTGTCACTGGGCCGGCACCTTTCCTTGGGGACAGGGCCAGGATGCTTCCGCAGGGCCGGGACCCTTTCTTGGACACAGGTGCAGGATGCTTTCAGAGGGCCGGGACCCTTTCCAGGACACAGGGCCAGGATGCTATCGCAGGGCCGGGACTCTTCCTTGGACACAGGACCAGGATGCTTTCGCAGGGCAGGGTCTCTTTCTAGGACAGGCCCAGGATGCTTTCACAGGGCCGGGACCCTTTCTAGGATACAGGGCCAGGATGCTATCGCAGGGCCGGGACCCTTCGTTGGACACAGAACCAGGATGCTTTCGCAGGGCCGGGACCCTTTCTAGGACACAGGGCCAGGATGCTCTCACAGCGCCGGGACCCTTCCTTGGACACAGGGCAAGGACCCTTTCACAGGGCCGGGACCCTTCCTTGGACACAGAACCAGGATGATTTCGCAGGGCCGGGACCCTTTCTAGGACACAGGGCCAGGATGCTCTCACAGGGCCGGGACCCTTCCTTGGACACAGGGACAGGAACCTTTCACAGGGCCGGGACCCTTTCTAGGACACAGGGCCAGGATGCTTTCGCAGGGCCGGGACCCTTTCTCGGACAGTGCCAGGATGCTTTCACGGGGCTGGGACACTTTCTAGGACACATGGCCGGGATGCTTTTGCAGGGCCGGGACCTTTTCTAGGACACTGGGCCAGGAGGCTTTCACAGGGCCGGCACCCTTCCTTGGACACAGGGCCAGGATGCTTCCGCAGGGCCGGGACCCTTTCTTGGACACAGGTCCAGGATGCTTTCACAAGGCCGGGACCCTTTCCAGGACACAGTGCCAGGATGCTATCGCAGGGCCGGGTCCCTTCCTAGGACACAGGACAAGGATGCCTTCGCAGGGCAGGGTCTCTTTCTAGGACCGGCCCAGGATGCTTTCACAGGGCCGGGACCCTTTCTAGGACACAGGGCCAGGATGCTATCGCAGGGCCGGGACCCTTCCTTGGACACAGAACCAGGATGCTTTCGCAGGGCCGGGACCCTTTCAAGGATACAGGGCCAGGATGCTCTCACAGGGCCGGGACCTTTTCCAGGACACAGGGCAAGGAGGCATTCACAGGGCCGTGAAACTTTCCAGGACAGGGCCAGGATGCATTCACAGGGCTGAGACCCTTTCTAGGACAGGGCAGGGATGCTTTCGCAGGGCAGGGACTCTTTCTAGGACACATGGCCAGAATGCATCCGCAGGGTCGGGACCCTTCCTTGGACACAGGGCCAGGATGCTTTCGCAGGGAAGGGACTCTTTATAGGACACATGGCCAGGATGCTTTCGCCGGGCCGGGACAATTTCTAGGACAGGGCAGGGATGCTATCGCAAGGCAGGAACTCATTCTTGGACACATGGCCAGAATGCATCCGCAGGGTCGGGACCCTGCCTTGGCCACAGGGCCAGGATGCTTTCGCAGGGCAGGGACACTTTCTGGGACACATGGCCAGGATGCATCCGCAGGACCGTGACCCTTTCTAGGACACAAGGCCAGGATGCTTTCGCAGGGCCGGGACCATTTCTAGGACGGGGCCAGGATGCTTTCACAGGGCCGGGACCCTTTCTAGGACACAGGACCAGGATGCTTTCGCAGGGCAGGGTCTCTTTCTAGGACAGAAGTCCAGGATGCTTTCACAGGGCCGGCAACCTTCCTTGGACACTGGGCCAGGATGCTTCCTCAGGGCCGGGATCCTTTCTTGGACACACGTCCAGGATGCTTTCACAGGGCCGGGAACCTTTCCAGGACACAGGGCCAGGATGCTATCGCAGGGCCGGGACCCTTCCTTGGACACAGAACCAGGATGCTTTCGCAGGGCAAGGACCCTTTCTAGGACACAGGGCCAGGATGCTCTCACAGGGCCGGGACCCTTCCTTGGACACAGTGCCAGGAACCTTTCACAGGGCCGGGACACTTTCTAGGACACAGGGCCAGGATGCTTCCGCAGGGCCGGGACCCTTTCTTGGACACAGGTCCAGGATGCTTTCACAAGGCCGGGACCCTTTCCAGGACACAGGGCCAGGATGCTATCGCATGGCCGGGACCCTTCCTTGGACACAGGACCAGGATGCTTTCGCTGGGCCGGGACCCTTTCTAGGACACAAGGCCAGGATGCTTTCACAGGACCGGGACCCTTTCTAGGACACAGGGCCAGGATGCTATCGCAGGGCCGGGACCCTTCCTTGGACACAGTGCCAGGAACCTTTCACAGGGCCGGGACACTTTCTAGGACACAGGACCAGGATGCTTTCGCAGGGCAGTGTCTTTTTCGAGGTCACAAGGCCAGGATGCTTTCACAGGGCCGGCACCCTTCCTTGGACACAGGGCCAGGATTCTTCCTCAGGGCAGGGTCTCTTTCTAGGGCAGGCCCAGGATGCTTTCACAGGGCCGGGACCCTTTCTAGGACACAGCGCCAGGATGCTATCGCAGGGCCGGGTCCCTTCCTTGGACACAGAACCAGGATGCTTTCGCAGGGCCGGGACCCTTTCTACGACACAGGGCCAGAATGCTCTCACAGGGCCGTGACCCTTCCTTGGACACAGGGCCAGGATGCTATCGCAGGGCCGGGACCCTGCCTTGGCCACAGGGCCAGGATGCTTTCGCAGGGCCGGGACCATTTCTAGGACGGGGCCAGGATGCTTTCACAGGGCCGGGACCCTTTCTAGGACACAGGGCCAGGATGCTATCGCAGGGCCGGGACCCTCCCTTGGATACAGAACCAGGATGCGTTCGCAGGGCCGGGACCCTGCCTTGGCCACAGGGCCAGGATGCTTTCGCAGAGCAGGGACACTTTCTAGGACACATGGCCAGGATGCATCCGCAGGACCGTGACCCTTTCTAGGACACAAGGCCAGGATGCTCTCACAGGGCCGGTACCCTTCCTTGGACACAGACCCAGGAACCTTTCACAGGGCCGGGACCCTTCCTTGGACAGGGCCAGGATGCTTTCGCAGGGCCGTGACCCTTTCTCGGACAGTGCCAGGATGCTTTCACAGGGCTGGGATCATTTCTAGGACAGGGCAGGTATGCTTTCGCAGGGCAGGGACTCTTTCTAGTACACATGGCCAGAATGCATCCGCAGGGTCGGGACCCTTCCTTGGACACAGGGCCAGGATGCTTTCACAGGGCCGGGACCCTTTCTAGGACACAGGGCCAGGATACTATCGCAGGGCCGGGACCCTCCCTTGGATACAGAACCAGGATGCTTTCGCAGGGCCGGGACCCTGCCTTGGCCACAGGGCCAGGATGCTTTCGCAGAGCAGGGACACTTTCTAGGACACATGGCCAGGATGCATCCGCAGGACCGTGACCCTTTCTAGGACACAAGGCCAGGATGCTTTCGCAGGGCCGGGACCATTTCTAGGACGGGGCCAGGATTCTTTCACAGGGCCGGGACCCTTTCTAGGACACAGCGCCAGGATGCTATCGCAGGGCCGGGTCCCTTCCTTGGACACAGAACCAGGATGCTTTCGCAGGGCCGGGACCCTTTCTACGACATAAGGCCAGAATGCTCTCACAGGGCCGGGACCCTGCCTTGGCCACAGGGCCAGGATGCTTTCGCAGAGCAGGGACACTTTCTAGGACACATGGCCAGGATGCATCCGCAGGACCGTGACCCTTTCTAGGACACAAGGCCAGGATGCTTTCGCAGGGCCGGGACCATTTCTAGGACGGGGCCAGGATGCTTTCACAGGGCCGGGACCCTTTCTAGGACACAGGGCCAGGATGCTATCGCAGGGCCGGGACCCTCCCTTGGATACAGAACCAGGATGCTTTCGCAGGGCCGGGACCCTGCCTTGGCCACAGGGCCAGGATGCTTTCGCAGAGCAGGGACACTTTCTAGGACACATGGCCAGGATGCATCCGCAGGACCGTGACCCTTTCTAGGACACAAGGCCAGGATGCTTTCGCAGGGCCGGGACCATTTCTAGGACGGGGCCAGGATGCTTTCACAGGGCCGGGACCCTTTCTAGGACACAGGACCAGGATGCTTTCGCAGGGCAGTGTCTTTTTCGAGGTCACAAGGCCAGGATGCTTTCACAGGGCCGGCACCCTTCCTTGGACACAGGGCCAGGATTCTTCCTCAGGGCAGGGTCTCTTTCTAGGGCAGGCCCAGGATGCTATCGCAGGGCCGGGACCCTCCCTTGGACACAGAACCAGCATGCTTTCGCAGGGCCGGGACCCTGCCTTGGCCACAGGGCCAGGATGCTTTCGCAGAGCAGGGACACTTTCTAGGACACATGGCCAGGATGCATCCGCAGGACCGTGACCCTTTCTAGGACACAAGGCCAGGATGCTTTCGCAGGGCCGGGACCATTTCTAGGATGGGGCCAGGATGCCTTCACAGGGCAGGGACCCTTTCTAAGACACAGGACCAGGATGCTTTCGCAGGGCCGGCACACTTCCTTGGACACAGGGCCAGGATGCTTCCTCAGGGCAGGGTCTCTTTCTAGGGCAGGCCCAGGATGCTTTCACAGGGCCGGGACCCTTTCTAGGACACAGGGCCAGGATGCTCTCACAGGGCCGTGACCCTTCCTTGGACACAGGGCCAGGAACCTTTCACAGGGCCGGGACCCTTTCTAGGACAGGGCCAGGATGCTTTCGCAAGGCAGGGTATCTTTCTAGGACAGGCCCAGGATGCTTTCACAGGGCCGGGACCCTTTCCAGGACACAGGGCCAGGATGCTATCGCATGGCCGGGACCCTTCCTTGGACACAGAACAAGGATGCTTTCGCAGGGCCGGGACCCTTTCTAGGACACAGGGCCAGGATGCTCTCACAGGGCCGGGACCCTTCCTTTGACACAGGGTCAGGAACCTTTCACAGGGCCGGGACCCTTTCTAGGACACAGGGCCAGGATGCTTTCGCAGGGCAGGGACCTTTTCTAGGACAGTTCCAGGATGCTTCCGCAGGGCCGGGACTCTCGCTAGGACACATGGCCAGGATGCATCCGCAGGGCTGGGCCCCTTCCTTGGACACAGGGCCAGGATGCTTTCGCAGGGCTGCGATCTTTTCTATGACAGAGGGCCAGGATGCTTTCACAGGGCTGGGACCCTTTATACGACACAGGACCAGGATGCTTTCGCAGGGCTGGGACCATTTCTAAGACACAGGGCCAGGAGGCTTTCACAGGGCCGGGACCGCTTCTAGGACACAGGGCCCGGAGGCTTTCGCAGGGCCATGGACATTTCTAGGACACAGGGCCAGGAATCATTTGCAGGGCCGGCCCTTTTCTTGGACACATGGCCAGGATGCTTCCGCAGGTCCGGGAGCTTTCCTTGGATACAGGGCCTGGAAGCGTCCGCAGGGCGGGTCCCCTCCTTGGACACAGGGCCAGGAACCTTTCACTGGTCCTGGACCGTTTCTAGGACACAGGGCCAGGATGCTTTCGCAGGGCCGTGACCCTTTCTAGGACACAAGGCCAGGATGCTGTCACTGGGCCGGCACCTTTCCTTGGGGACAGGGCCAGGATGCTTCCGCAGGGCCGGGACCCTTTCTTGGACACAGGTGCAGGATGCTTTCAGAGGGCCGGGACCCTTTCCAGGACACAGGGCCAGGATGCTATCGCAGGGCCGGGACACTTCCTTGGACACAGGACCAGGATGCTTTCGCAGGGCAGGGTCTCTTTCTAGGACAGGCCCAGGATGCTTTCACAGGGCCGGGACCCTTTCTAGGATACAGGGCCAGGATGCTATCGCAGGGCCGGGACCCTTCGTTGGACACAGAACCAGGATGCTTTCGCAGGGCCGGGACCCTTTCTAGGACACAGGGCCAGGATGCTCTCACAGCGCCGGGACCCTTCCTTGGACACAGGGCAAGGAACCTTTCACAGGGCCGGGACCCTTCCTTGGACACAGAACCAGGATGATTTCGCAGGGCCGGGACCCTTTCTAGGACACAGGGCCAGGATGCTCTCACAGGGCCGGGACCCTTCCTTGGACACAGGGACAGGAACCTTTCACAGGGGCGGGACCCTTTCTAGGACACAGGGCCAGGATGCTTTCGCAGGGCCGGGACCCTTTCTCGGACAGTGCCAGGATGCTTTCACGGGGCTGGGACACTTTCTAGGACACATGGCCAGGATGCTTTTGCAGGGCCGGGACCTTTTCTAGGACACTGGGCCAGGGGGCTTTCACAGGGCCGGCACCCTTCCTTGGACACAGGGCCAGGATGCTTCCGCAGGGCCGGGACCCTTTCTTGGACACAGGTCCAGGATGCTTTCACAAGGCCGGGACCCTTTCCAGGACACAGTGCCAGGATGCTATCGCAGGGCCGGGTCCCTTCCTAGGACACAGGACAAGGATGCCTTCGCAGGGCAGGGTCTCTTTCTAGGACCGGCCCAGGATGCTTTCACAGGGCCGGGACCCTTTCTAGGACACAGGGCCAGGATGCTATCGCAGGGCCGGGACCCTTCCTTGGACACAGAACCAGGATGCTTTCGCAGGGCCGGGACCCTTTCAAGGATACAGGGCCAGGATGCTCTCACAGGGCCGGGACCTTTTCCAGGACACAGGGCAAGGAGGCATTCACAGGGCCGTGACACTTTCCAGGACAGGGCCAGGATGCATTCACAGGGCTGAGACCCTTTCTAGGACAGGGCAGGGATGCTTTCGCAGGGCAGGGACTCTTTCTAGGACACATGGCCAGAATGCATCCGCAGGGTCGGGACCCTTCCTTGGACACAGGGCCAGGATGCTTTCGCAGGGAAGGGACTCTTTCTAGGACACATGGCCAGGATGCTTTCGCCGGGCCGGGACAATTTCTAGGACAGGGCAGGGATGCTATCGCAAGGCAGGAACTCATTCTTGGACACATGGCCAGAATGCATCCGCAGGGTCGGGACCCTGCCTTGGCCACAGGGCCAGGATGCTTTCGCAGGGCAGGGACACTTTCTGGGACACATGGCCAGGATGCTATCGCAGGGCCGGAACCCTTTCCAGGACACAGGGACAGGATGCTATCGCAGGGCCGGGACCCTTCCTTGGACACAGGACCAGGATGCTTTCGCAGGGCAGGCTCTCTTTCTAGGACAGGCCCAGGATGCTTTCACAGGGCCGGGACCCTTTCTAGGACAGAGGGCCAGGATGCTCTCACAGGGCCGGGACCCTTCCTTGGACACAGGGCCAGGAACCTTTCACAGGGCCGGGACCCTTTCTTGGACACAAGGCCAGGATGCTTTCACAGGGCCGGCACCCTTCCTTGGACACAGGGCCAGGATGCTTCCGCAGGGCCGGGACCCTTTCTTGGACACAGGTCCAGGATGCTTTCACAGGGCCGTGACCCTTTCCAGGACACAGGGCCAGGATGCTATCGAAGGTCCGGGACCCTTCCTTGGACACAGGACCAGGATGCTTTCGCAAGGCAGGGTCTCTTTCTAGGACCGGCCCAGGATGCTTTCACAGTGCCGGGACCCTTTCTAGGACACAGGGCCAGGATGCTATCGCAGGGCCGGGACCCTTCCTTGGACACAGAACCAGGATGCTTTCGCAGGGCCGGGACCCTTTCAAGGATACAGGGCCAGGATGCTCTCACAGGGCCGGGACCTTTTCCAGGACACAGGGCAAGGAGGCATTCACAGGGCCGTGACACTTTCCAGGACAGGGCCAGGATGCATTCACAGGGCTGAGACCCTTTCTAGGACAGGGCAGGGATGCTTTCGCAGGGCAGGGACTCTTTCTAGGACACATGGCCAGAATGCATCCGCAGGGTCGGGACCCTTCCTTGGACACAGGGCCAGGATGCTTTCGCAGGGAAGGGACTCTTTCTAGGACACATGGCCAGGATGCTTTCGCCGGGCCGGGACAATTTCTAGGACAGGGCAGGGATGCTATCGCAAGGCAGGAACTCATTCTTGGACACATGGCCAGAATGCATCCGCAGGGTCGGGACCCTGCCTTGGCCACAGGGCCAGGATGCTTTCGCAGGGCAGGGACACTTTCTGGGACACATGGCCAGGATGCATCCGCAGGACCGTGACCCTTTCTAGGACACAAGGCCAGGATGCTTTCGCAGGGCCGGGACCATTTCTAGGACGGGGCCAGGATGCTTTCACAGGGCCGGGACCCTTTCTAGGACACAGGACTAGGATGCTTTCGCAGGGCAGGGTCTCTTTCTAGGACAGAAGTCCAGGATGCTTTCACAGGGCCGGCAACCTTCCTTGGACACTGGGCCAGGATGCTTCCTCAGGGCCGGGATCCTTTCTTGGACACAGGTCCAGGATGCTTTCACAGGGCCGGGAACCTTTCCAGGACACAGGGCCAGGATGCTATCGCAGGGCCGGGACCCTTACTTGGACACAGAACCAGGATGCTTTCGCAGGGCAAGGACCCTTTCTAGGACACAGGGCCAGGATGCTCTCACAGGGCCGGGACCCTTCCTTGGACACAGTGCCAGGAACCTTTCACAGGGCCGGGACACTTTCTAGGACACAGGGCCAGGATGCTTCCGCAGGGCCGGGACCCTTTCTTGGACACAGGTCCAGGATGCTTTCACAAGGCCGGGACCCTTTCCAGGACACAGGGCCAGGATGCTATCGCATGGCCGGGACCCTTCCTTGGACACAGGACCAGGATGCTTTCGCTGGGCCGGGACCCTTTCTAGGACACAAGGCCAGGATGCTTTCACAGGACCGGGACCCTTTCTAGGACACAGGGCCAGGATGCTATCGCAGGGCCGGGACCCTTCCTTGGACACAGAACCAGGATGCTTTCGCAGGGCCGGGACCATTTCTAGGACACAGGGCCAGGATGCTCTCACAGGGCCGGTACCCTTCCTTGGACAGGGCCAGGATGCTTTCACAGGGCTGGGACCATTTCTAGGACAGGGCAGGGATGCTTTCGCAGGGCAGGGACTCTTTCTAGGACAGGCCCAGGATGCTTTCACAGGGCCGGGACCCTTTCTAGGACACAGGGCCAGGATGCTATCGCAGGGCCGGGACCCTGCCTTGGCCACAGGGCCAGGATGCTTTCGCAGAGCAGGGACAATTTCTAGGACACATGACCAGGATGCCTCCGCAGGACCGTGACCCTTTCTAGGACACAAGGCCAGGATGCTTTCGCAGGGCCGGGACCATTTCTAGGACGGGGCCAGGATGCTTTCACAGGGCCGGGACCCTTTCTAGGACACAGGACCAGGATGCTTTCGCAGGGCAGGGGCTTTTTCGAGGTCACAAGGCCAGGATGTTTTCACAGTGCCGGCACCCTTCCTTGGACACAGGGCCAGGATTCTTCCTCAGGGCAGGGTCTCTTTCTAGGGCAGGCCCAGGATGCTTTCACAGGGCCGGGACCCTTTCTAGGACACAGGGCCAGGATGCTATCGCAGGGTCGGGACCCTTCCTTGGACACAGAACCAGGATGCATTCGGATGGCCGGGACCCTTTCTACGACACAGGGCCAGAATGCTCTCACAGGGCCGTGACCCTTCCTTGGACACAGGGCCAGGATGCATTCGCAGGGCCGGGACCCTTCCTTGGACACAGGACCAGGATGCTTTCGCAAGGCAGAGTATCTTTCTAGGACAGGCCCAGGATGCTTTCACAGGGCCGGGACCCATTCTAGGACACAGGGCCAGGATGCTATCGCAGGGCCGGGACCTTTCCTTGGACACAGAACCAGGATGCTTTCGCAGGGCCGGGACCCTTTCTAGGACACAGGGCCAGGATGCTCTCACAGGGCCGGGAACCTTCCTTGGACACAGGGCCATGAACCTTTCACAGGGCCGGGACCCTTTCTAGGACACAAGGCCAGGATGCTTTCACAGGGCCGGCACCCTTCCTTGGACACAGGGCCAGGATGCTTCCGCAGGGCCGGGACCCTTTCTAGGACACAGGTCCAGGATGCTTTCACAGGGCCGGTACCCTTTCCAGGACACAGGGACAGGATGCTTTCGCTGGGCCGGGACCCTTTCTAGGACACAAGGCCATGATGCTTTCACAGGGCCGGCACCCTTCCTTGGACACAGGGCCAGGATGCTTCCGCAGGGCCGGGACCCTTTCTAGGACACAAGGCCAGGATGCTTTCACAGGGCCGGCACCCTTCCTTCGACACAGGGCCAGGATGCTTCCGCAGGGCCGGGACCCTTTCCAGGACACAGTGCCAGGATGCTATCGCATGGCCGGGACCCTTCCTTGGTCACAGGACCAGGATGCTTTCGCAGGGCAGGGTCTCTTTCTTGGACAGGCCCAGGATGCTTTCAAAGGGCCGGGACCCTTTCTAGGACACAGGGCCAGGATGCTATCGCAGGGCCGGGACCCGTTCTAGGACAGAGGGCCAGGATGTTCTCACAGGGCCGAGAACCTTCCTTGGACACAGGGCCAGGAACCTTTCACAGGGCCGGGACCCTTCCTTGGACACAGAACCAGGTTGCTTTCGCAGGGCCGGGACCCTTTCTAGGATACAGGGCCAGGATGCTCTCACAGGGCCGGGACCCTTCCTTGGACACAGGGCCAGGAACCTTTCACAGGGCCGGGACCCTTTCTAGGACACAGGGCCAGGATGCTATCGCAGGGCCGGGACCCATTCTAGGACACAAGGCCAGGGTGCTTTCACAGGGCCGGCACCCTTCCTTGGACACAGGGCCAGGATGCTTCCGCAGGCCCGGGACCCTTTCTTGGACACAGGTCCAGGATGCTTTCACAGGGCCGTGACCCTTTCCAGGACACAGGGCCAGGATGCTATCGAAGGGCCGGGACACTTCCTTGGACACAGGACCAGGATGCTTTCGCAAGGCAGGGTATCTTTCTAGGACAGGCCCAGGATGCTTTCACAGGGCAGGAAACCTTTCTAGGACACAGGGCCAGGATGCTATCGCAGGGCCGGAACCCTTTCCAGGACACAGGGACAGGATGCTATCGCAGGGCCGGGACCCTTCCTTGGACACAGGACCAGGATGCTTTCGCAGGGCAGGCTCTCTTTCTAGGACAGGCCCAGGATGCTTTCACAGGGCCGGGACCCTTTCTAGGACAGAGGGCCAGGATGCTATCACAGGGCCGGGACCCTTCCTTGGACACAGGGCCAGGAACCTTTCACAGGGCCGGGACCCTTTCTTGGACACAAGGCCAGGATGCTTTCACAGGGCCGGCACCCTTCCTTGGACACAGGGCCAGGATGCTTCCGCAGGGCCGGGACCCTTTCTTGGACACAGGTCCAGGATGCTTTCACAGGGCCGTGACCCTTTCCAGGACACAGGGCCAGGATGCTATCGAAGGGCCGGGACCCTTCCTTGGACACAGGACCAGGATGCTTTCGCAAGGCAGGGTATCTTTCTAGGACAGGCCCAGGATGCTTTCACAGGGCCGGGACCCTTTCTAGGACACAGGGCCAGGATGCTATCGCAGGGCCGGGACCCTTCCTTGGACACAGAACCAGGATGCTTTCGCAGGGCCGGGACCCTTTCTAGGACACAGGGCCAGGATGCTCTCACAGGGCCGGGACCCTTCCTTGGACACAGGGCCAGGAACCTTTCACAGGGCCGGGACCCTTTCTAGGACAGAGGGCCAGGATGCTTCCGCAGGGCCGGGACCCTTTCCAGGACACAGGGCCAGGATGCTATCGCAGGGCCGGGACCGGTCCTTGGACACAGGACCAGGATGCTTTCGCTGGGCCGGGACCCTTTCTAGGACACAAGGCCAGGATGCTTTCACAGGGCCGGCACCCTTCCTGGGACACAGGGCCAGGATGCTTCCGCAGGGCCGGAACCCTTTCCAGGACACAGGGACAAGATGCTATCGCAGGGCCGGGACCCTTCCTTGGACACAGGACCAGGATGCTTTCGGAGGGCAGGCTCTCTTTCTAGGACAGGCCCAGGATGCTTTCACATTGCCGGGACCCTTTCTAGGACACAGGTCCAGGATGCTATCGCAGGGCCGGGACCCTTCCTTGGACACAGAACCAGGATGCTTTCGCAGGGCCGGGACCATTTCCAGGACACAGGGCCAGGATGCTCTCACAGGGCCGGTACCCTTCCTTGGACAGGGCCAGGATGCTTTCACAGGGCTGGGACCATTTCTAGGACAGGCCCAATATGCTTTCACAGGGCCGGGACCCTTTCTAGGACACAGGGCCAGGATGCTATCGCAGAGCAGGGACACTTTCTAGGACACATGACCAGGATGCCTCCGCAGGACCGTGACCCTTTCTAGGACACAAGGCCAGGATGCTTTCGCAGGGCCGGGACCATTTCTAGGACGGGGCCAGGATGCTTTCACAGGGCCGGGACCCTTTCTAGGACACAGGACCAGGATGCTTTCGCAGGGCAGGGGCTTTTTCGACGTCACAAGGCCAGGATGCTTTCACAGGTCCGGCAACCTTCCTTGGACACAGGGCCAGGATTCTTCCTCAGGGCAGGGTCTCTTTCTAAGGCAGGCCCAGGATGCTTTCACAGGGCCAGGATGCTCTCACAGGGCCGGGACCCTTCCTTGGACACAGGGCCAGGAACCTTTCACAGGGCCGGGACCCTTTCTAGGACAGAGGGCCAGGATGCTTCCGCAGGGCCGGGACCCTTTCTTGGACACAGGTCCAGGATGCTTTCACAGGGCCGGGACCCTTTCCAGGACACAGGGCCAGGATGCTATTGCAGGGCCGGGACCGGTCCTTGGACACAGGACCAGGATGCTTTCACTGGGCCGGGACCCTTTCTAGGACACAAGGCCAGGATGCTTTCACAGGGCCGGCACCCTTCCTGGGACACAGGGCCAGGATGCTTCCGCAGGGCCGGGACCCTTTCTAGGACACAGGTCCAGGATGCTTTCACAGGACCGGAACCCTTTCCAGGACACAGGGACAGGATGCTTTCGCAGGGCCGGGACCCTTCCTTGGACACAGGACCAGGATGCTTTCGCAGGGCAGGCTCTCTTTCTAGGACAGGCCCAGGATGCTTTCACAGGGCCGGGACCCTTTCTAGGACAGAGGGCCAGGATGATATCGCAGGGCCGGGACCCTCCCTTGGACACAGAAGCAGGATGCTTTCGCAGGGCCGGGACCCTTTCTAGGACACAGGGCCAGGATGCTCTCACAGGGCCGGGACCCTTCCTTGGACACAGGGCCAGGAACCTTTAACAGGGCCGGGACCCTTTCTAGGACACAGGGCCAGGATGCTTTCACAGTGCCGGGACACTTTCTCGGACAGTGACAGGATGCTTTCACAGGGCCGGGACCCTTTCTAGGACACAGGGCCAGGATGCTATCGCAGGGCCGGGACCCTTCCTTGCACACAGAACCAGGATGCTTTCGCAGGGCCGGGACCATTTCTAGGACACAGGGCCAGGATGCTCTCACAGGGCCGGTACCCTTCCTTGGACAGGGCCAGGATGCTTTCACAGGGCTGGGACCATTTCTAGGACAGGGCAGGGATGCTTTCGCAGGGCAGGGACTCTTTCTAGGACAGGCCCAGGATGCTTTCACAGGGCCGGGACCCTTTCTAGGACACAGGGCCAGGATGCTATCGCAGGGCCGGGACCCTGCCTTGGCCACAGGGCCAGGATGCTTTCGCAGAGCAGGGACACTTTCTAGGACACATGGCCAGGATGCCTCCGCAGGACCGTGACCCTTTCTAGGACACAAGGCCTGGATGCTTTCGCAGGGCCGGGACCATTTCTAGGACGGGGCCAGGATGCTTTCACAGGGCCGGGACCCTTTCTACGACACAGGACCAGGATGCTTTCGCAGGGCAAGGGCTTTTTCGAGGTCACAAGGCCAGGATGCTTTCACAGGGCCGGCACCCTTCCTTGGACACAGGGCCAGGATTCTTCCTCAGGGCAGGGTCTCTTTCTAGGGCAGGCCCAGGATGCTTTCACAGGGCCGGGACCCTTTCTAGGACACAGGGCCAGGATGCTATCGCAGGGTCGGGACCCTTCCTTGGACACAGAACCAGGATGCTTTCGGAGGGCCGGGACCCTTTCTACGACACAGGGCCAGAATGCTCTCACAGGGCCGTGACCCTTCCTTGGACACAGGGCCAGGATGCATTCGCAGGGCCGGGACCCTTCCTTGGACACAGGACCAGGATGCTTTCGCAAGGCAGAGTATCTTTCTAGGACAGGCCCAGGATGCTTTCACAGGGCCGGGACCCATTCTAGGACACAGGGCCAGGATGCTATCGCAGGGCCGGGACCTTTCCTTGGACACAGAACCAGGATGCTTTCGCAGGGCCGGGACCCTTTCTAGGACACAGGGCCAGGATGCTCTCACAGGGCCGGGAACCTTCCTTGGACACAGGGCCATGAACCTTTCACAGGGCCGGGACCCTTTCTAGGACACAAGGCCAGGATGCTTTCACAGGGCCGGCACCCTTCCTTGGACACAGGGCCAGGATGCTTCCGCAGGGCCGGGACCCTTTCTAGGACACAGGTCCAGGATGCTTTCACAGGGCCGGTACCCTTTCCAGGACACAGGGACAGGATGCTTTCGCTGGGCCGGGACCCTTTCTAGGACACAAGGCCATGATGCTTTCACAGGGCCGGCACCCTTCCTTGGACACAGGGCCAGGATGCTTCCGCAGGGCCGGGACCCTTTCTAGGACACAAGGCCAGGATGCTTTCACAGGGCCGGCACCCTTCCTTCGACACAGGGCCAGGATGCTTCCGCAGGGCCGGGACCCTTTCCAGGACACAGTGCCAGGATGCTATCGCATGGCCGGGACCCTTCCTTGGTCACAGGACCAGGATGCTTTCGCAGGGCAGGGTCTCTTTCTTGGACAGGCCCAGGATGCTTTCAAAGGGCCGGGACCCTTTCTAGGACACAGGGCCAGGATGCTATCGCAGGGCCGGGACCCGTTCTAGGACAGAGGGCCAGGATGTTCTCACAGGGCCGAGAACCTTCCTTGGACACAGGGCCAGGAACCTTTCACAGGGCCGGGACCCTTCCTTGGACACAGAACCAGGTTGCTTTCGCAGGGCCGGGACCCTTTCTAGGATACAGGGCCAGGATGCTCTCACAGGGCCGGGACCCTTCCTTGGACACAGGGCCAGGAACCTTTCACAGGGCCGGGACCCTTTCTAGGACACAGGGCCAGGATGCTATCGCAGGGCCGGGACCCTTTCTAGGACACAAGGCCAGGATGCTTTCACAGGGCCGGCACCCTTCCTTGGACACAGGGCCAGGATGCTTCCGCAGGCCCGGGACCCTTTCTTGGACACAGGTCCAGGATGCTTTCACAGGGCCGTGACCCTTTCCAGGACACAGGGCCAGGATGCTATCGAAGGGCCGGGACACTTCCTTGGACACAGGACCAGGATGCTTTCGCAAGGCAGGGTATCTTTCTAGGACAGGCCCAGGATGCTTTCACAGGGCCGGGAACCTTTCTAGGACACAGGGCCAGGATGCTATCGCAGGGCCGGAACCCTTTCCAGGACACAGGGACAGGATGCTATCGCAGGGCCGGGACCCTTCCTTGGACACAGGACCAGGATGCTTTCGCAGGGCAGGCTCTCTTTCTAGGACAGGCCCAGGATGCTTTCACAGGGCCGGGACCCTTTCTAGGACAGAGGGCCAGGATGCTCTCACAGGGCCGGGACCCTTCCTTGGACACAGGGCCAGGAACCTTTCACAGGGCCGGGACCCTTTCTTGGACACAAGGCCAGGATGCTTTCACAGGGCCGGCACCCTTCCTTGGACACAGGGCCAGGATGCTTCCGCAGGGCCGGGACCCTTTCTTGGACACAGGTCCAGGATGCTTTCACAGGGCCGTGACCCTTTCCAGGACACAGGGCCAGGATGCTATCGAAGGGCCGGGACCCTTCCTTGGACACAGGACCAGGATGCTTTCGCAAGGCAGGGTATCTTTCTAGGACAGGCCCAGGATGCTTTCACAGGGCCGGGACCCTTTCTAGGACACAGGGCCAGGATGCTATCGCAGGGCCGGGACCCTTCCTTGGACACAGAACCAGGATGCTTTCGCAGGGCCGGGACCCTTTCTAGGACACAGGGCCAGGATGCTCTCACAGGGCCGGGACCCTTCCTTGGACACAGGGCCAGGAACCTTTCACAGGGCCGGGACCCTTTCTAGGACAGAGGGCCAGGATGCTTCCGCAGGGCCGGGACCCTTTCCAGGACACAGGGCCAGGATGCTATCGCAGGGCCGGGACCGGTCCTTGGACACAGGACCAGGATGCTTTCGCTGGGCCGGGACCCTTTCTAGGACACAAGGCCAGGATGCTTTCACAGGGCCGGCACCCTTCCTGGGACACAGGGCCAGGATGCTTCCGCAGGGCCGGAACCCTTTCCAGGACACAGGGACAAGATGCTATCGCAGGGCCGGGACCCTTCCTTGGACACAGGACCAGGATGCTTTCGGAGGGCAGGCTCTCTTTCTAGGACAGGCCCAGGATGCTTTCACATTGCCGGGACCCTTTCTAGGACACAGGTCCAGGATGCTATCGCAGGGCCGGGACCCTTCCTTGGACACAGAACCAGGATGCTTTCGCAGGGCCGGGACCATTTCCAGGACACAGGGCCAGGATGCTCTCACAGGGCCGGTACCCTTCCTTGGACAGGGCCAGGATGCTTTCACAGGGCTGGGACCATTTCTAGGACAGGCCCAATATGCTTTCAATGGCCGGGACCCTTTCTAGGACACAGGGCCAGGATGCTATCGCAGAGCAGGGACACTTTCTAGGACACATGACCAGGATGCCTCCGCAGGACCGTGACCCTTTCTAGGACACAAGGCCAGGATGCTTTCGCAGGGCCGGGACCATTTCTAGGACGGGGCCAGGATGCTTTCACAGGGCCGGGACCCTTTCTAGGACACAGGACCAGGATGCATTCGCAGGGCAGGGGCTTTTTCGACGTCACAAGGCCAGGATGCTTTCACAGGTCCGGCAACCTTCCTTGGACACAGGGCCAGGATTCTTCCTCAGGGCAGGGTCTCTTTCTAAGGCAGGCCCAGGATGCTTTCACAGGGCCAGGATGCTCTCACAGGGCCGGGACCCTTCCTTGGACACAGGGCCAGGAACCTTTCACAGGGCCGGGACCCTTTCTAGGACAGAGGGCCAGGATGCTTCCGCAGGGCCGGGACCCTTTCTTGGACACAGGTCCAGGATGCTTTCACAGGGCCGGGACCCTTTCCAGGACACAGGGCCAGGATGCTATTGCAGGGCCGGGACCGGTCCTTGGACACAGGACCAGGATGCTTTCACTGGGCCGGGACCCTTTCTAGGACACAAGGCCAGGATGCTTTCACAGGGCCGGCACCCTTCGTGGGACACAGGGCCAGGATGCTTCCGCAGGGCCGGGACCCTTTCTAGGACACAGGTCCAGGATGCTTTCACAGGACCGGAACCCTTTCCAGGACACAGGGACAGGATGCTTTCGCAGGGCCGGGACCCTTCCTTGGACACAGGACCAGGATGCTTTCGCAGGGCAGGCTCTCTTTCTAGGACAGGCCCAGGATGCTTTCACAGGGCCGGGACCCTTTCTAGGACAGAGGGCCAGGATGATATCGCAGGGCCGGGACCCTCCCTTGGACACAGAAGCAGGATGCTTTCGCAGGGCCGGGACCCTTTCTAGGACACAGGGCCAGGATGCTCTCACAGGGCCGGGACCCTTCCTTGGACACAGGGCCAGGAACCTTTAACAGGGCCGGGACCCTTTCTAGGACACAGGGCCAGGATGCTTTCACAGTGCCGGGACACTTTCTCGGACAGTGACAGGATGCTTTCACAGGGCCGGGACCCTTTCTAGGACACAGGGCCAGGATGCTATCGCAGGGCCGGGACCCTTCCTTGCACACAGAACCAGGATGCTTTCGCAGGGCCGGGACCATTTCTAGGACACAGGGCCAGGATGCTCTCACAGGGCCGGTACCCTTCCTTGGACAGGGCCAGGATGCTTTCACAGGGCTGGGACCATTTCTAGGACAGGGCAGGGATGCTTTCGCAGGGCAGGGACTCTTTCTAGGACAGGCCCAGGATGCTTTCACAGGGCCGGGACCCTTTCTAGGACACAGGGCCAGGATGCTATCGCAGGGCCGGGACCCTGCCTTGGCCACAGGGCCAGGATGCTTTCGCAGAGCAGGGACACTTTCTAGGACACATGGCCAGGATGCCTCCGCAGGACCGTGACCCTTTCTAGGACACAAGGCCTGGATGCTTTCGCAGGGCCGGGACCATTTCTAGGACGGGGCCAGGATGCTTTCACAGGGCCGGGACCCTTTCTAGGACACAGGACCAGGATGCTTTCGCAGGGCAAGGGCTTTTTCGAGGTCACAAGGCCAGGATGCTTTCACAGGGCCGGCACCCTTCCTTGGACACAGGGCCAGGATTCTTCCTCAGGGCAGGGTCTCTTTCTAGGGCAGGCCCAGGATGCTTTCACAGGGCCGGGACCCTTTCTAGGACACAGGGCCAGGATGCTATCGCAGGGTCGGGACCCTTCCTTGGACACAGAACCAGGATGCTTTCGGAGGGCCGGGACCCTTTCTACGACACAGGGCCAGAATGCTCTCACAGGGCCGTGACCCTTCCTTGGACACAGGGCCAGGATGCATTCGCAGGGCCGGGACCCTTCCTTGGACACAGGACCAGGATGCTTTCGCAAGGCAGGGTATCTTTCTAGGACAGGCCCAGGATGCTCTCACAGGGCCGGGACCCTTCATTGGACACAGGGCCAGGAACCTTTCACAGGGCCGGGACCCTTTCTAGGACAGAGGGCCAGGATGCTTCCGCAGGGCCGGGACCTGTTCTTGGACACAGGTCCAGGATGCTTTCACAGGGCCGGGACCCTTTCCAGGACACATGGACAGGATGCTATCGCAGGGCCGGGACCCTTTCTAGGACACAAGGACAGGATGCTTTCACAGGGCCGGCACCCTTCCTTGGACACAGGGCCAGGATGCTTCCGCAGGGCCGGGACCCTTTCTAGGACACAGGTCCAGGATGCTTTCACAGGGCCGGAACCCTTTCCAGGACACAGGGACAGGATGCTATCGCAGGGTAGGGACCCTTCCTTGGACACAGGACCAGGATGCTTTCGCAGGGCAGGCTCTCTTTCTAGGACAGGACCAGGATGCTTTCGCTGGGCCGGGACCCTTTCTAGGACACAGGGCCAGAATGCTCTCACAGGGCCGTGACCCTTCCTTGGACACAGGGCCAGGATGCATTCGCAGGGCCGGGACCCTTCCTTGGACACAGGACCAGGATGCTTTCGCAAGGCAGGGTATCTTTCTAGGACAGGCCCAGGATGCTTTCACAGGGCCGGGACCCATTCTAGGACACAGGGCCAGGATGCTATCGCAGGGCCGGGACCTTTCCTTGGACACAGAACCAGGATGCTTTCGCAGGGCCGGGACCCTTTCTAGGACACAGGGCCAGGATGCTCTCACAGGGCCGGGACCCTTCATTGGACACAGGGCCAGGAACCTTTCACAGGGCCGGGACCCTTTCTAGGACAGAGGGCCAGGATGCTTCCGCAGGGCCGGGACCCGTTCTTGGACACAGGTCCAGGATGCTTTCACAGGGCCGGGACCCTTTCCAGGACACATGGACAGGATGCTATCGCAGGGCCGGGACCCTTTCTAGGACACAAGGCCAGGATGCTTTCACAGGGCCGGCACCCTTCCTTGGACACAGGGCCAGGATGCTTCCGCAGGGCCGGGACCCTTTCTAGGACACAGGTACAGGATGCTTTCACAGGGCCGGAACCCTTTCCAGGACACAGGGACAGGATGCTATCGCACGGTAGGGACCCTTCCTTGGACACAGGACCAGGATGCTTTCGCAGGGCAGGCTCTCTTTCTAGGACAGGACCAGGATGCTTTCGCTGGGCCGGGACCCTTTCTAGGACACAAGGCCAGGATGCTTTCACAGGGCCGGCACCCCTCCTTGGACACAGGGCCAGGATGCTTCCGCAGGGCCGGGACCCTTTCTAGGACACAGGTCAAGGATGCTTTCACAGGGCCGGAACCCTTTCCAGGACACAGGGACAGGATGCTATCGCAGGGCCGGGACCCTTCCTTGGACACAGGACCAGGATGCTTTCGCAGGGCAGGCTCTCTTTCTAGGACAGGCCCAGGATGCTTTCACAGGGCCGGGACCCTTTCTAGGACACAGGTCCAGGATGCTATCGCAAGGCCGGGACCCTTCCTTGGACACAGACCCAGGAACCTTTCACAGGGCCGGGACCCTTCCTTGGACAGGGGCAGGATGCTTTCGCAGGGCCGTGACCCTTTCTCGGACAGTGCCAGGATGCTTTAACAGGGCTGGGACCATTTCTAGGACAGGGCAGGGATGCTTTCGCAGGGCAGGGACTCTTTCTAGGACACATGGCCAGAATGCATCCGCAGGGTCGGGACCCTTCCTTGGACACAGGGCCAGGATGATTTCGCAGGGCAGGGTCTCTTTCTAGGACAGGCCCAGGATGCTTTCACAGGGCCGGGACCCTTTCTAGGACACAGGGCCAGGATGCTATCGCAGGGCCGGGACCCTTCCTTGGACAAAAGACCAGGATGCTTTCGCAAGGCAGAGTATCTTTCTAGGACAGGCCCAGGATGCTTTCACAGGGCCGGGACCCTTTCTAGGACACAAGGCCAGGATGCTTCCGCAGGGCCGGGACCCTTTCTTGGACACAGGTCCAGGATGCTTTCACAGGGCCGGCACCCTTTCCAGGACACAGGGCCAGGATGCTATCGCAGGGCCGGGACCGGTCCTTGGACACAGGACCAGGATGCTTTCGCTGGGCCGGGACCCTTTCTAGGACACAAGGCCAGGATGCTTTCACAGGGCCGGCACCCTTCCTGGGACACAGGGCCAGGATGCTTCCGCAGGGCCGGGACCCTTTCTAGGACACAGGTCCAGGATGCTTTCACAGGGCCGGAACCCTTTCCAGGACACAGGGACAGGATGCTATCGCAGGGTAGGGACCCTTCCTTGGACACAGGACCAGGATGCTTTCGCAGGGCAGGCTCTCTTTCTAGGACAGGACCAGGATGCTTTCGCTGGGCCGGGACCCTTTCTAGGACACAGGGCCAGAATGCTCTCACAGGGCCGTGACCCTTCCTTGGACACAGGGCCAGGATGCATTCGCAGGGCCGGGACCCTTCCTTGGACACAGGACCAGGATGCTTTCGCAAGGCAGGGTATCTTTCTAGGACAGGCCCAGGATGCTTTCACAGGGCCGGGACCCATTCTAGGACACAGGGCCAGGATGCTATCGCAGGGCCGGGACCTTTCCTTGGACACAGAACCAGGATGCTTTCGCAGGGCCGGGACCCTTTCTAGGACACAGGGCCAGGATGCTCTCACAGGGCCGGGACCCTTCATTGGACACAGGGCCAGGAACCTTTCACAGGGCCGGGACCCTTTCTAGGACAGAGGGCCAGGATGCTTCCGCAGGGCCGGGACCCGTTCTTGGACACAGGTCCAGGATGCTTTCACAGGGCCGGGACCCTTTCCAGGACACATGGACAGGATGCTATCGCAGGGCCGGGACCCTTTCTAGGACACAAGGCCAGGATGCTTTCACAGGGCCGGCACCCTTCCTTGGACACAGGGCCAGGATGCTTCCGCAGGGCCGGGACCCTTTCTAGGACACAGGTACAGGATGCTTTCACAGGGCCGGAACCCTTTCCAGGACACAGGGACAGGATGCTATCGCACGGTAGGGACCCTTCCTTGGACACAGGACCAGGATGCTTTCGCAGGGCAGGCTCTCTTTCTAGGACAGGACCAGGATGCTTTCGCTGGGCCGGGACCCTTTCTAGGACACAAGGCCAGGATGCTTTCACAGGGCCGGCACCCCTCCTTGGACACAGGGCCAGGATGCTTCCGCAGGGCCGGGACCCTTTCTAGGACACAGGTCAAGGATGCTTTCACAGGGCCGGAACCCTTTCCAGGACACAGGGACAGGATGCTATCGCAGGGCCGGGACCCTTCCTTGGACACAGGACCAGGATGCTTTCGCAGGGCAGGCTCTCTTTCTAGGACAGGCCCAGGATGCTTTCACAGGGCCGGGACCCTTTCTAGGACACAGGTCCAGGATGCTATCGCAAGGCCGGGACCCTTCCTTGGACACAGACCCAGGAACCTTTCACAGGGCCGGGACCCTTCCTTGGACAGGGGCAGGATGCTTTCGCAGGGCCGTGACCCTTTCTCGGACAGTGCCAGGATGCTTTAACAGGGCTGGGACCATTTCTAGGACAGGGCAGGGATGCTTTCGCAGGGCAGGGACTCTTTCTAGGACACATGGCCAGAATGCATCCGCAGGGTCGGGACCCTTCCTTGGACACAGGGCCAGGATGATTTCGCAGGGCAGGGTCTCTTTCTAGGACAGGCCCAGGATGCTTTCACAGGGCCGGGACCCTTTCTAGGACACAGGGCCAGGATGCTATCGCAGGGCCGGGACCCTTCCTTGGACAAAAGACCAGGATGCTTTCGCAAGGCAGAGTATCTTTCTAGGACAGGCCCAGGATGCTTTCACAGGGCCGGGACCCTTTCTAGGACACAAGGCCAGGATGCTTCCGCAGGGCCGGGACCCTTTCTTGGACACAGGTCCAGGATGCTTTCACAGGGCCGGCACCCTTTCCAGGACACAGGGCCAGGATGCTATCGCAGGGCCGGGACCGGTCCTTGGACACAGGACCAGGATGCTTTCGCTGGGCCGGGACCCTTTCTAGGACACAAGGCCAGGATGCTTTCACAGGGCCGGCACCCTTCCTGGGACACAGGGCCAGGATGCTTCCGCAGGGCCGGGACCCTTTCTAGGACACAGGTCCAGGATGCTTTCACAGGGCCGGAACCCTTTCCAGGACACAGGGACAGGATGCTATCGCAGGGCCGGGACCCTTCCTTGGACACAGGACCAGGATGCTTTCGCAGGGCAGGCTCCCTTTCTAGGACAGGCCCAGGATGCTTTCACAGGGCCGGGACCCTTTCTAGGACACAGGTCCAGGATGCTATCGCAGGGCCGGGACCCTTCCTTGGACACAGAACCAGGATGCTTTCGCAGGGCCGGGACCATTTCTAGGACACAGGGCCAGGATGCTCTCACAGGGCCGGTACCCTTCCTTGGACAGGGCCAGGATGCTTTCACAGGGCTGGGACCATTTCTAGGACAGGGCAGGGATGCTTTCGCAGTGCAGGGACTCTTTCTAGGACAGGCACAGGATGCTTTCACAGGGCCGGGACCCTCCCTTGGATACAGAACCAGGATGCTTTCGCAGGGCCGGGACCCTGCCTTGGCCACAGGGCCAGGATGCTTTCGCAGAGCAGGGACACTTTCTAGGACACATGGCCAGGATGCATCCGCAGGACCGTGACCCTTTCTAGGACACAAGGCCAGGATGCTTTCGCAGGGCCGGGACAATTTCTAGGACGGGGCCAGGATGCTTTCACAGGGCCGTGACCCTTTCTAGGACACAGGACCAGGATGCTCTCACAGGGCCGGGACCCTTCCTTGGACACAGGGCCAGTATGCTTTCACAGGGCCGGGACCCTTTCTAGGACACAGGGCCAGGATGCATTCGCAGGGTCGAGACCCTTCCATGGACACAGGACCATGATGCTTTCGCAGGTCCGTGACCCTTTCTAGGGCAGAGGGCCAGGATGCTTTCGCAGGGCAGGGTCTCTTTCTAGGACAGGCCCAGGATGCTTTCACAGGGCCGGGACCCTTTCTAGGACACAGAGCCAGGATGCTATCGCAGGGCCGGAACCCTTCCTTGGACACTGGACAAGGATGCATTCGTAGGGCCGGGACCCTTTCTAGGACACAGGGCCAGGATGCTTTTGCAGGGCCTGGACCTTTTCTAGGACACAGGGCCAGGAGGCTTTCACAGGGCCGGGACCCTTTCTCGGACAGGGCAGGGATGCTTTCAAAGGGCTGGGACCCTTTCTAGGACAGGGCAGGAATGCTTTCGCAGGGCAGGGCGTCTTTCTAGGTCACATGGCCAGAATGCATCCGCAGGGTCGGGACCCTTCCTTGGACACTGGGCCAGGATGCTTTCGCAGGGCAGGGACTCTTTCTAGGACACATGGCCAGGATGCATCCGCAGGACCGTGACACTTTCTAGGAGACAGGGCCAGGGTGCCTTCGCAGTGTCGTGACCCTTTCTAGGACGGGGCCAGGATGCTTTCACAGGGCCGGGACCCTTTCTAGGACACAGGGCCAGGATGCTTTCGCAGGGCAGGGACCCTTTCTAGGACAGGGCAGGGATGCTTTCAAAGGGCTGGGACCCTTTCTAGGACAGGGCAGTGATGCTTTCGAAGGGCTGGGTCCCTTTCTAGGACAGGGCAGGGATGGTTGCGCAGGGCAGGGACTCTTTCTAGGACACATGGCCAGAATGCATCCGCAGGGTCGGGACCCTTCCTTGGATACAGGGCCAGGATGCTTTCGCAGGGCAGGGACTCTTTCTAGGACACATGGCCAGGATGCATTCGCAGGACCGTGACCCTTTCTCGGACAGTGCCAGGATGCTTTCACAGGGCTGGGACCCTTTCTAGGACACATGGCCAGGATGCTTTCACAGGACGGGACCCTTTCCAGGACAGTGCCAGGATGCTTTCAAAGGGCTGGGTCCCTTTCTAGGACACAGGGCCAGGATGCGATCGCAGGGCCGGGACCCTTCCATGGACACAGAACCAGGATGCTTTCGCAGGGCAGGCTCTCTTTCTAGGACAGGCCCAGGATGCTTTCACAGGGCCGGGACCCTTTCTAGGACACAGGTCCAGGATGCTATCGCAAGGCCGGGACCCTTCCTTGGACACAGAACCAGGATGCTTTCGCAGGGCCGGGACCATTTCTAGGACACAGGGCCAGGATGCTCTCACAGGGCCGGTACCCTTCCTTGGACACAGACCCAGGAACCTTTCACAGGGCCGGGACCCTTCCTTGGACAGGGCCAGGATGCTTTCGCAGGGCCGTGACCCTTTCTCGGACAGTGCCAGGATGCCTTCACAGGGCTGGGACCATTTCTAGGACAGGGCAGGGATGCTTTCGCAGGGCAGGGACTCTTTCTAGGACACATGGCCAGAATGCATCCGCAGGGTCGGGACCCTTCCTTGGACACAGGGCCAGGATGCTTTCGCAGGGCAGGGTCTCTTTCTAGGACAGGCCCAGGATGCTTTCACAGGGCCGGGACCCTTTCTAGGACACAGGGCCAGGATGCTATCGCATGGCCGGGACCCTCCCTTGGATACAGAACCAGGATGCTTTCGCAGGGCAGGGACCCTGCCTTGGCCACAGGGCCAGGATGCTTTCGCTGAGCAGGGACACTTTCTAGGACACATGGCCAGGATGCATCCGCAGGACCGTGTCCCTTTCTAGGACACAAGGCCAGGATGCTTTCGCAGGGCCGTGACCATTTCTAGGACGGGGCCAGGATGCTTTCACAGGGCCGGGACCCTTTCTAGGACACAGAACCAGGATGCTTTCGCAGGGCCGGGACACTTTCTACGACAGAGGGCCAGAATGCTCTCACAGGGCCGTGACCCTTCCTTGGACACAGGGCCAGGATGCATTCGCAGGGCCGGGACCCTTCCTTGGACACAGGACCAGGATGCTTTCGCAAGGCAGGGTATCTTTCTAGGACAGGCCCAGGATGCTTTCACAGGGCCGGGACCCTTTCTAGGACACAGGGCCAGGATGCTATCGCAGGGCCGGGACCTTTCCTTGGACACAGAACCAGGATGCTTTCGCAGGGCCGGGACCCTTTCTAGGTCACAGGGCCAGGATGCTCTCACAGGGCCGGGAACCTTCCTTGGACACAGGGCCAGGAACCTTTCACAGGGCCGGGACCCTTTCTAGGACAGAGGGCCAGGATGCTTCCGCAGGGCCGGGACCCTTTCTTGGACACAGGTCCAGGATGCTTTCACAGGGCCGGGACCCTTTCTAGGACACAGGTCCAGGATGCTATCGCAGGGCCGGGACCCTTCCTTGGACACAGAACCAGGATGCTTTCGCAGGGCCGGGACCATTTCTAGGACACAGGGCCAGGATGCTCTCACAGGGCCGGTACCCTTCCTTGGACAGGGCCAGGATGCTTTCACAGGGCTGGGACCATTTCTAGGACAGGGCAGGGATGCTTTCGCAGTGCAGGGACTCTTTCTAGGACAGGCACAGGATGCTTTCACAGGGCCGGGACCCTCCCTTGGATACAGAACCAGGATGCTTTCGCAGGGCCGGGACCCTGCCTTGGCCACAGGGCCAGGATGCTTTCGCAGAGCAGGGACACTTTCTAGGACACATGGCCAGGATGCATCCGCAGGACCGTGACCCTTTCTAGGACACAAGGCCAGGATGCTTTCGCAGGGCCGGGACAATTTCTAGGACGGGGCCAGGATGCTTTCACAGGGCCGTGAACCTTTCTAGGACACAGGACCAGGATGCTCTCACAGGGCCGGGACCCTTCCTTGGACACAGGGCCAGTATGCTTTCACAGGGCCGGGACCCTTTCTAGGACACAGGGCCAGGATGCATTCGCAGGGTCGAGACCCTTCCATGGACACAGGACCATGATGCTTTCGCAGGTCCGTGACCCTTTCTAGGGCAGAGGGCCAGGATGCTTTCGCAGGGCAGGGTCTCTTTCTAGGACAGGCCCAGGATGCTTTCACAGGGCCGGGACCCTTTCTAGGACACAGAGCCAGGATGCTATCGCAGGGCCGGAACCCTTCCTTGGACACTGGACAAGGATGCATTCGTAGGGCCGGGACCCTTTCTTGGACACAGGGCCAAGATGCTCTCACAGGTCCGGGACACTTCCTTGGACAGAGGGCCAGGAACCTTTCACAGGGCCGGGACCCTTTCTAGGACACAGGGCTAGGATGCTTTTGCAGGGCCTGGACCTTTTCTAGGACACAGGGCCAGGAGGCTTTCACAGGGCCGGGACCCTTTCTCGGACAGGGCAGGGATGCTTTCAAAGGGCTGGGACCCTTTCTAGGACAGGGCAGGAATGCTTTCGCAGGGCAGGGAGTCTTTCTAGGAGACATGGCCAGAATGCATCCGCAGGGTCGGGACCCTTCCTTGGACACAGGGCCAGGATGCTTTCGCAGGGCAGGGACACTTTCTAGGACACATGGCCAGGATGCATCCGCAGGACCGTGACACTTTCTAGGAGACAGGGCCAGGGTGCCTTCGCAGTGTCGTGACCCTTTCTAGGACGGGGCCAGGATGCTTTCACAGGGCCGGGGCCCTTTCTAGGACACAGGGCCAGGATGCTTTCGCAGGGCAGGGACCCTTTCTAGGACAGGGCAGGGATGCTTTCAAAGGGCTGGGACCCTTTCTAGGACAGGGCAGGGATGCTTTCGAAGGGCTGGGTCCCTTTCTAGGACAGGGCAGGGATGGTTGCGCAGGGCAGGGACTCTTTCTAGGACACATGGCCAGAATGCATCCGCAGGGTCGGGACCCTTCCTTGGATACAGGGCCAGGATGCTTTCGCAGGGTAGGGACTCTTTCTAGGACACATGGCCAGGATGCATTCGCAGGACCGTGACCCTTTCTCGGACAGTGCCAGGATGCTTTCACAGGGCTGGGACCCTTTCTAGGACACATGGCCAGGATGCTTTTACAGGGCCGGGACCTTTTCTAGGACACAGAGCCAGGAGGCTTTCACAGGACGGGACCCTTTCCAGGACAGGGCCAGGATGCTTTCACAGGGCCGGACCCTATCTAGGACAGAGGGCCAGGATGCTTTCACAGGGTAGGGACCCTTTCTAGGACAGGGCAGGGATGCTTTCAAAGGGCTGGGTCCCTTTCTAGGACACAGGGCCAGGATGCTATCGCAGGGCCGGGACCCTTCCATGGACACAGAACCAGGATGCTTTCGCAGGGCAGGCTCTCTTTCTAGGACAGGCCCAGGATGCTTTCACAAGGCCGGGACCCTTTCTAGGACACAGGTCCAGGATGCTATCGCAAGGCCGGGACCCTTCCTTGGACACAGAACCAGGATGCTTTCGCAGGGCCGGGACCATTTCTAGGACACAGGGCCAGGATGCTCTCACAGGGCCGGTACCCTTCCTTGGACACAGACCCAGGAACCTTTCACAGGGCCGGGACCCTTCCTTGGACAGGGCCAGGATGCTTTCGCAGGGCCGTGACCCTTTCTCGGACAGTGCCAGGATGCCTTCACAGGGCTGGGACCATTTCTAGGACAGGGCAGGGATGCTTTCGCAGGGCAGGGACTCTTTCTAGGACACATGGCCAGAATGCATCCGCAGTGTCGGGACCCTTCCTTGGACACAGGGCCAGGATGCTTTCGCAGGGCAGGGTCTCTTTCTAGGACAGGCCCAGGATGCTTTCACAGGGCCGGGACCCTTTCTAGGACACAGGGCCAGGATGCTATCGCATGGCCGGGACCCTCCCTTGGATACAGAACCAGGATGCTTTCGCAGGGCAGGGACCCTGCCTTGGCCACAGGGCCAGGATGCTTTCGCTGAGCAGGGACACTTTCTAGGACACATGGCCAGGATGCATCCGCAGGACCGTGACCCTTTCTAGGACACAAGGCCAGGATGCTTTCGCAGGGCCGTGACCATTTCTAGGACGGGGCCAGGATGCTTTCACAGGGCCGGGACCCTTTCTAGGACACAGAACCAGGATGCTTTCGCAGGGCCGGGACACTTTCTACGACAGAGGGCCAGAATGCTCTCACAGGGCCGTGACCCTTCCTTGGACACAGGGCCAGGATGCATTCGCAGGGCCGGGACCCATCCTTGGACACAGGACCAGGATGCTTTCGCAAGGCAGGGTATCTTTCTAGGACAGGCCCAGGATGCTTTCACAGGGCCGGGACCCTTTCTAGGACACAGGGCCAGGATGCTCTCACAGGGCCGGGAACCTTCCTTGGACACAGGGCCAGGAACCTTTCACAGGGCCGGGACCCTTTCTAGGACAGAGGGCCAGGATGCTATCGCAGGGCCGGGACCCTTCCATGGACACAGAACCAGGATGCTTTCGCAGGGCCGGGACCCTTTCTAGGACACAGGGCCAGGATGCTCTCACAGGGCCGGGACCCTTCCTTGGACACAGGGCCAGGATCCTTTCACAGGGCCGGGACCCTTTCTAGAACAGATGTCCAGGATGCTTCCGCAGGGCCGGGACCCGTCCTTGGACACAGGACCAGGATGCTTTCGCTGGGCCGGGACCCTTTCCAGGACACAGGGCCAGGATGCTATCGCAGGGCCGGGACCCTTCCTTGGACACAGAACCAGGATGCTTTCGCAGGGCCGGGACCCTTTCTAGGACACAGGGCCAGGATGCTCTCACAGGGCCGGGACCCTTCCTTGGACACAGGGCCAGGATCCTTTCACAGGGCCGGGACCCTTTCTAGAACAGATGTCCAGGATGCTTCCGCAGGGCCGGGACCCGTCCTTGGACACAGGACCAGGATGCTTTCGCTGGGCCGGGACCCTTTCCAGGACACAGGGCCAGGATGCTATTGCAGGGCCGGGACCGGTCCTTGGACACAGGACCAGGATGCTTTCGCTGGGCCGGGACCATATCTAGGACACAAGGCCAGGATGCTTTCACAGGGCCGGCACCCTTCCTTGGACACAGGGCCATGATGCTTCCGCAGGGCCGGGACCCTTTCTAGGACACAGGTCCAGGATGCTTTCACAGGGCCGGAACCCTTTCCAGGACACAGGGACAGGATGCTATCGCAGGGCCGGGACCCTTCCTTGGACACAGGACCAGGATGCTTTCGCAGGGCAGGCTCTCTTTCTAGGACAGGCCCAGGATGCTTTCACAGGGCCGGGACCCTTTCTAGGACACAGGGCCAGGATGCTATCGCAGGGCCGGGAACCTTCCTTGGACACAGAACCAGGATGCTTTCGCAGGGCCGGGACCATTTCTAGGACACAGGGCCAGGATGCTCTCACAGGGCCGGTACCCTTCCTTGGACACAGACCCAGGAACCTTTCACAGGGCCTGGACCCTTCCTTGGACAGGGCCAGGATGCTTTCACAGGGCCGGACCCTATCTAGGACAGAGGGCCAGGATGCTTTCACAGGGTAGGGACCCTTTCTAGGACAGGGCAGGGATGCTTTCAAAGGGCTGGGTCGCTTTCTAGGACACAGGGCCAGGATGCTATCGCAGGGCCGGGACCCTTCCATGGACACAGAACCAGGATGCTTTCGCAGGGCAGGCTCTCTTTCTAGGACAGGCCCAGGATGCTTTCACAAGGCCGGGACCCTTTCTAGGACACAGGTCCAGGATGCTATCGCAAGGCCGGGACCCTTCCTTGGACACAGAACCAGGATGCTTTCGCAGGGCCGGGACCATTTCTAGGACACAGGGCCAGGATGCTCTCACAGGGCCGGTACCCTTCCTTGGACACAGACCCAGGAACCTTTCACAGGGCCGGGACCCTTCCTTGGACAGGGCCAGGATGCTTTCGCAGGGCCGTGACCCTTTCTCGGACAGTGCCAGGATGCCTTCACAGGGCTGGGACCATTTCTAGGACAGGGCAGGGATGCTTTCGCAGGGCAGGGACTCTTTCTAGGACACATGGCCAGAATGCATCCGCAGTGTCGGGACCCTTCCTTGGACACAGGGCCAGGATGCTTTCGCAGGGCAGGGTCTCTTTCTAGGACAGGCCCAGGATGCTTTCACAGGGCCGGGACCCTTTCTAGGACACAGGGCCAGGATGCTATCGCATGGCCGGGACCCTCCCTTGGATACAGAACCAGGATGCTTTCGCAGGGCAGGGACCCTGCCTTGGCCACAGGGCCAGGATGCTTTCGCTGAGCAGGGACACTTTCTAGGACACATGGCCAGGATGCATCCGCAGGACCGTGACCCTTTCTAGGACACAAGGCCAGGATGCTTTCGCAGGGCCGTGACCATTTCTAGGACGGGGCCAGGATGCTTTCACAGGGCCGGGACCCTTTCTAGGACACAGAACCAGGATGCTTTCGCAGGGCCGGGACACTTTCTACGACAGAGGGCCAGAATGCTCTCACAGGGCCGTGACCCTTCCTTGGACACAGGGCCAGGATGCATTCGCAGGGCCGGGACCCATCCTTGGACACAGGACCAAGGATGCTTTCGCAAGGCAGGGTATCTTTCTAGGACAGGCCCAGGATGCTTTCACAGGGCCGGGACCCTTTCTAGGACACAGGGCCAGGATGCTCTCACAGGGCCGGGAACCTTCCTTGGACACAGGGCCAGGAACCTTTCACAGGGCCGGGACCCTTTCTAGGACAGAGGGCCAGGATGCTTCCGCAGGGCCGGGACCCTTTCTTGGACACAGGTCCAGGATGCTTTCACAGGGCCGGGACCCTTTCCAGGACACAGGGCCAGGATGGTATCGCAGGGCCGGGACCCTTCCTTGGACACAGGACCAGGATGCTTTCGCAAGGGAGGGTATCTTTCTAGGACAGGCCCAGGATGCTTTCACAGTGCCGGGACCCTTTCTAGGACACAGGGCCAGGATGCTATCGCAGGGCCGGGACCCTTCCATGGACACAGAACCAGGTTGCTTTCGCAGGGCCGGGACCCTTTCTAGGACACAGGGCCAGGATGCTCTCACAGGGCCGGGACCCTTCCTTGGACACAGGGCCAGGATCCTTTCACAGGGCCGGGACCCTTTCTAGAACAGATGTCCAGGATGCTTCCGCAGGGCCGGGACCCGTCCTTGGACACAGGACCAGGATGCTTTCGCTGGGCCGGGACCCTTTCCAGGACACAGGGCCAGGATGCTATCGCAGGGCCGGGACCCTTCCTTGGACACAGAACCAGGATGCTTTCGCAGGGCCGGGACCCTTTCTAGGACACAGGGCCAGGATGCTCTCACAGGGCCGGGACCCTTCCTTGGACACAGGGCCAGGATCCTTTCACAGGGCCGGGACCCTTTCTAGAACAGATGTCCAGGATGCTTCCGCAGGGCCGGGACCGGTCCTTGGACACAGGACCAGGATGCTTTCGCTGGGCCGGGACCCTTTCCAGGACACAGGGCCAGGATGCTATCGCAGGGCCGGGACCGGTCCTTGGACACAGGACCAGGATGCTTTCGCTGGGCCGGGACCATATCTAGGACACAAGGCCAGGATGCTTTCACAGGGCCGGCACCCTTCCTTGGACACAGGGCCATGATGCTTCCGCAGGGCCGGGACCCTTTCTAGGACACAGGTCCAGGATGCTTTCACAGGGCCGGAACCCTTTCCAGGACACAGGGACAGGATGCTATCGCAGGGCCGGGACCCTTCCTTGGACACAGGACCAGGATGCTTTCGCAGGGCAGGCTCTCTTTCTAGGACAGGCCCAGGATGCTTTCACAGGGCCGGGACCCTTTCTAGGACACAGGGCCAGGATGCTATCGCAGGGCCGGGAACCTTCCTTGGACACAGAACCAGGATGCTTTCGCAGGGCCGGGACCATTTCTAGGACACAGGGCCAGGATGCTCTCACAGGGCCGGTACCCTTCCTTGGACACAGACCCAGGAACCTTTCACAGGGCCTGGACCCTTCCTTGGAGAGGGCCAGGATGCTATCGCAGGGTCGGGACACTTCCTTGGACACAGGGCCAGGATGCTTTCGCAGGGCAGGGTCTCTTTCTAGGACAGTCCAGGATGCTTTCACAGGGCCGGGACCCTTTCTAGGACACAGGGCCAGGATGCTATCGCAGGGCCGGGACCCTCCCTTGGATACAGAACCAGGATGATTTCGCAGGGCCGGGACCCTGCCTTGGCCACAGGGCCAGGATGCTTTCGCAGAGCAGGGACACTTTCTAGGACACATGGCCAGGATGCATCCGCAGGACCGTGACCCTTCCTAGGACACAAGGCCAGGATGCTTTCGCAGGGCCGGGACCATTTCTAGGACGGGGCCAGGATGCTTTCACAGGGCTGGGACCCTTTCTAGGACACAGGACCAGGATGCTTTCGCAGGGCACTGTCTTTTTCGAGGTCACAAGGCCAGGATGCTTTCACAGGGCCGGGACCCTTTCTAGGACACAGGGCCAGGATGCTATCGCAGGGCCGGTACCTTTCCTTGGACACAGAACCAGGATGCTTTCGCAGGGCCGGGACCCTTTCTAGGACACAGGGCCAGGATGCTCTCACAGGGCCGGGACCCTTCCTTGGACGCAGGGCCAGGAACCTTTCACAGGGCCGGGACCCTTTCTTGGACACAGGTCCAGGATGCTTTCACAGGACCGGGACCCTTTCCAGGACACAGGGCCAGGATGCTATCACAGGGCCGGGACCCGTCCTTGGACACAGGACCAGGATGCTTTCGCTGGGACGGGACCCTTTCTAGGACACAAGGCCAGGATGCTTTCACAGGGCCGGCACCCTTCCCTGGACACAGGGCCAGGATGCTTCCGCAGGGCCGGGACCCTTTCTAGGACACAGGGCCAGGATGCTATCGCAGGGCCGGGACTCTTTCTAGGACACAGAACCAGGATGCTTTCGCAGGGCCGGGACACTTTCTACGACAGAGGGCCAGAATGCTCTCACAGGGCCGTGACCCTTCCTTGGACACAGGGCCAGGATGCATTCGCAGGGCCGGGACCCTTCCTTGGACACAGGACTAGGATGCTTTCGCAAGGGAGGGTATCTTTCTAGGACAGGCCCAGGATGCTTTCACAGGGCCGGGACCCTTTCTAGGACACAGGGCCAGGATGCTATCGCAGGGCCGGGACCTTTCCTTGGACACAGAACCAGGATGCTTTCGCAGTGCCGGGACCCTTTCTAGGACACAGGGCCAGGATGCTCTCACAGGGCCGGGAACCTTCCTTGGACACAGGGCCAGGAACCTTTCACAGGGCCGGGACCCTTTCTAGGACAGAGGGCCAGGATGCTTCCGCAGGGCCGGGACCCTTTCTTGGACACAGGTCCAGGATGCTTTCACAGGGCCGGGACCCTTTCCAGGACACAGGGCCAGGATGCTATCGCAGGGCCGGGACCCTTCCTTGTACACAGGACCAGGATGCTTTCGCAAGGCAGGGTATCTTTCTAGGACAGGCCCAGGATGCTTTTACAGGGCCGGGACCCTTTCTAGGACACAGGGCCAGGATGCTATCGCAGGGCCGGGACCCTTCCTTGGACGCAGAACCAGGATGCATTCGCAGGGCCGGGACCCTTTCTAGGACACAGGGCCAGGATGCTCTCACAGGGCCGGGACCCTTCCTTGGACACAGGGCCAGGATCCTTTCACAGGGCCGGGACCCTTTCTAGAACAGATGTCCAGGATGCTTCCGCAGGGCCGGGACCGGTCCTTGGACACAGGACCAGGATGCTTTCGCTGGGCCGGGACCCTTTCCAGGACACAGGGCCAGGATGCTTTCGCTGGGCCGGGACCATTTCTAGGACACAAGGCCAGGATGCTTTCACAGGGCCGGAACCCTTTCCAGGACACAGGGACAGGATGCTATCGCAGGGCCGGGACCCTTCCTTGGACACAGGACCAGGATGCTTTCGCAGGGCAGGCTCTGTTTCTAGGACAGGCCCAGGATGCTTTCACAGGGCCGGGACCCTTTCTAGGACACAGGTCCAGGATGCTATCGCTGGGCCGGGAACCTTCCTTGGACACAGAACCAGGATGCTTTCGCAGGGCCGGGACCATTTCTAGGACACAGGGCCAGGATGCTCTCACAGGGCCGGTACCCTTCCTTGGACACAGACCCAGGAACCTTTCACAGGGCCTGGACCCTTCCTTGGACAGGGCCAGGATGCTATCGCAGGGTCGGGACCCTTCCTTGGACACAGGGCCAGGATGCTTTCGCAGGGCAGGGTCTCTTTCTAGGACAGGCCCAGGATGCTTTCACAGGGCCGGGACCCTTTCTAGGACACAGGGCCAGGATGATATCGCAGGGCCGGGACCCTCCCTTGGATACAGAACCAGGATGATTTCGCAGGGCCGGGACCCTGCCTTGGCCACAGGGCCAGGATGCTTTCGCAGAGCAGGGACACTTTCTAGGACACATGGCCAGGATGCATCCGCAGGACCGTGACCCTTCCTAGGACACAAGGCCAGGATGCTTTCGCAGGGCCGGGACCATTTCTAGGACGGGGCCAGGATGCTTTCACAGGGCCGGGACCCTTTCTAGGACACAGGACCAGGATGCTTTCGCTGGGACGGGACCCTTTCTAGGACACAAGGCCAGGATGCTTTCACAGGGCCGGCACCCTTCCCTGGACACAGGGCCAGGATTCTTCCTCAGGGCAGGGTCTCTTTCTAGGGCAGGCCCAGGATGCTTTCACAGGGCCGGGACCCTTTCTAGGACACAGGGCCAGGATGCTATCGCAGGGCCGGGACCCTTCCTTGGACACAGAACCAGGATGCTTTCGCAGGGCCGGGACCCTTTCTACGACATAGGGCCAGAATGCTCTCACAGTGCCGTGACCCTTCCTTGGACACAGGGCCAGGATGCTATCGCAGGGCCGGGACCCTTCCTTGGACATAGGACCAGGATGCTTTCGCAAGGCAGGGTATCTTTCTAGGACAGGCCCAGAAATGCTTTCACAGGGCCGGGACCCTTTCTAGGACACAGGGCCAGGATGCTTTCGCAGGGCCGGGTCCCTTCCTTGGACACAGAACCAGGATGCTTTCGCAGGGCCGGGACCCTTTCTACGACACAGGGCCAGAATGCTCTCACAGGGCCGTGACCCTTCCTTGGACACAGGGCCAGGATGCATTCGCAGGGCCGGGACCCTTCCTTGGACACAGGACCAGGATGCTTTCGCAAAGCAGGGTATCTTTCTAGGACAGGCCCAGGATGCTTTCACAGGGCCGGGACCCTTTCTAGGACACACGGCCAGGATGCTATCGCAGGGCCGGGACCTTTCCTTGGACACAGAACCAGGATGCTTTCGCAGGGCCGGGACCCTTTCTAGGACACTGGGCCAGGATGCTCTCACAGGGCCGGGAACCTTCCTTGGACACAGGGCCAGGAACCTTTCACAGGGCCGGGACCCTTTCTAGGACAGAGGGCCAGGATGCTTCCGCAGGGCCGGGACCCTTTCTTGGACACAGGTCCAGGATGCTTTCACAGGGCCGGGACCCTTTCCAGGACTCAGGGCCAGGATGCTATCGCAGGGCCGGGACCCTTCCTTGGACACAGGACCAGGATGCATTCGCAAGGCAGGTTATCTTTCTAGGACTGGCCCAGGATGCTTTCACAGGGCCGGGACCCTTTCTAGGACACAGGGCCAGGATGCTATCGCAGGGCCGGGACCCTTCCTTGGACACAGAACCAGGATGCTTTCGCAGGGCCGGGACCCTTGCTAGGACACAGGGCCAGGATGCTCTCACAGGGCCGGGACCCTTCCTTGGACACAGGGCCAGGATCCTTTCACAGGGCCGGGACCCTTTCTAGAACAGATGGCCAGGATGCTTCCGCAGGGCCGGGACCGGTCCTTGGACACAGGACCAGGATGCTTTCGCTGGGCCGGGACCCTTTCCAGGACACAGGGCCAGGATGCTATCGCTGAGCCGGGACCCTTTCTAGGACACAAGGCCAGGATGCTTTCACAGGGCCGGCACCCTTCCTTGGACACAGGGCCAGCATGCATCCGCAGGGCCGGGACCCTTTCTAGTACACAGGTCCAGGATGCTTTCACAGGGCCGGAACCCTTTCCAGGACACAGGGACAGGAAGCTATCGCAGGGCCGGGACCCTTCCTTGGACACAGGACCAGGATGCTTTCGCAGGGCAGGCTCTCTTTCTAGGACAGGCCCAGGATGCTTTCACAGGGCCTGGACCCTTTCTAGGACACAGGGCCAGGATGCTATCGGAGGGCCGGGAACCTTCCTTGGACACAGAACCAGGATGCTTCCGCAGGGCCGGGACCATTTCTAGGACACGGGGCCAGGATGCTCTCACAGGGCCGGTACCCTTCCTTGGACACAGACCCAGGAACCTTTCACAGGGCCTGGACCCTTCCTTGGACAGGGCCAGGATGCTATCGCAGGTTCGGGACCCTTCCTTGGACACAGGGCCAGGATGCTTTCGCAGGGCAGGGTCTCTTTCTAGGACAGGCCCAGGATGCTTTCACAGGGCCGGGACCCTTTCTAGGACACAGGGCCAGGATGCTATCGCAGGGCCGGGACCCTCCCTTGGATACAGAACCAGGATGCTTTCGCAGGGCCGGGACCCTGCCTTGGCCACAGGGCCAGGATGCTTTCGCAGAGCAGGGACACTTTCTAGGACACATGGCCAGGATGCATCCGCAGGACCGTGACCCTTTCTAGGACACAAGGCCAGGATGCTTTCGCAGGGCCGGGACCATTTCTAGGACGGGGCCAGGATGCTTTCACAGGGCCGGGACCCTTTCTAGGACACCGGACCAGGATGCTTTCGCAGGGCAGTGTCTTTTTCGAGGTCACAAGGCCAGGATGCTTTCACAGGGCCGGCACCCTTCCTTGGACACAGGGCCAGGATTCTTCCTCAGGGCAGGGTCTCTTTCTAGGGCAGGCCCAGGATGCTTTCACAGGGCCGGGACCCTTTCTAGGACACAGCGCCAGGATGCTATCGCAGGGCCGGGTCCCTTCCTTGGACACAGAACCAGGATGCTTTCGCAGGGCCGGGACCCTTTCTACGACACAGGGCCAGAATGCTCTCACAGGGCCGTGACCCTTCCTTGGACACAGGGCCAGGATGCATTCGCAGGGCCGGGACCCTTCCTTGGACACAGGACCAGGATGCTTTCGCAAGGCAGGGTATCTTTCTAGGACAGGCCCAGGATGCTTTCACAGGGCCGGGACCCTTTCTAGGACACAGCGCCAGGATGCTATCGCAGGGCCGGGTCCCTTCCTTGGACACAGAACCAGGATGCTTTCGCAGGGCCGGGACCCTTTCTAGGACACTGGGCCAGGATGCTCTCACAGGTCCGGGAACCTTCCTTGGACACAGGGCCAGGAACCTTTCACAGGGCCGGGACCCTTTCTAGGACAGAGGTCCAGGATGCTTCCGCAGGGCCGGGTCCCTTTCTTGGACACAGGTCCAGGATGCTTTCACAGGGCCGGGACACTTTCCAGGACTCAGGGCCAGGATGCATTCGCAGGGCCGGGACCCTTCCTTGGACACAGGACCAGGATGCTTTCGCAAGGCAGGGTATCTTTCTAGGACAGGCCCAGGATGCTTTCACAGGGCCGGGACCATTTCTAGGACACAGGGCCAGGATGCTATCGCAGGGCCGGGACCTTTCCTTGGACAGAGAACCAGGATGCTTTCGCAGAGCCGGGACCCTTTCTAGGACACTGGGCCAGGATGCTCTCACAGGGCCGGGAACCTTCCTTGGACACAGGGCCAGGAACCTTTCACAGGGCCGGGACCCTTTCTAGGACAGGGCAGGGATGCTTTCAAAGGGCTGGGACCCTTTCTAGGACAGGGCAGTGATGCTTTCGAAGGGCTGGGTCCCTTTCTAGGACAGGGCAGGGAGGGTTGCGCAGGGCAGGGACTCTTTCTAGGACACATGGCCAGAATGCATCCGCAGGGTCGGGACCCTTCCTTGGATACAGGGCCAGGATGCTTTCGCAGGGCAGGGACTCTTTCTAGGACACATGGCCAGGATGCATTCGCAGGACCGTGACCCTTTCTCGGACAGTGCCAGGATGCTTTCACAGGGCTGGGACCCTTTCTAGGACACATGGCCAGGATGCTTTTACAGGGCCGGGACCTTTTCTAGGACACAGAGCCAGGAGGCTTTCACAGGACGGGACCCGTTCCAGGACAGGGCCAGGATGCTTTCACAGGGCCGGACCCTATCTAGGACAGAGGGCCAGGATGCTTTCACAGGGCAGGGACCCTTTCTAGGACAGGGCAGGGATGCTTTCAAAGGGCTGGGTCCCTTTCTAGGACACAGGGCCAGGATGCGATCGCAGGGCCGGGACCCTTCCATGGACACAGAACCAGGATGCTTTCGCAGGGCAGGCTCTCTTTCTAGGACAGGCCCAGGATGCTTTCACAGGGCCGGGACCCTTTCTAGGACACAGGTCCAGGATGCTATCGCAAGGCCGGGACACTTCCTTGGACACAGAACCAGGATGCTTTCGCAGGGCCGGGACCATTTCTAGGACACAGGGCCAGGATGCTCTCACAGGGCCGGTACCCTTCCTTGGACACAGACCCAGGAACCTTTCACAGGGCCGGGACCCTTCCTTTAACAGGGCCAGGATGCTTTCGCAGGGCCGTGACCCTTTCTCGGACAGTGCCAGGATGCCTTCACAGGGCTGGACCATTTCTAGGACAGGGCAGGGATGCTTTCGCAGTGCAGGGACTCTTTCTAGGACACATGGCCAGAATGCATCCGCAGGGTCGGGACCCTTCCTTGGACACAGGGCCAGGATGCTTTCGCAGGGCAGGGTCTCTTTCTAGGACAGGCCCAGGATGCTTTCACAGGGCCGGGACCCTTTCTAGGACACAGGGCCAGGATGCTATCGCATGGCCGGGACCCTCCCTTGGATACAGAACCAGGATGCTTTCGCAGGGCAGGGACCCTGCCTTGGCCACAGGGCCAGGATGCTTTCGCTGAGCAGGGACACTTTCTAGGACACATGGCCAGGATGCATCCGCAGGACCGTGACCCTTTCTAGGACACAAGGCCAGGATGCTTTCGCAGGGCCGTGACCATTTCTAGGACGGGGCCAGGATGCTTTCACAGGGCCGGGACCCTTTCTAGGACACAGAACCAGGATGCTTTCGCAGGGCCGGGACACTTTCTACGACAGAGGGCCAGAATGCTCTCACAGGGCCGTGACCCTTCCTTGGACACAGGGCCAGGATGCATTCGCAGGGCCGGGACCCTTCCTTGGACACAGGACCAGGATGCTTTCGCAAGGCAGGGTATCTTTCTAGGACAGGCCCAGGATGCTTTCACAGGGCCGGGACCCTTTCTAGGACACAGGGACAGGATGCTATCGCAGGGCCGGGACCTTTCCTTGGACACAGAACCAGGATGCTTTCGCAGGGCCGGGACCCTTTCTAGGTCACAGGGCCAGGATGCTCTCACAGGGCCGGGAACCTTCCTTGGACACAGGGCCAGGAACCTTTCACAGGGCCGGGACCCTTTCTAGGACAGAGGGCCAGGATGCTTCCGCAGGGCCTGGACCCTTTCTTGGACACAGGTCCAGGATGCTTTCACAGGGCCGGGACCCTTTCCAGGACACAGGGCCAGGATGCTATCGCAGGGCCGGGACCCTTCCTTGGACACAGGACCAGGATGCTTTCGCAAGGCAGGGTATCTTTCTAGGACAGGCCCAGGATGCTTTCACAGGGCCGGGACCCTTTCTAGGACACAGGTCCAGGATGCTATCGCAGGGCCGGGACCCTTCCTTGGACACAGAACCAGGATGCTTTCGCAGGGCCGGGACCATTTCTAGGACACAGGGCCAGGATGCTCTCACAGGGCCGGTACCCTTCCTTGGACAGGGCCAGGATGCTTTCACAGGGCTGGGACCATTTCTAGGACAGGGCAGGGATGCTTTCGCAGTGCAGGGACTCTTTCTAGGACAGGCACAGGATGCTTTCACAGGGCCGGGACCCTCCCTTGGATACAGAACCAGGATGCTTTCGCAGGGCCGGGACCCTGCCTTGGCCACAGGGCCAGGATGCTTTCGCAGAGCAGGGACACTTTCTAGGACACATGGCCAGGATGCATCCGCAGGACCGTGACCCTTTCTAGGACACAAGGCCAGGATGCTTTCGCAGGGCCGGGACAATTTCTAGGACGGGGCCAGGATGCTTTCACAGGGCCGTGAACCTTTCTAGGACACAGGACCAGGATGCTCTCACAGGGCCGGGACCCTTCCTTGGACACAGGGCCAGTATGCTTTCACAGGGCCGGGACCCTTTCTAGGACACAGGGCCAGGATGCATTCGCAGGGTCGAGACCCTTCCATGGACACAGGACCATGATGCTTTCGCAGGTCCGTGACCCTTTCTAGGGCAGAGGGCCAGGATGCTTTCGCAGGGCAGGGTCTCTTTCTAGGACAGGCCCAGGATGCTTTCACAGGGCCGGGACCCTTTCTAGGACACAGAGCCAGGATGCTATCGCAGGGCCGGAACCCTTCCTTGGACACTGGACAAGGATGCATTCGTAGTGCCGGGACCCTTTCTAGGACACAGGGCCAAGATGCTCTCACAGGTCCGGGACACTTCCTTGGACAGAGGGCCAGGAACCTTTCACAGGGCCGGGACCCTTTCTAGGACACAGGGCTAGGATGCTTTTGCAGGGCCTGGACCTTTTCTAGGACACAGGGCCAGGAGGCTTTCACAGGGCCGGGACCCTTTCTCGGACAGGGCAGGGATGCTTTCAAAGGGCTGGGACCCTTTCTAGGACAGGGCAGGAATGCTTTCGCAGGGCAGGGAGTCTTTCTAGGAGACATGGCCAGAATGCATCCGCAGGGTCGGGACCCTTCCTTGGACACAGGGCCAGGATGCTTTCGCAGGGCAGGGACTCTTTCTAGGACACATGGCCAGGATGCATCCGCAGGACCGTGACACTTTCTAGGAGACAGGGCCAGGGTGCCTTCGCAGTGTCGTGACCCTTTCTAGGACGGGGCCAGGATGCTTTCACAGGGCCGGGGCCCTTTCTAGGACACAGGGCCAGGATGCTTTCGCAGGGCAGGGACCCTTTCTAGGACAGGGCAGGGATGCTTTCAAAGGGCTGGGACCCTTTCTATGACAGGGCAGGGATGCTTTCGAAGGGCTGGGTCCCTTTCTAGGACAGGGCAGGGATGGTTGCGCAGGGCAGGGACTCTTTCTAGGACACATGGCCAGAATGCATCCGCAGGGTCGGGACCCTTCCTTGGATACAGGGCCAGGATGCTTTCGCAGGGTAGGGACTCTTTCTAGGACACATGGCCAGGATGCATTCGCAGGACCGTGACCCTTTCTCGGACAGTGCCAGGATGCTTTCACAGGGCTGGGACCCTTTCTAGGACACATGGCCAGGATGCTTTTACAGGGCCGGGACCTTTTCTAGGACACAGAGCCAGGAGGCTTTCACAGGACGGGACCCTTTCCAGGACAGGGCCAGGATGCTTTCACAGGGCCGGACCCTATCTAGGACAGAGGGCCAGGATGCTTTCACAGGGCAGGGACCCTTTCTAGGACAGGGCAGGAATGCTTTCAAAGGGCTGGGTCCCTTTCTAGGACACAGGGCCAGGATGCTATCGCAGGGCCGGGACCCTTCCATGGACACAGAACCAGGATGCTTTCGCAGGGCAGGTTCTCTTTCTAGGACAGGCCCAGGATGCTTTCACAAGGCCGGGACCCTTTCTAGGACACAGGTCCAGGATGCTATCGCAAGGCCGGGACCCTTCCTTGGACACAGAACCAGGATGCTTTCGCAGGGCCGGGACCATTTCTAGGACACAGGGCCAGGATGCTCTCACAGGGCCGGTACCCTTCCTTGGACACAGACCCAGGAACCTTTCACAGGGCCGGGACCCTTCCTTGGACAGGGCCAGGATGCTTTCGCAGGGCCGTGACCCTTTCTCGGACAGTGCCAGGATGCCTTCACAGGGCTGGGACCATTTCTAGGACAGGGCAGGGATGCTTTCGCAGGGCAGGGACTCTTTCTAGGACACATGGCCAGAATGCATCCGCAGTGTCGGGACCCTTCCTTGGACACAGGGCCAGGATGCTTTCGCAGGGCAGGGTCTCTTTCTAGGACAGGCCCAGGATGCTTTCACAGGGCCGGGACCCTTTCTAGGACACAGGGCCAGGATGCTATCGCATGGCCGGGACCCTCCCTTGGATACAGAACCAGGATGCTTTCGCAGGGCAGGGACCCTGCCTTGGCCACAGGGCCAGGATGCTTTCGCTGAGCAGGGACACTTTCTAGGACACATGGCCAGGATGCATCCGCAGGACCGTGACCCTTTCTAGGACACAAGGCCAGGATGCTTTCGCAGGGCCGTGACCATTTCTAGGACGGGGCCAGGATGCTTTCACAGGGCCGGGACCCTTTCTAGGACACAGAACCAGGATGCTTTCGCAGGGCCGGGACACTTTCTAGGACACATGGCCAGGATGCTTTTACAGGGCCGGGACCTTTTCTAGGACACAGAGCCAGGAGGCTTTCACAGGACGGGACCCTTTCCAGGACAGGGCCAGGATGCTTTCACAGGGCCGGACCCTATCTAGGACAGAGGGCCAGGATGCTTTCACAGGGCAGGGACCCTTTCTAGGACAGGGCAGGAATGCTTTCAAAGGGCTGGGTCCCTTTCTAGGACACAGGGCCAGGATGCTACCGCAGGGCCGGGACCCTTCCATGGACACAGAACCAGGATGCTTTCGCAGGGCAGGCTCTCTTTCTAGGACAGGCCCAGGATGCTTTCACATGGCCGGGACCCTTTCTAGGACACAGGTCCAGGATGCTATCGCAAGGCCGGGACCCTTCCTTGGACACAGAACCAGGATGCTTTCGCAGGGCCGGGACCATTTCTAGGACACAGGGCCAGGATGCTCTCACAGGGCCGGTACCCTTCCTTGGACACAGACCCAGGAACCTTTCACAGGGCCGGGACCCTTCCTTGGACAGGGCCAGGATGCTTTCGCAGGGCCGTGACCCTTTCTCGGACAGTGCCAGGATGCCTTCACAGGGCTGGGACCATTTCTAGGACAGGGCAGGGATGCTTTCGCAGGGCAGGGACTCTTTCTAGGACACATGGCCAGAATGCATCCGCAGTGTCGGGACCCTTCCTTGGACACAGGGCCAGGATGCTTTCGCAGGGCAGGGTCTCTTTCTAGGACAGGCCCAGGATGCTTTCACAGGGCCGGGACCCTTTCTAGGACACAGGGCCAGGATGCTATCGCATGGCCGGGACCCTCCCTTGGATACAGAACCAGGATGCTTTCGCAGGGCAGGGACCCTGCCTTGGCCACAGGGCCAGGATGCTTTCGCTGAGCAGGGACACTTTCTAGGACACATGGCCAGGATGCATCCGCAGGACCGTGACCCTTTCTAGGACACAAGGCCAGGATGCTTTCGCAGGGCCGTGACCATTTCTAGGACGGGGCCAGGATGCTTTCACAGGGCCGGGACCCTTTCTAGGACACAGAACCAGGATGCTTTCACAGGGCCGGGACCCTTTCTAGGACACAGGGCCTGGATGCTATCGCAGGGCCGGGACCTTTCCTTGGACACAGAACCAGGATGCTTTCGCAGGGCCGGGACCCTTTCTAGGACACAGGGCCAGGATGCTCTCACAGGGCCGGGAACCTTCCTTGGACACAGGGCCAGGAACCTTTCACAGGGCCGGGACCCTTTCTAGGACAGAGGGCCAGGATGCTTCCGCAGGGCCGGGACCCTTTCTTGGACACAGGTCCAGGATGCTTTCACAGGGCCGGGACCCTTTCCAGGACACAGGGCCAGGATGGTATCGCAGGGCCGGGACCCTTCCTTGGACACAGGACCAGGATGCTTTCGCAAGGCAGGGTATCTTTCTAGGACAGGCCCAGGATGCTTTCACAGGGCCGGGACCCTTTCTAGGACACAGGGCCAGGATGCTATCGCAGGGCCGGGACCCTTCCATGGACACAGAACCAGGATGCTTTCGCAGGGCCGGGACCCTTTCTAGGACACAGGGCCAGGATGCTCTCACAGGGCCGGGACCCTTCCTTGGACACAGGGCCAGGATCCTTTCACAGGGCCGGGACCCTTTCTAGAACAGATGTCCAGGATGCTTCCGCAGGGCCGGGACCCGTCCTTGGACACAGGACCAGGATGCTTTCGCTGGGCCGGGACCCTTTCCAGGACACAGGGCCAGGATGCTATCGCAGGGCCGGGACCCTTCCTTGGACACAGAACCGGGATGCTTTCGCAGGGCCGGGACCCTTTCTAGGACACAGGGCCAGGATGCTCTCACAGGGCCGGGACCCTTCCTTGGACACAGGGCCAGGATCCTTTCACAGGGCCGGGACCCTTTCTAGAACAGATGTCCAGGATGCTTCCGCAGGGCCGGGACCGGTCCTTGGACACAGGACCAGGATGCTTTCGCTGGGCCGGGACCCTTTCCAGGACACAGGGCCAGGATGCTATCGCAGGGCCGGGACCGGTCCTTGGACACAGGACCAGGATGCTTTCGCTGGGCCGGGACCATATCTAGGACACAAGGCCAGGATGCTTTCACAGGGCCGGCACCCTTCCTTGGACACAGGGCCATGATGCTTCCGCAGGGCCGGGACCCTTTCTAGGACACAGGTCCAGGATGCTTTCACAGGGCCGGAACCCTTTCCAGGACACAGGGACAGGATGCTATCGCAGGGCCGGGACCCTTCCTTGGACACAGGACCAGGATGCTTTCGCAGGGCAGGCTCTCTTTCTAGGACAGGCCCAGGATGCTTTCACAGGGCCGGGACCCTTTCTAGGACACAGGGCCAGGATGCTATCGCAGGGCCGGGAACCTTCCTTGGACACAGAACCAGGATGCTTTCGCAGGGCCGGGACCATTTCTAGGACACAGGGCCAGGATGCTCTCACAGGGCCGGTACCCTTCCTTGGACACAGACCCAGGAACCTTTCACAGGGCCTGGACCCTTCCTTGGACAGGGCCAGGATGCTATCGCAGGGTCGGGACACTTCCTTGGACACAGGGCCAGGATGCTTTCGCAGGGCAGGGTCTCTTTCTAGGACAGTCCAGGATGCTTTCACAGGGCCGGGACCCTTTCTAGGACACAGGGCCAGGATGCTATCGCAGGGCCGGGACCCTCCCTTGGATACAGAACCAGGATGATTTCGCAGGGCCGGGACCCTGCCTTGGCCACAGGGCCAGGATGCTTTCGCAGAGCAGGGACACTTTCTAGGACACATGGCCAGGATGCATCCGCAGGACCGTGACCCTTCCTAGGACACAAGGCCAGGATGCTTTCGCAGGGCCGGGACCATTTCTAGGACGGGGCCAGGATGCTTTCACAGGGCTGGGACCCTTTCTAGGACACAGGACCAGGATGCTTTCGCAGGGCACTGTCTTTTTCGAGGTCACAAGGCCAGGATGCTTTCACAGGGCCGGGACCCTTTCTAGGACACAGGGCCAGGATGCTATCGCAGGGCCGGTACCTTTCCTTGGACACAGAACCAGGATGCTTTCGCAGGGCCGGGACCCTTTCTAGGACACAGGGCCAGGATGCTCTCACAGGGCCGGGACCCTTCCTTGGACGCAGGGCCAGGAACCTTTCACAGGGCCGGGACCCTTTCTAGGACAGAGGGCCTGGATGCTTTCGCAGGGCCGGGACACTTTCTACGACAGAGGGCCAGAATGCTCTCACAGGGCCGTGACCCTTCCTTGGACACAGGGCCAGGATGCATTCGCAGGGCCGGGACCCATCCTTGGACACAGAACCAGGATGCTTTCGCAAGGCAGGGTATCTTTCTAGGACAGGCCCAGGATGCTTTCACAGGGCCGGGACCCTTTCTAGGACACAGGGCCTGGATGCTATCGCAGGGCCGGGACCTTTCCTTGGACACAGAACCAGGATGCTTTCGCAGGGCCGGGACCCTTTCTAGGACACAGGGCCAGGATGCTCTCACAGGGCCGGGAACCTTCCTTGGACACAGGGCCAGGAACCTTTCACAGGGCCGGGACCCTTTCTAGGACAGAGGGCCAGGATGCTTCCGCAGGGCCGGGACCCTTTCTTGGACACAGGTCCAGGATGCTTTCACAGGGCCGGGACCCTTTCCAGGACACAGGGCCAGGATGGTATCGCAGGGCCGGGACCCTTCCTTGGACACAGGACCAGGATGCTTTCGCAAGGCAGGGTATCTTTCTAGGACAGGCCCAGGATGCTTTCACAGGGCCGGGACCCTTTCTAGGACACAGGGCCAGGATGCTATCGCAGGGCCGGGACCCTTCCATGGACACAGAACCAGGATGCTTTCGCAGGGCCGGGACCCTTTCTAGGACACAGGGCCAGGATGCTCTCACAGGGCCGGGACCCTTCCTTGGACACAGGGCCAGGATCCTTTCACAGGGCCGGGACCCTTTCTAGAACAGATGTCCAGGATGCTTCCGCAGGGCCGGGACCCGTCCTTGGACACAGGACCAGGATGCTTTCGCTGGGCCGGGACCCTTTCCAGGACACAGGGCCAGGATGCTATCGCAGGGCCGGGACCCTTCCTTGGACACAGAACCGGGATGCTTTCGCAGGGCCGGGACCCTTTCTAGGACACAGGGCCAGGATGCTCTCACAGGGCCGGGACCCTTCCTTGGACACAGGGCCAGGATCCTTTCACAGGGCCGGGACCCTTTCTAGAACAGATGTCCAGGATGCTTCCGCAGGGCCGGGACCGGTCCTTGGACACAGGACCAGGATGCTTTCGCTGGGCCGGGACCCTTTCCAGGACACAGGGCCAGGATGCTATCGCAGGGCCGGGACCGGTCCTTGGACACAGGACCAGGATGCTTTCGCTGGGCCGGGACCATATCTAGGACACAAGGCCAGGATGCTTTCACAGGGCCGGCACCCTTCCTTGGACACAGGGCCATGATGCTTCCGCAGGGCCGGGACCCTTTCTAGGACACAGGTCCAGGATGCTTTCACAGGGCCGGAACCCTTTCCAGGACACAGGGACAGGATGCTATCGCAGGGCCGGGACCCTTCCTTGGACACAGGACCAGGATGCTTTCGCAGGGCAGGCTCTCTTTCTAGGACAGGCCCAGGATGCTTTCACAGGGCCGGGACCCTTTCTAGGACACAGGGCCAGGATGCTATCGCAGGGCCGGGAACCTTCCTTGGACACAGAACCAGGATGCTTTCGCAGGGCCGGGACCATTTCTAGGACACAGGGCCAGGATGCTCTCACAGGGCCGGTACCCTTCCTTGGACACAGACCCAGGAACCTTTCACAGGGCCTGGACCCTTCCTTGGACAGGGCCAGGATGCTATCGCAGGGTCGGGACACTTCCTTGGACACAGGGCCAGGATGCTTTCGCAGGGCAGGGTCTCTTTCTAGGACAGTCCAGGATGCTTTCACAGGGCCGGGACCCTTTCTAGGACACAGGGCCAGGATGCTATCGCAGGGCCGGGACCCTCCCTTGGATACAGAACCAGGATGATTTCGCAGGGCCGGGACCCTGCCTTGGCCACAGGGCCAGGATGCTTTCGCAGAGCAGGGACACTTTCTAGGACACATGGCCAGGATGCATCCGCAGGACCGTGACCCTTCCTAGGACACAAGGCCAGGATGCTTTCGCAGGGCCGGGACCATTTCTAGGACGGGGCCAGGATGCTTTCACAGGGCTGGGACCCTTTCTAGGACACAGGACCAGGATGCTTTCGCAGGGCACTGTCTTTTTCGAGGTCACAAGGCCAGGATGCTTTCACAGGGCCGGGACCCTTTCTAGGACACAGGGCCAGGATGCTATCGCAGGGCCGGTACCTTTCCTTGGACACAGAACCAGGATGCTTTCGCAGGGCCGGGACCCTTTCTAGGACACAGGGCCAGGATGCTCTCACAGGGCCGGGACCCTTCCTTGGACGCAGGGCCAGGAACCTTTCACAGGGCCGGGACCCTTTCTAGGACAGAGGGCCTGGATGCTTCCGCAGGGCCGGGACCCTTTCTTGGACACAGGTCCAGGATGCTTTCACAGGACCGGGACCCTTTCTAGGACACAAGGCCAGGATGCTTTCACAGGGCCGGCACCCTTCCCTGGACACAGGGCCAGGATGCTTCCGCAGGGCCGGGACCCTTTCTAGGACACAGGGCCAGGATGCTATCGCAGGGCCGGGACTCTTTCTAGGACACAGAACCAGGATGCTTTCGCAGGGCCGGGACACTTTCTACGACAGAGGGCCAGAATGCTCTCACAGGGCCGTGACCCTTCCTTGGACACAGGGCCAGGATGCATTCGCAGGGCCGGGACCCTTCCTTGGACACAGGACTAGGATGCTTTCGCAAGGGAGGGTATCTTTCTAGGACAGGCCCAGGATGCTTTCACAGGGCCGGGACCCTTTCTAGGACACAGGGCCAGGATGCTATCGCAGGGCCGGGACCTTTCCTTGGACACAGAACCAGGATGCTTTCGCAGTGCCGGGACCCTTTCTAGGACACAGGGCCAGGATGCTCTCACAGGGCCGGGAACCTTCCTTGGACACAGGGCCAGGAACCTTTCACAGGGCCGGGACCCTTTCTAGGACAGAGGGCCAGGATGCTTCCGCAGGGCCGGGACCCTTTCTTGGACAAATGTCCAGGATGCTTTCACAGGGCCGGGACCCTTTCCAGGACACAGGGCCAGGATGCTATCGCAGGGCCGGGACCCTTCCTTGTACACAGGACCAGGATGCTTTCGCAAGGCAGGGTATCTTTCTAGGACAGGCCCAGGATGCTTTCACAGGGCCGGGACCCTTTCTAGGACACAGGGCCAGGATGCTATCGCAGGGCCGGGACCCTTCCTTGGACGCAGAACCAGGATGCTTTCGCAGGGCCGGGACCCTTTCTAGGACACAGGGCCAGGATGCTCTCACAGGGCCGGGACCCTTCCTTGGACACAGGGCCAGGATCCTTTCACAGGGCCGGGACCCTTTCTAGAACAGATGTCCAGGATGCTTCCGCAGGGCCGGGACCGGTCCTTGGACACAGGACCAGGATGCTTTCGCTGGGCCGGGACCCTTTCCAGGACACAGGGCCAGGATGCTATCGCAGGGCCGGGACCGGTCCTTGGACACAGGACCAGGATGCTTTCGCTGGGCCGGGACCATTTCTAGGACACAAGGCCAGGATGCTTTCACAGGGCCGGAACCCTTTCCAGGACACAGGGACAGGATGCTATCGCAGGGCCGGGACCCTTCCTTGGACACAGGACCAGGATGCTTTCGCAGGGCAGGCTCTCTTTCTAGGACAGGCCCAGGATGCTTTCACAGGGCCGGGACCCTTTCTAGGACACAGGTCCAGGATGCTATCGCTGGGCCGGGAACCTTCCTTGGACACAGAACCAGGATGCTTTCGCAGGGCCGGGACCATTTCTAGGACACAGGGCCAGGATGCTCTCACAGGGCCGGTACCCTTCCTTGGACACAGACCCAGGAACCTTTCACAGGGCCTGGACCCTTCCTTGGACAGGGCCAGGATGCTATCGCAGGGTCGGGACCCTTCCTTGGACACAGGGCCAGGATGCTTTCGCAGGGCAGGGTCTCTTTCTAGGACAGGCCCAGGATGCTTTCACAGGGCCGGGACCCTTTCTAGGACACAGGGCCAGGATGCTATCGCAGGGCCGGGACCCTCCCTTGGATACAGAACCAGGATGATTTCGCAGGGCCGGGACCCTGCCTTGGCCACAGGGCCAGGATGCTTTCGCAGAGCAGGGACACTTTCTAGGACACATGGCCAGGATGCATCCGCAGGACCGTGACCCTTCCTAGGACACAAGGCCAGGATGCTTTCGCAGGGCCGGGACCATTTCTAGGACGGGGCCAGGATGCTTTCACAGGGCCGGGACCCTTTCTAGGACACAGGACCAGGATGCTTTCGCTGGGACGGGACCCTTTCTAGGACACAAGGCCAGGATGCTTTCACAGGGCCGGCACCCTTCCCTGGACACAGGGCCAGGATTCTTCCTCAGGGCAGGGTCTCTTTCTAGGGCAGGCCCAGGATGCTTTCACAGGGCCGGGACCCTTTCTAGGACACAGGGCCAGGATGCTATCGCAGGGCCGGGACCCTTCCTTGGACACAGAACCAGGATGCTTTCGCAGGGCCGGGACCCTTTCTACGACATAGGGCCAGAATGCTCTCACAGTGCCGTGACCCTTCCTTGGACACAGGGCCAGGATGCTATCGCAGGGCCGGGACCCTTCCTTGGACATAGGACCAGGATGCTTTCGCAAGGCAGGGTATCTTTCTAGGACAGGCCCAGAAATGCTTTCACAGGGCCGGGACCCTTTCTAGGACACAGGGCCAGGATGCTTTCGCAGGGCCGGGTCCCTTCCTTGGACACAGAACCAGGATGCTTTCGCAGGGCCGGGACCCTTTCTACGACACAGGGCCAGAATGCTCTCACAGGGCCGTGACCCTTCCTTGGACACAGGGCCAGGATGCATTCGCAGGGCCGGGACCCTTCCTTGGACACAGGACCAGGATGCTTTCGCAAAGCAGGGTATCTTTCTAGGACAGGCCCAGGATGCTTTCACAGGGCCGGGACCCTTTCTAGGACACACGGCCAGGATGCTATCGCAGGGCCGGGACCTTTCCTTGGACACAGAACCAGGATGCTTTCGCAGGGCCGGGACCCTTTCTAGGACACTGGGCCAGGATGCTCTCACAGGGCCGGGAACCTTCCTTGGACACAGGGCCAGGAACCTTTCACAGGGCCGGGACCCTTTCTAGGACAGAGGGCCAGGATGCTTCCGCAGGGCCGGGACCCTTTCTTGGACACAGGTCCAGGATGCTTTCACAGGGCCGGGACCCTTTCCAGGACTCAGGGCCAGGATGCTATCGCAGGGCCGGGACCCTTCCTTGGACACAGGACCAGGATGCATTCGCAAGGCCGGGAACCTTCCTTGGACACAGGGCCAGGAACCTTTCACAGGGCCGGGACCCTTTCTAGGACAGAGGGCCAGGATGCTTCCGCAGGGCCGGGACCCTTTCTTGGACACAGGTCCAGGATGCTTTCACAGGGCCGGGACCCTTTCCAGGACACAGGGCCAGGATGGTATCGCAGGGCCGGGACCCTTCCTTGGACACAGGACCAGGATGCTTTCGCAAGGCAGGGTATCTTTCTAGGACAGGCCCAGGATGCTTTCACAGGGCCGGGACCCTTTCTAGGACACAGGGCCAGGATGCTATCGCAGGGCCGGGACCCTTCCATGGACACAGAACCAGGATGCTTTCGCAGGGCCGGGACCCTTTCTAGGACACAGGGCCAGGATGCTCTCACAGGGCCGGGACCCTTCCTTGGACACAGGGCCAGGATCCTTTCACAGGGCCGGGACCCTTTCTAGAACAGATGTCCAGGATGCTTCCGCAGGGCCGGGACCCGTCCTTGGACACAGGACCAGGATGCTTTCGCTGGGCCGGGACCCTTTCCAGGACACAGGGCCAGGATGCTATCGCAGGGCCGGGACCCTTCCTTGGACACAGAACCGGGATGCTTTCGCAGGGCCGGGACCCTTTCTAGGACACAGGGCCAGGATGCTCTCACAGGGCCGGGACCCTTCCTTGGACACAGGGCCAGGATCCTTTCACAGGGCCGGGACCCTTTCTAGAACAGATGTCCAGGATGCTTCCGCAGGGCCGGGACCGGTCCTTGGACACAGGACCAGGATGCTTTCGCTGGGCCGGGACCCTTTCCAGGACACAGGGCCAGGATGCTATCGCAGGGCCGGGACCGGTCCTTGGACACAGGACCAGGATGCTTTCGCTGGGCCGGGACCATATCTAGGACACAAGGCCAGGATGCTTTCACAGGGCCGGCACCCTTCCTTGGACACAGGGCCATGATGCTTCCGCAGGGCCGGGACCCTTTCTAGGACACAGGTCCAGGATGCTTTCACAGGGCCGGAACCCTTTCCAGGACACAGGGACAGGATGCTATCGCAGGGCCGGGACCCTTCCTTGGACACAGGACCAGGATGCTTTCGCAGGGCAGGCTCTCTTTCTAGGACAGGCCCAGGATGCTTTCACAGGGCCGGGACCCTTTCTAGGACACAGGGCCAGGATGCTATCGCAGGGCCGGGAACCTTCCTTGGACACAGAACCAGGATGCTTTCGCAGGGCCGGGACCATTTCTAGGACACAGGGCCAGGATGCTCTCACAGGGCCGGTACCCTTCCTTGGACACAGACCCAGGAACCTTTCACAGGGCCTGGACCCTTCCTTGGACAGGGCCAGGATGCTATCGCAGGGTCGGGACACTTCCTTGGACACAGGGCCAGGATGCTTTCGCAGGGCAGGGTCTCTTTCTAGGACAGTCCAGGATGCTTTCACAGGGCCGGGACCCTTTCTAGGACACAGGGCCAGGATGCTATCGCAGGGCCGGGACCCTCCCTTGGATACAGAACCAGGATGATTTCGCAGGGCCGGGACCCTGCCTTGGCCACAGGGCCAGGATGCTTTCGCAGAGCAGGGACACTTTCTAGGACACATGGCCAGGATGCATCCGCAGGACCGTGACCCTTCCTAGGACACAAGGCCAGGATGCTTTCGCAGGGCCGGGACCATTTCTAGGACGGGGCCAGGATGCTTTCACAGGGCTGGGACCCTTTCTAGGACACAGGACCAGGATGCTTTCGCAGGGCACTGTCTTTTTCGAGGTCACAAGGCCAGGATGCTTTCACAGGGCCGGGACCCTTTCTAGGACACAGGGCCAGGATGCTATCGCAGGGCCGGTACCTTTCCTTGGACACAGAACCAGGATGCTTTCGCAGGGCCGGGACCCTTTCTAGGACACAGGGCCAGGATGCTCTCACAGGGCCGGGACCCTTCCTTGGACGCAGGGCCAGGAACCTTTCACAGGGCCGGGACCCTTTCTAGGACAGAGGGCCTGGATGCTTCCGCAGGGCCGGGACCCTTTCTTGGACACAGGTCCAGGATGCTTTCACAGGACCGGGACCCTTTCTAGGACACAAGGCCAGGATGCTTTCACAGGGCCGGCACCCTTCCCTGGACACAGGGCCAGGATGCTTCCGCAGGGCCGGGACCCTTTCTAGGACACAGGGCCAGGATGCTATCGCAGGGCCGGGACTCTTTCTAGGACACAGAACCAGGATGCTTTCGCAGGGCCGGGACACTTTCTACGACAGAGGGCCAGAATGCTCTCACAGGGCCGTGACCCTTCCTTGGACACAGGGCCAGGATGCATTCGCAGGGCCGGGACCCTTCCTTGGACACAGGACTAGGATGCTTTCGCAAGGGAGGGTATCTTTCTAGGACAGGCCCAGGATGCTTTCACAGGGCCGGGACCCTTTCTAGGACACAGGGCCAGGATGCTATCGCAGGGCCGGGACCTTTCCTTGGACACAGAACCAGGATGCTTTCGCAGTGCCGGGACCCTTTCTAGGACACAGGGCCAGGATGCTCTCACAGGGCCGGGAACCTTCCTTGGACACAGGGCCAGGAACCTTTCACAGGGCCGGGACCCTTTCTAGGACAGAGGGCCAGGATGCTTCCGCAGGGCCGGGACCCTTTCTTGGACAAATGTCCAGGATGCTTTCACAGGGCCGGGACCCTTTCCAGGACACAGGGCCAGGATGCTATAGCAGGGCCGGGACCCTTCCTTGTACACAGGACCAGGATGCTTTCGCAAGGCAGGGTATCTTTCTAGGACAGGCCCAGGATGCTTTCACAGGGCCGGGACCCTTTCTAGGACACAGGGCCAGGATGCTATCGCAGGGCCGGGACCCTTCCTTGGACGCAGAACCAGGATGCTTTCGCAGGGCCGGGACCCTTTCTAGGACACAGGGCCAGGATGCTCTCACAGGGCCGGGACCCTTCCTTGGACACAGGGCCAGGATCCTTTCACAGGGCCGGGACCCTTTCTAGAACAGATGTCCAGGATGCTTCCGCAGGGCCGGGACCGGTCCTTGGACACAGGACCAGGATGCTTTCGCTGGGCCGGGACCCTTTCCAGGACACAGGGCCAGGATGCTATCGCAGGGCCGGGACCGGTCCTTGGACACAGGACCAGGATGCTTTCGCTGGGCCGGGACCATTTCTAGGACACAAGGCCAGGATGCTTTCACAGGGCCGGAACCCTTTCCAGGACACAGGGACAGGATGCTATCGCAGGGCCGGGACCCTTCCTTGGACACAGGACCAGGATGCTTTCGCAGGGCAGGCTCTCTTTCTAGGACAGGCCCAGGATGCTTTCACAGGGCCGGGACCCTTTCTAGGACACAGGTCCAGGATGCTATCGCTGGGCCGGGAACCTTCCTTGGACACAGAACCAGGATGCTTTCGCAGGGCCGGGACCATTTCTAGGACACAGGGCCAGGATGCTCTCACAGGGCCGGTACCCTTCCTTGGACACAGACCCAGGAACCTTTCACAGGGCCTGGACCCTTCCTTGGACAGGGCCAGGATGCTATCGCAGGGTCGGGACCCTTCCTTGGACACAGGGCCAGGATGCTTTCGCAGGGCAGGGTCTCTTTCTAGGACAGGCCCAGGATGCTTTCACAGGGCCGGGACCCTTTCTAGGACACAGGGCCAGGATGCTATCGCAGGGCCGGGACCCTCCCTTGGATACAGAACCAGGATGATTTCGCAGGGCCGGGACCCTGCCTTGGCCACAGGGCCAGGATGCTTTCGCAGAGCAGGGACACTTTCTAGGACACATGGCCAGGATGCATCCGCAGGACCGTGACCCTTCCTAGGACACAAGGCCAGGATGCTTTCGCAGGGCCGGGACCATTTCTAGGACGGGGCCAGGATGCTTTCACAGGGCCGGGACCCTTTCTAGGACACAGGACCAGGATGCTTTCGCTGGGACGGGACCCTTTCTAGGACACAAGGCCAGGATGCTTTCACAGGGCCGGCACCCTTCCCTGGACACAGGGCCAGGATTCTTCCTCAGGGCAGGGTCTCTTTCTAGGGCAGGCCCAGGATGCTTTCACAGGGCCGGGACCCTTTCTAGGACACAGGGCCAGGATGCTATCGCAGGGCCGGGACCCTTCCTTGGACACAGAACCAGGATGCTTTCGCAGGGCCGGGACCCTTTCTACGACATAGGGCCAGAATGCTCTCACAGTGCCGTGACCCTTCCTTGGACACAGGGCCAGGATGCTATCGCAGGGCCGGGACCCTTCCTTGGACATAGGACCAGGATGCTTTCGCAAGGCAGGGTATCTTTCTAGGACAGGCCCAGAAATGCTTTCACAGGGCCGGGACCCTTTCTAGGACACAGGGCCAGGATGCTTTCGCAGGGCCGGGTCCCTTCCTTGGACACAGAACCAGGATGCTTTCGCAGGGCCGGGACCCTTTCTACGACACAGGGCCAGAATGCTCTCACAGGGCCGTGACCCTTCCTTGGACACAGGGCCAGGATGCATTCGCAGGGCCGGGACCCTTCCTTGGACACAGGACCAGGATGCTTTCGCAAAGCAGGGTATCTTTCTAGGACAGGCCCAGGATGCTTTCACAGGGCCGGGACCCTTTCTAGGACACACGGCCAGGATGCTATCGCAGGGCCGGGACCTTTCCTTGGACACAGAACCAGGATGCTTTCGCAGGGCCGGGACCCTTTCTAGGACACTGGGCCAGGATGCTCTCACAGGGCCGGGAACCTTCCTTGGACACAGGGCCAGGAACCTTTCACAGGGCCGGGACCCTTTCTAGGACAGAGGGCCAGGATGCTTCCGCAGGGCCGGGACCCTTTCTTGGACACAGGTCCAGGATGCTTTCACAGGGCCGGGACCCTTTCCAGGACTCAGGGCCAGGATGCTATCGCAGGGCCGGGACCCTTCCTTGGACACAGGACCAGGATGCATTCGCAAGGCAGGGTATCTTTCTAGGACTGGCCCAGGATGCTTTCACAGGGCCGGGACCCTTTCTAGGACACAGGGCCAGGATGCTATCGCAGGGCCGGGACCCTTCCTTGGACACAGAACCAGGATGCTTTCGCAGGGCCGGGACCCTTTCTAGGACACAGGGCCAGGATGCTCTCACAGGGCCGGGACCCTTCCTTGGACACAGGGCCAGGATCCTTTCACAGGGCCGGGACCCTTTCTAGAACAGATGGCCAGGATGCTTCCGCAGGGCCGGGACCGGTCCTTGGACACAGGACCAGGATGCTTTCGCTGGGCCGGGACCCTTTCCAGGACAGGGCCAGGATGCTATCGCTGAGCCGGGACCCTTTCTAGGACACAAGGCCAGGATGCTTTCACAGGGCCGGCACCCTTCCTTGGACACAGGGCCAGCATGCATCCGCAGGGCCGGGACCCTTTCTAGGACACAGGTCCAGGATGCTTTCACAGGGCCGGAACCCTTTCCAGGACACAGGGACAGGAAGCTATCGCAGGGCCGGGACCCTTCCTTGGACACAGGACCAGGATGCTTTCGCAGGGCAGGCTCTCTTTCTAGGACAGGCCCAGGATGCTTTCACAGGGCCTGGACCCTTTCTAGGACACAGGGCCAGGATGCTATCGGAGGGCCGGGAACCTTCCTTGGACACAGAACCAGGATGCTTTCGCAGGGCCGGGACCATTTCTAGGACACGGGGCCAGGATGCTCTCACAGGGCCGGTACCCTTCCTTGGACACAGACCCAGGAACCTTTCACAGGGCCCGGTACCCTTCCTTGGACAGGGCCAGGATGCTATCGCAGGGTCGGGACCCTTCCTTGGACACAGGGCCAGGATGCTTTCGCAGGGCAGGGTCTCTTTCTAGGACAGGCCCAGGATGCTTTCACAGGGCCGGGACCCTTTCTAGGACACAGGGCCAGGATGCTATCGCAGGGCCGGGACCCTCCCTTGGATACAGAACCAGGATGCTTTCGCAGGGCCGGGACCCTGCCTTGGCCACAGGGCCAGGATGCTTTCGCAGAGCAGGGACACTTTCTAGGACACATGGCCAGGATGCATCCGCAGGACCGTGACCCTTTCTAGGACACAAGGCCAGGATGCTTTCGCAGGGCCGGGACCATTTCTAGGACGGGGCCTGGATGCTTTCACAGGGCCGGGACCCTTTCTAGGACACCGGACCAGGATGCTTTCGCAGGGCAGTGTCTTTTTCGAGGTCACAAGGCCAGGATGCTTTCACAGGGCCGGCACCCTTCCTTGGACACAGGGCCAGGATTCTTCCTCAGGGCAGGGTCTCTTTCTAGGGCAGGCCCAGGATGCTTTCACAGGGCCGGGACCCTTTCTAGGACACAGCGCCAGGATGCTATCTTAGGGCCGGGTCCCTTCCTTGGACACAGAACCAGGATGCTTTCGCAGGGCCGGGACCCTTTCTACGACACAGGGCCAGAATGCTCTCACAGGGCCGTGACCCTTCCTTGGACACAGGGCCAGGATGCATTCGCAGGGCCGGGACCCTTCCTTGGACACAGGACCAGGATGCTTTCGCAAGGCAGGGTATCTTTCTAGGACAGGCCCAGGATGCTTTCACAGGGCCGGGACCCTTTCTAGGACACAGCGCCAGGATGCTATCGCAGGGCCGGGTCCCTTCCTTGGACACAGAACCAGGATGCTTTCGCAGGGCCGGGACCCTTTCTAGGACACTGGGCCAGGATGCTCTCACAGGGCCGGGAACCTTCCTTGGACACAGGGCCAGGAACCTTTCACAGGGCCGGGACCCTTTCTAGGACAGAGGTCCAGGATGCTTCCGCAGGGCCGGGTCCCTTTCTTGGACACAGGTCCAGGATGCTTTCTCAGGGCCGGGACACTTTCCAGGACTCAGGGCCAGGATGCATTCGCAGGGCCGGGACCCTTCCTTGGACACAGGACCAGGATGCTTTCGCAAGGCAGGGTATCTTTCTAGGACAGGCCCAGGATGCTTTCACAGGGCCGGGACCATTTCTAGGACACAGGGCCAGGATGCTATCGCAGGGCCGGGACCTTTCCTTGGACAGAGAACCAGGATGCTTTCGCAGAGCCGGGACCTTTTCTAGGACACTGGGCCAGGATGCTCTCACAGGGCCGGGAACCTTCCTTGGACACAGGGCCAGGAACCTTTCACAGGGCCGGGACCCTTTCTAGGACAGAGGGCCAGGATGCTTCCGCAGGGCCGGGACCCTTTCTTGGACACAGGTCCAGGATGCTTTCACAGGGCCGGGACCCTTTCCAGGACTCAGGGCCAGGATGCTATCGCAGGGCCGGGACCCTTCCTTGGACACAGGACCAGGATGCATTCGCAAGGCAGGGTATCTTTCTAGGACTGGCCCAGGATGCTTGCACAGGGCCGGGACCCTTTCTAGGACACAGGGCCAGGATGCTATCGCAGGGCCGGGACCCTTCCTTGGACACAGAACCAGGATGCTTTCGCAGGGCCGGGACCCTTTCTAGGACACAAGGCCAGGATGCTCTCACAGGGCCGGGACGCTTCCTTGGACACAGGGCCAGGATCCTTTCACAGGGCCGGGACCCTTTCTAGAACAGATGCCCAGGATGCTTCCGCAGGGCCGGGACACTTTCTTGGACACAGGTCCAGGATGCTTTCAAAGGCCGGGACCCTTTCCAGGACTCAGGGCCAGGATGCTATCGCAGGGCCGGGACCCTTCCTTGGACACAGAACCAGGATGCTTTCGCAGGGCCGGGACCCTTTCTAGGACACAGGGCCAGGATGCTCTCACAGGGCCGCGACGCTTCCTTGGACACCGGGCCAGGATCCTTTCACAGGGCCGGGACCCTTTCTAGAACAGATGGCCAGGATGCTTCCGCAGGGCCGGGACCGGTCCTTGGACACAGGACCAGGATGCTTTCGCTGGGCCGGGACCCTTTCCAGGACACAGGGCCAGGATGCTATCGCAGGGCCGGGACCGGTCCTTGGACACAGGACCAGGATGCTTTCGCTGAGCCGGGACCCTTTCTAGGACACAAGGCCAGGATGCTTTCACAGGGCCGGCACCCTTCCTTGGACACAGGGCCAGGATGCATCCGCAGGGCCGGGACCCTTTCTAGGACACAGGTCCAGGATGCTTTCACAGGGCCGGAACACTTTCCAGGACACAGGGACAGGATGCTATCGCAGGGCCGGGACCCTTCCTTGGACACAGGACCAGGATGCTTTCGCAGGGCAGGCTCTCTTTCTAGGACAGGCCCAGGATGCTTTCACAGGGCCGGGACCCTTTCTAGGACACAGGGCCAGGATGCTATCGGAGGGCCGGGAACCTTCCTTGGACACAGAACCAGGATGCTTTCGCAGGGCCGGGACCCTTTCTAGGACACAAGGCCAGGATGCTCTCACAGGGCCGGGACGCTTCCTTGGACACAGGGCCAGGATCCTTTCACAGGGCCGGGACCCTTCCTTGGACACAGGACCAGGATGCTTTCGCAGGGCAGGCTCTCTTTCTAGGACAGGCCCAGGATGCTTTCACAGGGCCGGGACCCTTTCTAGGACACAGGGCCAGGATGCTATCGGAGGGCCGGGAACCTTCCTTGGACACAGAACCAGGATGCTTTCGCAGGGCCGGGACCCTTTCTAGGACACAAGGCCAGGATGCTCTCACAGGGCCGGGACGCTTCCTTGGACACAGGGCCAGGATCCTTTCACAGGGCCGGGACCCTTTCTAGAACAGATGCCCAGGATGCTTCCGCAGGGCCGGGACCCTTTCTTGGACACAGGTCCAGGATGCTTTCAAAGGCCGGGACCCTTTCCAGGACTCAGGGCCAGGATGCTATCGCAGGGCCGGGACCCTTCCTTGGACACAGAACCAGGATGCTTTCGCAGGGCCGGGACCCTTTCTAGGACACAGGGCCAGGATGCTCTCACAGGGCCGCGACGCTTCCTTGGACACAGGGCCAGGATCCTTTCACAGGGCCGGGACCCTTTCTAGAACAGATGGCCAGGATGCTTCCGCAGGGCCGGGACCGGTCCTTGGACACAGGACCAGGATGCTTTCGCTGGGCCGGGACCCTTTCCAGGACACAGGGCCAGGATGCTATCGCAGGGCCGGGACCGGTCCTTGGACACAGGACCAGGATGCTTTCGCTGGGCCGGGACCCTTTCTAGGACACAA